>NW_027526460.1:119274529-119619529 GCF_048455015.1 Haemaphysalis longicornis
CTCGGTTAGAGATTACCTTGGTAAATACCTTGTACACGACTGACAGTAAGCTGATCGGCCTGTAATTTTTCAAGTCCTTCATGTCGCCTTTCTTATGGATTAGGATGATGTTCGCGTTCTTCCAAGATTCCGGTACCATTGCGGTCATTAGGCATTGCGTATACAGGTTTGCCAGTTTTTCAAGTACAATTTCTCCGCCATCCTTCAAGAGGTCTGCGGTTATCTGATCCTCACCAGGTGCTTTGCCCCCTTTCATTTCTTTCAAAGCCTTCCTTACTTCTTCGGTCGTTACTGGTGGGATGTCTATCTCCTCTGAACTTCTGTATCCTTCGGCATTATCCTGTACGTCCCGGCTACTGTACAGATCCCTATAGAACTCCTCGGCCACTGTGACTATTTTATCTCTATTTGTGATGACATTGCCTTGCTTATCCTTAAGTGCATACATCTGATCTTTCCCCACGCCAAGACGTCTCTTCACTGCTTTCAGGCTACCTCCGTTCTTTAAAGCGTATTCGATCCTCTCCATATTATACTTCCGTATGTCAGCTGTCTTACGCTTATTGATTAACTTCGAGAGCTCGGCTATTTCTGTTCTGTCAGCTGCGGTAGAGATTCTCATGGTTTGCCGTTTCCTGATTAGATCTTTCGTCTCCTGTAAAAGTTTACCAGTATCCTGTCTAGCCATAGTGCCCCCGACTTCTACTGCACACTCCGTGATAATGCGTGTAAGGTTGTCGCTGGCTTCCTGTGTTGTAGGCTCGGCTTCCTCGTTAAGGGCGGAATATCGGTTCTGCAGCGCGATCCTGAATTCTTCTACTTTACGTCTTACTGTTAGCTCATTTATCGGCTTCATTCGTGCTAACTTGTTGTGGTCTCTCCTCAAATCTAGCCTAATTCGACATCTTACCATACGGTGGTCACTGCACCTTACCCGTCCGAGCACTTCCACATCCTGCACGACGCCAGGGTTATCGCGTAATATGAAGTCTATTTCATTTTTGTGCTCCCCATTCGGGCTCCTCCAGGTCCACTTCCGACTCTCCCGTTTACAGAAGAAGGTATTCATTATGCGTAGGTTATTCCGTTCTGCAAACTCAACTAGTAGGTCCCCCCTGCTATTTCTCAAGCCCAGACCATAGTTCCCAACTGCCTTGTCTCAAGCCTGATTCTTGCCTACTTTAGCATTGAAGTCCCCCATAACTACGGTATACTGTGTTTTTACTTTAGCCATTGCCGATTCCACATCTTCATAGAAGCGTTCGACTACTGGGTCGTCGTGGCTTGATGTGGGCGCGTAGCCCTGCACCACCTTGAGCTTGTACCTGTTATTGAGTCTAATTACAAAACCGGCTGCCCTTTCGTTAATGCTATAGTATTCGTCTATGTTGCCAGCTATGCTTTTATTGACTAGAAATCCCACTCCCAGTTCTATTCTGTCCTCTAGACCACGGTAACATAGGACGTGTCGATTTTTCAGCACGTATTTTCAATATATATAAATATATATATATATATATATATATATATATATATATATATATATATATATATATGTGTGTGTGTGTGTGTGTGTGTGTGTATGTATGTATGTAGGGAATCAGAATAGGAAATGAGGGGCTCTTTGAAAATAACACAGAAATAAGAGTTGGCAGTCAAGAAAACCCCGGAAAGCAATGGGGAGGATGTGGTAGGTCATTGAAACAGCTAAAGAATTTGGAAAGAAAGAAAGAAAGTTTAGAAAAAAATGCCCGCCAGGTGGTATGCAAACCCACCACCTCCAGAATACCCGTCTGGTGCGATAACCACTACGCTACGGGCGGGGCGATTTTCCCCTCCTCTTTCTGGGGTATTTATGTTTAGGTATTTTTGTTTCCTGTGCTTGGGGGTGGTAGCCAGCGCCACTCGGACTACTCAGGGTGAAGGGGACCTTCTTTTTAACCCCCGGGCCGTGACTCGAGTGTCTACGACATGTCGAGAGTGGTCGACCAGCGTTAAAACCTCTTAAGCTTCCTATGCACCAAGACTGTTAGAACAGAGGCCCTCGCTATGCATGTAGCGAATCAGAATAGGAAATGAGGGGCTCGTTGAAAATAACACAGAAATAAGAGTTGGCAGTCAAGAAAACCTCTGAAAGCAAAGGGGAACATGCGGCAGGTGATTGAAGCAGATAAAAAATTTGGAAAGAAAGAAAGTAGAGAAAAAATGTCCGCCAGGTGAGTTCCGAACCCACGACCTCCAGAATACCGGTCTGGTGTGATTCTGGAGGTGGTGGGTTCGGATCCCACCTGCGGGCGTTTTTCCTCCGTTTTCTTTCTTTCCAAATTTTTTATTTGCTTCAATGACCTATCATATCCTCCCATTTGCTTTCCGAGGGTTTCTTGACTGCCAACTCTCATTTCTATAAATATATATATATATATATATATTTAGAGAGAGAGAGAGAGAGAACGTTGGGGCTTTGAAGATGGTCACCAGATAGAAATATTACTTTGGGGAAGGTGTCGGCCTCAGACATCTGCCAAGGTTTCGACAAGGGGCTTCTCTTTTTCAATATATCAGGGTTCATCTCGGGCACACAGCCTATATAGATAGAGATTGAGCTGGAGAAAGAGGGGAGGAAGGTGTCTGGAGCGAAGCTGTCGGGAGGAGGGTGGGTCAGCGGTCGGATGAAAGGAGCGAAATAGTGCAAGAGAAACTGAGGTTTGATTATTGCCACCGAACCCCGCAAGCGAGGAGTGAAGACTAGGATAGGGCTGGGGGAGAGGAACTGGGGGACGGGTTTGATCTGTGCTGCGTTAACGCCAGGGGATCTCAAAAGAGGCTTCAGAGGAGTCGGAGGGCCGTCTAGCGGGTGCTATTGCGGGTTTACTAAACTGCGTGTAAGAGATAAAACTCACAATACGTGGACATCATCTACGACATAGAAATCTAGCACGGCCCCCAGGGACATCTGGCAGAAAATGGTTAACACCCTTCCTTCCAAAGAGTCTGGTTAATTGCCGAAAAGATCAAGTACAGGCTGAGCACTTCATCTGTGGTGATGGTCCCCACTGCATTCATCACCTCCCCGTCAGTGGCCAGCCCTGAGCAGCTGAGCGAACCTAACATTGCCAACGCGAGCAAACCACCCTGTCTCCCCAAGAAAACCGCATGCGACTCGAGCACACAAATGGTGGATGCAACCATAACACCGGCTGAACAGTACGTACCAGAATATCCCAACACGCCAAGGACATCACGCTCAGTGTTCACGCAGACACCAACGTGCACTAGAACGCAAACAAGCACAAAAACACACAGCGACGTGGACTTCGCCCCTAACAGCCCCTCAAAACTAGACTCTAAACAATAAAGAAACCATCCCCGAAGGTCCGCTGAAAACCAGCGCAAATGACCTACACCGACTAGATCGGATTCCCTGCCCCTTAAATCCCACGCTTTACTTTGAGTTCGAAAACTCGCCAGCAAACAAACCCAGTAAAGATTCTACCTCAATACCTATTGCTATAACCTCGAAACCAGAAAAATCCCCAAAGGCCTCCGCCTTAAAGTATCCCCCCTGAACTAAAGGACACCTCGAAGTGTGTCTCGCTTTTTGTCGTAAAATTCTCAGAGAACACTGCGACAAACAACATAGCCTTTTAAATGAGCAGATTGAAATCATTACCCTTACTGACCAGGAGAAAATTGATCTGGATGCCTTTAGAAACCGTAAGGAACATGTGCAAGAAACAAAGTTAAATTTGAATGTGACCTGCTCCTTTTACCTGACACACATTACATCATTGACCCTCCTGTTCTCGATAAGCCTGAAGAGGAGGAATTAAATCATCTGACTTCCCCCAGAGACACATCAGAATCTGCAATGGTAGAATTTTTCCCTCCCGCTTATTATCAAAATGTAGAATATAGCTTCCGCAGCATGAGTCACAGCAACATCACACCTGTTCCCGAACAGAATGTTCTATCCACCTCCCTCGTCACGTGTAACAGCAACGTTATAGATATTTCAGAAACATTATCGACAACCAACAAAAATTATCCTGGAACGAGGCCTCACGTTCTGCCCTACCAATCACCTCGTGAACGGATACGATTTTCTCAATGATCTCACCGAATGTTCTCGCAGAATGAGACCAAAGGATTTTTTTTAAAAGCAAGACAGTGCTGACATCAACGACCACGCACTGCCTGAGCCAAGCACTTGGACGCCAGATGCCGAAGTGTTTCTAGAACTCCATTTGTATATAAAATCAGTATCAGAAGACAGATTAGCAACAACAAAGAAATGAAATAAACGCAAAAACTTGACCCCTTCAGAAGAGGTCACTCTAAATAACCCAGCAACCAGAACGCACATATAACCTGCAGGCAATGGGGGTAGCGTTTTCATCTTACCAATGGAAAAATATAAGGTGAGGGCTATAGGGAGCTTACCAACCATGGACACTACCAGCCTTTAGATCATGATCCTAGCGATGAATACAGTTCAAAGATCCTTCGCAGTCTTACTTATTTGTTTGATTGATTGTAGCGTTTGACAGGTCTCTAGGGTTTGACCACTAGCGACATGGGCGCACACATGCGCACACACAAACGCACACACACACACACGCACACTCGCATGCACGCACACACGCACGCACACGCACACGCGCACACACACACGCACACGCACACACGCATAAACGCACGCACACACACAGACACCGACACGCGTACGCACGCACACGCAATGCACACGCACACACAAACACACACGCACGCACACGCACGCATGCACGCATACACACGCGCACACACACTCACACATACACACGCACACACGCACGCACGCACACACACACACACACGCACACACACACTCACACCCGCACACACACGTGCACTCGCACACACACACGCACACTTACGGACACATACACGCACACCCGCACTCACGCACACATGCACACACACCCACACACACAAGCTCCAACGCACACACACATACGCGCACACACGCGCACACGCACGCACACGCGCACACACACGCATGCACACTCGCATGCACACTAACACGCACACACACACGTCACAGACACGCGCACACGCACGCGCACCCACACACGCACACGCACACTCACGCACGCACGCACGCACGCACACACACGCACACAAACACACATGCCCGCACGCACGCACACACACGGACGAACGCACACACGCGTTCGTCCGTGCACACGCACGCGCACGCGCAGAGACACACATACACACGCACTCGCACACGCACGCCACACACTCACATACGCACACACACCAATGCACACATACGTGCACGCAAACACACACGCACACGCACGCGCACACACACACAGACACACACACGCAAACACGAACACACACACGCAAATTCAAACACACACGCACGCTCGCAGACACACATACGCACACACCCGCACTCATGGAAACATGCACAAATACGCTCACATGCACGCACACACACACGCACACACGCACGCACACGCACGCGCAAACACGCACACACACGCAGACATACGCACGCATGCACGCACAAACGCACACACAAACACACACACACACGCACACACACACGCACGCACACAAACTCACACGCACACACACACGCAAACACACGCAAACATACACATGCACACGAAAACACACTGTGTGTGCGTGCGTGCTTGTGTGCGTGAATTTGCGTGTGTTTGTATGTATGTGCATGTGTGTGTGCGTATGTGCGTGTGTGTGCGTGTGTACGGGTGTGTTCATGTCTGCGTGTGCGTCTGCGTCTGTGTGTGTGCGTGCGTGCGTGCGTTTTTGTGTGCGTGTCTGTGTGTGTGTGTGTGAGTGTGTGTGTGTGCTTGTGCGAGTGCGTGTGCATGCGCTAGTGCGTGCGTGTGTGTGCGTGTACACACATGCCCTACCACACGCACACGCACACGCAAGTACAGGTACACATGCACTCACGCACACGCAGACACAGGAACACGCACATGCATACACACGCATACGCTCGCATGCACGCGCACACACACGCACACACACACGCACAGGCACACGCACACGAACACACACACGCACGCGAACACACACACACACACACTCGCACACACACACACGCATGCACACATACGCTAATGCACACGCACGCATGCATACACGCACACGCACCTACACCCACACACAGACACACACATGCACACGCGCACACACGCACCCGCACACACACAAGCACACGGACACGCACGCACAGACGCACGCACACGCATACGCACGCACACACATACGCAGACGCACACGCAAACACACGGACACACACACGCACACACAGGCACACACGCACACACACATGCACACAAACACGCACATGCACAGGCACAGGCCGACACACATATGGACACACACGCACGCACACACCCGCACACTCACACGCACGCATACACACGCACACGCACACACACGCGCACACCCGCACACACACGAACTAGCACACACACGCACACAGGCACACACATGCACACACACGCACACACACATGCACACACACGCACACACACGCACGCACAAGCACACACACGCACACGCACAGACACACATTCATACGCACACGATCACAGACACATGCGAATGCACACGCGCACACACACATAACCGCACACACACGCGCGGGCGCACACGCAAACACACACACGTTCACACACGCACACGCAGGCGCACATGCACACACACGCACGTACGCACACGCACAAGCACACGCACATGCACGCAGAAGAACACACATGCACACAGGCACGCACGCACACACACACACTCGCACACATACAAAAAAACGCACACGCGGAGACACACACCCAAATACACACCCGCACACGCACACACACGCACGCGCCAACACACGCACGCACACACCCACACACGCGCACGCACATACGAACACGCACATACCCACACACGCGCCAACACAGACATGCACACAGATGCAAGCACGCACACGCACTTTCGCATACGCACAGGCTAATGAGCACACACACGCACGCATTCACACACATGCACACACACTCGCACACGCACGCACACGCGCACACGCGCACATGAACGCACGCACACGCCCACACAATCACATACGCACACCCACACGCACACACACTTACACACATGCACCCGCACCCGCACTCACGCACACACTCACGCGCACAGACACGCTCGCGCGCACGCACACACTGACACGCACATGCACACCCATGATAAACCCACACACGCACACACACGCACGTACACAAGCACACACACACGCACGCACAAACATGCGCACACGCCTCCACACACACGCACATGCACACAACCGCACAGACACATGCGTATATATGCGCGCACAGGCACGTACACGCACAGACACACTCACACACGCACACCCACACACGCACACGCACACACGCAAATGCACACACACCTTCACACACGCACCCACACACACACGCATACGCGCACACACACATGCACACACTTACACACACACGATACGCACTTACACACACACCCGCACGCCCGCACGCACACGCTCGCATGCACGCATGCACACACACACGCACACGCACACACACCCATGCACACACACATGCACACGCACATGCACACACGCACGCACACACACGCATACGCATCGCACACACAAAACACTCACACACGCACACAAACACGCACGCACACGCACACACACACTCGCACGCACGCGCACACACGCGCACGCACAAACACGCAAACGCACACACACAGGCACACACAAGCATACACACACACACTCACACACGCACACAAACACACGCACACGCACATACGCACAAAAACTTACACACGCATGCACGCACCCACAGACACGCACACCCCCGCGCACGCACACACACTCTCACACGCACACACACACACACGTACACGCAGAGTACTGGTTTAAGTTGTGCTCCTGTAACACGTGGGGATCAAAAAAGGGGTTCCGGGAAGCCGGGGACCGGAGGGGCCCTCTTGGGTGTGCTATTGCGAGGTTACTGAACTGCGTGTAAGAGAGGAAACTCACAAACAACAGTTGTATAATCCAAAGAAGAATTCGGGGTGGTGAGGCCAGTGTGTGCAGAATAGAAGGGGCATCCGGAGGGCCGTCCTGTCCACTTGGGGCTTTGTGGTGGATTTAAAGGCTTTTTTTGGTATGCGTGTGAAGTATATAGTAGGGTGAAATGCGGAAATCCCTGGCATGCGAGTATACGTGCTTTATGGGAATAGGCTCGCAGAAAGGGAAAGGAAAAAAAGCGTTGCATCAAAGTAACAGCTTTGGGGCTGAGCAGGTATGGTTGTGGCGGCGCGAGACCCGCACTTTTCGTAACAGCCCTAATATACTATCAGATTGAGATACCGTAAGACTTCTAAGCTTCCTTTAGAAGCATTGATTCCAGCGGGCTCAAGGCAATTGAGTTTATGGGTGAAGTACGATTCTCTGTAATTCCTATCCCTTAGAGACTTAGTATCACTGCAGCAGATAGTGCTTTAGATCATCTAAACAGTGGTTCGGCTAGTTGAAGTGTTGCGGGACTCCTATGAAGGCCCTGTTGCGATTGTCGGCCCGATGTCCATTCAAGCGTAAGTTGATAGGCTGACTGGTTTCTCCGATGTACTGCTTTTGACAGAATGAGCATTCCAGCATATACACAATGTTAGAACGATTGCACGTGAAACGTGAATGAATCTTGTGAATGTATTGGACGGCAGTGCTATTTATAATGCAGTCCGTCTGGAGGTGTTTGCATGTCAGAGGCTTATAACTAGTTGCTGGGAAGCACCGATTTTGCCATGCAATAAAATATCGTTTCGGTTTTTATTTCTTCTGTAGACTACTCTAGAGGCTTCCGAGAGCGCTCTTCTCCAGTTGTACCGGAGCCTGTTTTTGGGGCATCTTCGTTACAGCCTGCCAGCCATTTCAAACCTGCGAACTTCTTCCCGGCGCACATTGGAGGGTTTGCAAGCACAAGCCCTCAGAATACGCTTGGGGCTACCACGATGTACCTCTACTGTGGGCACAATTGCCGAGGCACGTGTTTTTCCAATGGATGCGCTTCTTTTGGGCGAACCCCTTCGAGTCTACCTTAGATGCTTCACAAGGCATGAACACCATCCATTATCGGCTCTTCCTACTACGTGTTCGAGAAGTAGTTTTGCGGCAGCCATTTTGCAACACCAACATAAGATCCCATCAGGTTTCGCCCCAATGGTGGTTTCCCAGAATCCTCTGTGGGTACTATCAAAACCATCAATTTACCTTTCCATCCCGGGAATTTGAAGAAGTCCTCTTTGCCATCAATAGCCCTCAAACAGTTGACTCTAGCGTTCTTGACAGACAAGTACGCCGGAACTGTACATGTATATACTGATGGCTCTGTGACTGCATCCCGGTCCACCGCGGCTGTGGTCATTCCAAGCTTATGCGTTACCCGAGGATTCACACTAGACCACAAGACAACTTCTACTGCCACTGAGTTGGTTGCCATACGGGAGGCGATTCGTTTAGTCTCCCGTGAATCACCTCAAGCTTGGACCCTGTTTTGTGATTCCAAGCCAGCACTCCAGGTCCTCAACGGAGTTATGAGGCAAGGACCTTATTATGCCCTTGCTGCGGAAGTACTCGAATTATGCTCATTGGCACTGCAACAAGGACATGTCCTCACCATTCAGTGAGTACCAGGCCACTGCGGGCTAGCTGGTAACGACTGGGCTGACCAGGAGGCGAAGAAGGTTTCTGCAAATGCAGATGTTGTACGTCTGCCCTTCGCAAGGACGGACACGACCGCCCTTCTGTTTACCATTCTCCGCCACGCCTCGGCGAATCACTGGTCCCACCCTGACAATCGTCATAGAAGATTACACCGCCTGGACCCCGACTGCACGTTTCGGTTACCTCCTGGTATTCAGCGAAACTACGCCACGCTGTTTCACCGACTACGGCTTGGCGTAGCCTTTACCCGTCGCTACAATCACTTCATTGGCTTTACGAGTGACCCCGACTGTGAGACATGCCATGTAGCAGAGACTATTTCGCATGTTCTCTGCCACTGTCCATGCTATGCGCAACCTCGAGAAAAATTAGTGAGAACATTGGCCCGTTTGGACTGTCGTGTGGTGTCGGAGGAAGTGCTGCTGGGACCTTGGCCAGACGCGAAGCGTTCCTACAGTGCATTTAAAGCTGTGCTGACATTTCTGCGCAGCAGCGGCCTCTCAGAGATATTGTAGTTGAGGCCCGTCCGACTTAACTTTAACACATACACAGTATCGGTATAGGCATCTTCTATACATAGCCCTTCATTTATTTCTCCGCCATCTTCATCTCTCTCGTCCTCTATCCACACTCTTTCCTCCACTTTCCCTTCCCACACACAGAATAGCTGGCCAGATATACTACCGTCAGGCCGACCTTTCTGTGTTTATTTCATTTCAATAAAATTCCTCTCTCTTCGAGAATGTCTTTTAAGTAGGTTGTTACAGGATGTTGATTATTTGAGAATTTGGATATTAGGGCTAATTGCCGGGCGCTTGCTTTTCGCCGCTGTTGCTTGAGCACCTCGTCCCTTTTTAGCTTGGATGCTCGGTCGTAAGCCATACCCACCGATCTGGCTGGTTGATTCCTGCTTGCCAGGGTGAATTTTAGTATGTTAAGGTGTTTTATACAGTCCCCGTTGTCTCTGCACACTCTTCTTAGTCTGCTAGCCTGTACAACAAAGATGCATTGTTTGCAGTGTCGTGGGTGATGGCTATTGCAGTCTAGGTACCATTGCCTGCCCGTGGGTTTCCTGTATAGTCTGGGTTTAAGTTTACCATTGTCTAGAATATCAGTTGTTTAAAAATTTATCCTGTTTATTCGAGTACTGGCATGACAAATTATAGGTCGGTTGTGAAGAAATAAGAAGCGAAATGAAAATTTCTAGGGCCGTGCGTCTGCACTCCCATATTATGAAGATGTCATCTATGTGTGCGTGCGTGTGCATGCGTGTGTGCGTGCGTGCAAGTGTTTGTGCGCGTGCGTGCGAGCGTGTGTGTGCGCGTGTGGGTGCGCGTGTGTGTGCGTGAGTGCGGGTCTGTGTGCGGGTGTGTGTGTGCATGTGCGTGCGTGTGGTCATGTGTGTGTGCCCGTGCGTGTGCGTGTGTGCATGCCTGTGTGTGCGAGGGGTGTGTGTGCGTGCATGTGTGCGTGCGTGTGTGTGTGTGTGCGTGTGTGTGTGTGCGCGTGCGTGAGTGTGTGCATGTGTGAGTGTGTGTCTGCGTGTGTTTGTGCATGCGTGCATGTCTGTGTGGGTATGGGAGTGCGTGTGTGTGCTTGTTCTTGCGTGTACGTGTGTGCCTGCGTGCATGTGTGCGTGCAAGCGTGTGTGAGCTTGTCTGTGTGTGCGAGTTTGCGTGTGTGTGCGCCTGCGTGTGTGTGTGCGTGTGTGCGTGTGTACTTTTGTGTGTGCGTGTTCATGTGTGAGCGTGTGTGTGTGCGAGTGTGCATGTGTGCGTGTGTACTTTGGTGTGTGCGTGTGTGTGTGAGTGTGTGCGTGTCGATGTGCCTGTGAGTGTGTTTGATTGTGCGTGCGCGCGTGTGTCTGTATGTGTGTGCGTGCGCACGTGTGTGCGTGCGTGTGTGTGCTTGTGCGTGTGTGGGTGTGCGAGTGTATGTGTGTGCGCACGTCTCTGCGCGCGTGTGTGTGTGTGCGCGCTTGCGTGTTTGTGTTTGTGTGCGTTTGCGTGCGTGCGTGCGTGTGTGTGCTTGTGTGCGTGTGTGTGCGTGTGTGGGTGTCGGTGTGTGCATGTCTGTGCAGCGCGTGCGCGCGTGTGTGTGCTTGTGTATGCATGCGCGTGTGCGTGTGTGTGCGCGCTATTGTGTGTGTGTTTGCGTCTGTCCATGTGCGCGTGCTTGTGGGTGTGTGCGTGCGTGTGAGCGTGTGTGTGTGCGTGAGTGCGGGTGTGTGTGTGCGCGTGTGTTAAGGGTGTGTGCGTGTGGGTGTGCGTGTGCATGTATGTGCGTATGTGATTGTGTGTGGGCTTGTGCCTGCGTGCGCGTGTGTTGCGTGTGTGTGCATGAGTGTGTTTGTGCGTGTTCGTGGGCGCGCGTGTGCCAGTGTGTTTACGCGCGTGTGTGAATGCGCGCGTGTGTGTGTGCGTTAGCGTGTGCCTGTGCGGATGTGCGTGTGCGTGCAGGTGTGTGTGCGTGCTTGCGTCTGTGTGCGTGTCTGTGTGCGTGTGTGGGCATATGTGGGTTCGTGTGTGCGTGTATGTGTGTGTGCGCGTGTGTGTGCGTGAGTGCGGGTGCCTGTGCGTGTGCGCGTGTGTGTGCATGTGCGTGCGTGTGCGTGTGTATGCGCGTGTGTGCGTGCGTGCGAGCGTGTGTGTGTGCATGCATGTCTGTGTGTGCGTGCATGTGCGCGTGCGTGCATGTGTGCATGCGTGCGTGTGTGTGTGTGTGCGTGTGTGTGTGTGTGCGTGTGTGCGTGTGCGTGGGTGTGTACGTGTGTGAGTGTGTGTGTGCGTGTGTTTGTGTGTGCTTGCATGTCTGTCTGTGTATGGGTGTGCGTGTATGTGCGTGTTCTTCGGTGTACGTGTGTGCCTGGGTGCATGTGTGCGTGCATGCGTGTGTGAGATTGTGTATGTGCGAGTGTGCGTGTGTGCGTGTGTCTGAGTGCGTGTGTGTGTGTGCCTGTGCATGTGTGAGCGTGTGTGTGTGCGAGTGTGCGTGTGTGCGTGCGTACTTTTGTGTTTGCGTGTGTGTGAGAGTGTGTGCGTGTGAGTGTGCGTTTAAGTGTGCGTGCGCACGTGTGTCTGTGTGTGTGTGCGTGCGCGCGTGCGTGCGCGCGTGTGTGCTTGCGTGTGTGTGCGCGTGCGTGTGTGTGTGTGCGTGCGTGTGCGTGTGTGTGCGAATGTATGTGTGTGTGCGCGTATGTGTGTGTGTGTGCGCTTCCGTGTTTGTGTGCGTGTGTGTTCATGCGTGCGTGTGTGTGTGTGTGCGTGGGTGTGTTTGCTTGTGTGGGCGGCGCGTGCGCGCGTGTGTGCGCGTGTGTATGCATGTGCGTGCGTGTGCGTGTGTGTGCGCGCGCTTGCGTGTGCTTGTGTGTGTACGTGCGTTCGAGCGTGTGTGTGTGCGTGAGTGCGTGTGTGTGCGCGTGTGTGTGTCTGTGCGTGTGTGTTAAGTGTGTGTGTGTGGGTGTGCTTGTGCGTGTGTGTGCGTATGTGATTGTGTGTGGGCGTGTGCCTGCGTGCGCGTGTGTGCGTATGAGTGCGTGCGTGTGTTTGTGCGTGTGAATGCGTGCGTGTGCGTGTGCGGATGTGCGTGTGCCTGTGGGTGTGTGGGCATATGCGGGGTCGTGTGTGCGTGTGCGTGTGTGTGCGTGTGTGTGCGCGCATGTGTGTGGGCGTGTGTGTGTGTTTGCGTCTGTTGGTGTGGGTGTGCGTGAGTATGCGTTTGCGCGTGCGTGAGTGTGCGCGTGTTTTTGCGATTGCATGCGTGTGTGTGCCTGCGTGTGCGCGGGTCTGTGTCAGCGCGTGTATGTGCGGGCGGGTGTGTGTACGCGTTTATGCGCATGCGCGTGTGTGCGCGTGTGTGCGTGTGCGCGCGTGTGTGTGTTTGTGTGCGCGGGCGGGCTTGCAGGCGTGCATGTGTACGTGCGTGTGCGTGCGTGTGTGCGTGCTTGTGTGTGCGTGTGTGTGTGAGAGTGTGTGCGTGTGCGTGCGTGTGCGTGTGTGCGCGTGGGTGTGCGTGTTTGTGTTGGCGCGCGCATGTTTGCGCACGTATGTGAGTGTGCGCGCGTGTGTGCGCATGTGTGTGTGCGTGTGCTTGTGTTTGTATGCGTGTATGTGTGTGCTTGTGTGTATGTGTGTGCACGCGGGTGCGTGCGTGTGTGTTCGTGTGCGTGTCTGCGCGCGAGCGTGTTTGTGTGCGTGCGTGCGTGCGTGTGCGTGCGTGCGCGCGTGCGTGTGTGTATGCGTGTGTGTGCGCATACGTGTGCGCGTGTGTGTCTGTGTGTGCGTGAGTGCGTGTGCGTGCATCTGCGTGCGTGTGTGTGAGAGTGTATGTGTGTGTGCGTGTTTGCGTGAGTATGTGTGCGTGCGTCTGCGTGCGTGTGTGTGAGAGTGTGTGTGTGTGTGTGCGCGTTTGCGTGCGTATGTGTGCGTGTGAGTGGGCGTTGGTTCGTGTGTCTGTGAGTGTGTGTGCGTGCGTGTGTATGTGTGTGCGTTAGCGTGTACGTGTGCGCGTGTGCGTGTGCCTGTTCACGCGTGCGTGCGTGTGTGTGCGTGTTTGTGGGTTTGCGTGTGTGTTGGTGCGTGTGCTTGTGTTGTTGCTTGTGTGCGTGCGTGCGTGCGTGCGTGCGTGCATGTGTGGTGTGTGTGTCCCAGGAAGCACAGGACTGTTCGGCCTAACTCAAGCCGGTGTACTTTGGTCGGTGATTTTCTGCCCGGCCTTTTTCCGGCACCTATAATCGCGTCGTGTCCAAAGTGGGCCTTTTGGCCATATACAGCCGTACTCCCTTGGCTGTCCAACGGCCAGTGTCCGTCGGCCAGTCGACCGGCTTACGTTCATACGGCCAGATTCCATCCGTACGGCTGTGGCCATTCCAAAGGCACCCGTGTACGGTCGAAGTACGGCAACCGGAGGATAGGCGAGATGCGGTCGTCGGACTCCATCCAGACTAAAGCTGCCGGAATCACGGCCCTACTACGGGTATTGGAGTTCAGCCACAGTACGTTATCTGTACTGAGGCCGGTCACTGCATGCTGCGCAAGCAGAGGACTCAGTCTGGCTGTACAGAAGCAAAAACCCATCATTTTGTGTCCAGCAGCCACATCAAAGTGAGCCCGCGCGCAACCACCAGCCGTCCAGCCTTCAGCACAGCTTGCTTAATTATCAGCGTCAGTTGACACCAAAATTCATTTATTAAACAGGGCTCACAAATCGTCGTTCCTTTTATCGCTGTGCCTTTTTTACTGTCGAATACAGAAAATATTCAGTTCTTTGTGGAGCTGAATAGATGTATTTTCCATGACGTGATATTTTCTGTAGGGCGGCTTACCTGCAATAAACGAAAAAGGAAGATGGCGGGAGGCTGTTGAATTTTACAAAGATGAAAGTGCCGCTTTTATCCGATTTCATTTAGCACAATCTTCCTGAGCACTTTCATGCTCTGACTAAATCAACTATTTTTACAACAGTTGCTTGACCAGTTTTGTTGTATATAAAACCGACGCGAACGCCTTTACGAAGCGTTTTGGTACTCCACAAAAACTGAAGAGCATTCCATATAATTTCCTTCACACAAAATGTATGTCGAGTAATTGCCCATTTTTTTTGCAAAGAAATTTTCTACTCAATCAACTTTCTGATGATCTTTCACAGGGCTGATCCTAGGAGAGATCGAGCTAGTGCTTTCATTTTCAATCTATTTTTATGTTGTTTTCATGAGTTACGTGCACGCCACTTAAAAGCCCAAAAGAAGTTAATTTTCTTCTAATGTCGTACTACGATAAAAAATTCTAAACGCGTTTCGAATGACGCCTTGCTTCAGGTGGCTATAGTTGTATCCCTCTGTGTTCATGCAAGAAAAGGCGTAAGACTAGAGTTTCGTAATTTGTTTAAAACCAATAAAATAGCAATGGTGGTATTTATACATCAAACCTTGCATACTGCAGCGAATAAAACAATAAATATTTCATTGTTCAACTTTGAATGCGTAAGGTTCTCAACTCGTCGGAGGTGAACTTGCGGCTCCGCAAGTTTATTATTTATTATTTATTTATTTATTTATTTAATCATTTATTTATTTATTTACTTATTTATTTGATGTCTGCTTGCCTTTGCATGCATTACAGAAGGGAGATACATAACACTAAGCATGAAATATAAGACCAAATAACAAAATATTTCCACAAAGCGCAGTGAAATTCGTCATTTTAAACAGTTGGTACAATCATACGCGGAAGATAATTACACTCCCGTATTGATCTAAGGTAAAATGAATCGCGCAAGGCGTCACCTTTAAAGGAAAGTTAGTAATTTGCTTTTAGCTAGCGGGCCGACTTTGGGATATGTAGAATGGCGCTTGGATATACTTCTCTCCTTCTATTCCAGTTTTCGAATGGTATATTACGAAAAAAGTTTAACCTCAGGTTTCGTCTATGATATTTCCCGGCTTACCATTTAAGTTTACTTTTACTTGCTCTCATCCTAAGTTGACAGTGCCAATTACTTATACCAATCGCACTGCCCTATTCTGTATGTTTTCAAGCGTATCAACCAGCTCTTTGGTGTAGGGATCCCAGAAAACTCATGCGTACTCCCACATTGAGCGCACATGAGTAAAATACGGTTGTTCTTTTAAGGTAGATGAAGGTTTGCGGAAATTGTATCTCAGAAAGCCGAAAACACGTGCAGCCGTAACTTTTGTGTTGTGAACGTGCCTATTTAACCTATAAGCTCACGTTAAATAAACTCCTAATTATTTATTTTCCCCGGCCATTCTTAAAGCAGGGTAATTTACGGTATGCGCATTAAATTGGAATGAAGGTTTTCTTGCAAAGGTGACGTTAACACACTTTTTAACATTCAACGACTTTTCTGAATCAGCACACCAGGATGTTAATAATTTAAAATCATCCTGCAGGTATTCGGAATTACGTTCATTTGCTATAGTCCTGTAAACTACACAGTCATTCGCAAAGATTTTGAACAACGTTTTCAGGCCAATATAAATAACATTTATATATAACAGACAGAAAAGAGGGCCCGCAACTGACCCTTGGGTAATTCCTGAGGTCACGGGAACATATCCGGATGAACAACCATTGAGAGCGACTGCTGTCTTAGAGAGATATACTCGGGTATTTATGCAATAACCGATTCATTCAGTTTATAGCCCGAAATGTACTAACAAGAAGCTGATATGGAACACCTCCAAATGCTGTTTTGCAGTACAACAAGATACAGTCAGCTATTTAAGCTTATCTATTGCTAGAGCCAAATCGTGCGTGAACTCAGCAAGCTGCATTGAGCAAGAAAAACCCGACAAAATCCGTGTTTGCTAGGATGCTGACGATTATGTTTAAGCAAATGAGTCATTTCTGAAGTGTACCTAAGCTCACCTTCAAACACTGCAACTAAATTAACATCCAGGCTTCGTTATTCACAGGGCTCTGTTATTATGGCAAATTTAAAATAACACGTGTTTCTAAATAGACAGTCATAAAATCCCATGAAGCAGGGCACGAACTTCAGCCTACCAGTACAGGAGCTTAACCTTTTCTACTTTTATCATCAACAAAATAATGCAACATTGGTTTTCGCATTATTATAGTAGGAAGAATAGCCGCAAAGTTGCGCTTTTGCGCGCCCTTGCCTTTCTTTGGTGGGGAGTCCTTGACATGGCGCAGGTTGAGCTGATACGTGCCGGCCGCTTGCTCGAGGCCCCTTAAGGCCACTTAGTTTGGTGAACCACCACAACCTAGGGTCGAACATCTTTGCCGGGTCGATGTATCCAATGGTCTCCATTTCTTGAGGGGGCGAATACCCTCGAGCTGATGCGTCGCTGAAGCCGGCTGGCGAGGCGTGGTAGCGGCTATGACTCGCGAGTCTTATCTGACCTGTCGGTGTGGCACGGTCTTCATCATCATCATCATCATCATTTATTATACCCTTAAGGGCTCCTTGCGGGGTATTACATAAGGGGGGGAGCAAGTACACAAATTCCACGGCAGGTGATGGTCGGTGGTAGAGGCGTAGAAGCGAGGCATATTCATAAAGAAATGGCACCAACCCAGCAAAAATGCGGACTTAGCTGCGCCCCTCAAAAGTCTGAGCTAGTCATCATAGGACAGAGAAACCCCGAGAGAGCATGCAAAGTCGAAGTCGAAATAGACGGGGCAAGGATTACCCCTAGCACGCATACCAAAATCCTTGGCCTGATTATACAAGCAGACGGCAAGGCGTCGCAAACGGTGAAAAAGCTCAAGACCACAACGGACCAGATTCTCAACATGATACGTAGAGTCTCCAACCGAAGAAGAGGTATGAAAGAGGACGACACATTACGTCTGGTGCAGGCCTTCGTGATATTAAGAATAACATACGCAGCACCATACCTGAATCTCAGAAAAACAGACACCATATACCTAGATACGTTAATCAGAAAAACGACCAAACAAGCCCTGGGGATACCGTAAAACTCGTCAACAGCGCGACATCTGCGCATGGCAATCCACAACACGCTTGACGAGCTAGTAGATGCCCACCTTTCGAATCAACGAGTTCGCCTCAGCAAAACGGACGCCGGAAGGGCTGTACTTAAGAAGATAGGATGGCAAGAAGCGCCACACATCACGGAGCGACAAGTCCCAGACCAATGGACTTCACAAATCGAGACCAAACCAACCCCAAAGAACATGGACCCCAACAGAAACAAAGGAAGAAGGGAGGCGAGAGTAAAAGCAATTAACAAACTGTTGAAAGAAAAGAGACATGAGGGAATACTCTACACTGATGCTGCCCTGCCCAAATTCTCCAACAAAGCAACTATAGTAGTGACCACAAGAAACGAAATAGTGAACTGTGCATCATTGTACACCACGGAGCCAGAGGAAGCGGAAGAGGCCGCCATAGCACTGGCGCTAACGCAACCTGGTACAGCGACAATTCTGACGGACTCAATGAAAGCCTACAACAGATACAGAACAGGACGGATCTCAGAAACTGCCGCCAAAATCCTGACAAGCGGGAAACCCCCGGAAACAAGAATCGAACTCATTTGGGTCCCTGCGCATTCCTCGATCGAGGGCAACGAATTCGCCCATCGACAGGCCCGAGACTTAAACCTCCGGGCCACATAGGAAACGGAAGAAGGGATGCACCCAATAACGAAATATGCAGAAATCCTCAAACATTACAGGGAGAACAGAAGGAGCCTTCCGCGCCCTCACCGTAAACTATCCAGGGAAGAACAATCAATTTATCGACAGATACAGGCAGCCTCTTTCCCACACCCTATACTCCTGAACCGCATGTTCCCAATTAGATACGCAAAAGAATGTCCCCTATGCTCAAAACCAGGCACCCTGAAACACACCATCGGAGAATGCACAAAACTGAAGTTCCCCCCCCCCCAATTCTTGACTCCGTCAGCATAGAGGATGAGCGATGGGAGATCTTGCTGACCAGCCCCGCCCTGGAAGACCAACTTCGGCTGATCAACAGGGGCCAGGAGGCTCGGGAAGCATATGAGAACCTGGGAACAAGGAACCACTCCGAATGAGCTGAAATAGCTCCATCGCAACCCTTTTTCTAACAATAAAGTTTATTCTCTCTCTCTCTCTCTCTCTCTCTCTCTATCTCTCTCTCTCTCTCTCTTTCCAGCAGCCTGCACCCGACGAATTCCCGCCTTCGTTGCTCCGAAATGAATGCCTTTGACAAAACAAACATACAACGCCGCATAGGTCCCACTGCACGAACCACAAAACAGCTCAATCACAGAAAAAGAGTGCCTCCGGTCAATTTCTTTTGCGTCTTTATGTCCTGTCGCCCCAACCACTATCCGCGTTCTAGCTATCATGGAGCTGCCCCTCGTGCTAGCTAGAAAACAGCTGTTGAAGAGCATCGAAGCGACATAATGCCGCGGATGCCGCCTCTGTCTCACCAAGCCAGGCAGCTCCTGCGATGAGTCAACATTATCATCAAGTTCACCCCATCAGAGGAAGCAAACTTTCAGAGGCACCTTCGGTGCGGAATTCGATATATCGAATTTGCCTGTGATCAGGAGTTCGATACACACACACAACAGCCCTATACTTTGGCATGGGGTTTTCAAGGGGATCTTTGCAGTGTTCGATATAGACAATAATTCGATATATCCGTGTTCGATATATCCATGTTCAACTGTCTTTGCGGTGGAACTACTGCGAAGCGCTGCTTCAGTGCTCTGACGTAACAAATCTGACGTAACACCGCGGTGTTCAATGCAAGTCGATTTTCATATGAAGCAGTGGAAGGCCAAACCGAAATACATGCGTTGTCTGCAGCCGCCATTGCAAGCATTTCGCTCATTAAAAAATAAATAAATAAAACCAAGTAGCATTGCCGGCTTTGCTGTTCAATCTAAACTGCGCGCCCGCGCCTTGTCATCTTATCGCGAGTGGGTTTGGTGTTCCATAGTTCTGAAGTTAAAATGGTCATGCCGTATCGGACCGGATAAGATAAGAGGCGCTGCCGAGATAAGGGACCGGAACCTAGAGTTCGCCGCGCGACACTAGCGACATATTTTGCCGTAGTGGCGGTAAACGGAAGTTATGGACGAAATAGAAGAAAAGCAAGAACACCGAAAAAGAGGCAAACGCATTATTTAAATGATCAGCGCCGACAACGCAACTTCCAATCTTTTCTTCCAGCAGCCAAGGCGAGGGAAATGATAACTCGCCGCCGAGTCTGTACACAAAGCAGCCGCGTCGGCGGATTGCCTCGAAAGCGCGTCATCCCTATTTCATATTTGCCGCCCTTTCGAGGCGCTTTTTCAAGGAAAGTGCTACGAGTTGTGCCGCGCCTCCGTCAGATGGCGCCACGGGTCCCGCGACCGAGAGAAGACGCAGTGAAACATCCCCCTCGCGAGGGTCACGATCAAATGCAGAGCATTTCCGGGGGCGCACGACGTTAAGTAGTTTGCGTTACGTTAATGTTGTTGCACTTGTGGCAACTGCTGACGAGAGAGCGCTCGTCAGCAGTAATTTGAATGAGTAAACGATATAAGACGTGTTCGTAGTGTCCCATTCTGTGTCGGCTTTGTGGCGCAGTGGGTACAGCACCATGTACATTCCGTTCCGCCCGCAGGGTCGAGGGATCGAAACCGGGCGCCGGATAGTATTTCTTTTTTTATATAGTAGGGAGGGGTGCGGTGCGGACTACGGACGTCAACGCGGGTGACATCGTGAGTTACTGAAATGCTCTGCATTTAATATATACACATATGTACCTAAAAGAACTGTAAGAATAAAAATAGGGACCGAAGACCCCTTTCAAAATAATTAATATGAGCTATTGATTGGCCACATGAACCAATCAATCCCACACATGTCCCCAACCGCGGTCACGTCACCCAACACTCACTCTCATTCACTCATAGCGCTCATAGACATAGAGTCACGGACCGCGCGGCGTGGTCATACCATTTCGCCAGGCGGGCAGCACCTACACAAGGCCAAAGCCGAACGCCTAGCGCAGTCCTCGCGCGGACAGCATCCAGTGCCCTCGCCTCGACGCCCCGCAGTTGTCCGCGCGCGCTCGCGGGCACAATGAGGGAGTCGTTGCTAATCCCCTGAGGAACGCCGCCGTCCGCCGCCGGACTCGCGAGGAGAGCTGCTGTAATCCCAGGCGAGCATTCTTGTGTAAGCCCTGGCGAGTCGGCCTCCACGCGCGCCTTTTCGACAATGCTTCGCTTCCCGTCAGCTCGTCAGCCCTGGCGAACGACCGCATACCAACGGAAGAGAGGAGCCCGAACTTAGTCACGTTCGTTGACTGTGGTTTTGGGTAGGTTATTCCAATCTTCTATATGGCATCAGGTAAAAAGGATTTGTTTAAAGCGTTAGTTGACCCATGCAGGCTCTGCAAACTTGATGAGTTCAGTGGCATTCCGATAGCCTAAAAGGTCCCCTGGTAATGTCCAGTGAGTCCTTGCACCTTGCCCGTTTACCTAGAACACTCATTACTGTTCGACAAACAAAGCTCGTTCATTTAAACGGTACAAACACCGAGCTGATCAAAAACGCGTCTGCGTCATTCGGCTCCCTAACGGCTGTTCTTCACCCAGGGAAAAACTGGACCTACAGCGGCGGGTCTGCTTCCAAACACGTCTGTGCATGAATTCTCGGCGCCCAGACCCGTGCTGGTGTTCGGCTGTACGCCGCTTACCGAAAGAATGACGTATAACCTGAGACCTTACGTAGGCTGGTACCGGTTGCCAAAAATTTTGCGGCCATTCGCTTGCCGCAATTCGGCCGAGGACCGCTAACCGAATGAACAATGTACATTCTGGGGCCGTGCGTCAGCCGGTCTCCTGTATAACACCGGTTGCCTGAAAAAACCCAATATTCTGCCGCCGGACGGGAGGTTCACCGTTGAAAAAGCGAATACGAGGCAGCCGTGCTCCGGCCGGTCTCCTTTCGAACACCAACTGCCACAAGAATACGATTATTCTGTGGCCGGTCGCTTGCCGTGCTTCGGCTGAACACCGCTTCCCGAAAGAAAAACGGATGCCTTAAAGACGTACTTCGGCCCTTCTCTTTCTCAACATCGGCAGCCGAAAGTGAACTGAATATCTGTGGTGTAGGAACAAATGGTCCCGGAACAAATGGTCCCGGAACAAATAGCCCCGAAACTTCTGGTCCCGGAACCTGTGGTCCCGGAACAAATGGTCCCGGAACTTATGGTCCCCGAACAAATGGTGCCAGGCACCTCTTCGGGCAAAATGATTCTAAAAAGTCCACATGGATTCTCTGTTCAAATTTGTTGTATCATGCTGGAGTGAGTTTATAATTTCTTTAGTTCTTCATTTTTTTTGTTTTCTTTCTTTTTCAAATTCCGTTAAACCGCTTATCTCAAGTTAGGCTATTATATCGATTAAACCCGGTATTTCTGCCAACCATGCATTTTTGTGCTAGGGCAGGGCATTACACGATTAGCCCGTTTGGGGAATTTTTTTATTTGTATTTCAGCTATTTTTCTCCTGCCTGTTTTATTTTTGTCTTCGCAATTTTTATACGTTGGAGACGGATATTATCATTTATTACTTCTCTGTCTCTTCAGTTATTCGATATTTGTACTGTTTTCATTTTTTGTTTTCGACTTTTTGGTTTATCAAAACACCCTTATTTCAATTATCGGCCTTGTCACTAAAACAAATGAATGTACTACGTGCAAACACAGGGGAAGAACAAGCCACGTGGGAAACATGCGGCTCCATCCATGATTTACAGAATACGCAGAGGCATGCCTCAGAAAGAAGCGCCATTAGTTTCTTGTGAGCAAGCACTTCAGGGGTGCGTGCTTAGTGAGTTCTCTGCCTCCTCTCTCCCCCTCATTAGCTTTCTCAGACACCGCAACTATTTCCAGGCATGGTCAGACTTAACGCTCCCTTCCCGTTTAAGATAGTTTCTGAGTCCGGCCGTGACCCAGGAAGCCGCACTTGTAGCAGGACGCCACCAGTAAGCGAGATTGGTGACAGACACAGTCTCCAGATATGCAGACGTCTGATCGCGAGCATCGGCTGAGCCACTGGTCAAGCCAGGCTGTCACGACAGTCAGCACCATGGACAATTTCTTCTAAAGAGGGCAATGAGGGCCATTTCAAGCGAAAAAAATTGTTACCGAAGCGAGTGCACTTAGAGCCACTAAATAAGAAAATTGTGGCAGCCCATTATTGTATTCGCTTCAAAGACCGGCCCTGGGCTGCCCAGTACAGCTGATTTTGATTGAAGTGTCTGCCACTGATCTGCCACTGTTTTGCCTGGTATTCGGAATAACAAAAAGGCGTGCAAAGGAAGCACGCGAGGACGTACAAGTGCGACAAAAAAAACTGTATACCGCATTTCACTCAAGTAAATTCCGCCTTAGCAAATATATTATATATAAATAGATGCAAAATATATTGTGCACAAGTACAAACATATAAACATAAACACATTGACCCCCTTCCTTCCCTCATACAGGCGCTCATGCATAGGAGCAGTAGTGGTTGGAAAATTTGTTCCTAGTTTGAAGTTGGGGCCATTTGTTCTGGAACCGTTAGTTCCGGGACCATTAGTTCCGGTACCATAAGTTCCGGGGCCAATAATACCGGAACCATTTATTCCGCGACCGGAATACCTGGCAGCCGTGTAGCTGCCGTTATGCGTCTGAACACGGCTGGCCGGAGAAATGCCGAAGCGCTGGTTGCCGAATGTTGGCCGCTCATCGTATGATCAGTGGCTGCCAGAACCTGGATGCTGGACAGATATGCCAGAAAGCAGCGATAGACGGGCCGGTCTTGGGACACACTTTCTATGCCGCCTGGGGTGTGCTTGTGTGCGCGCGTGTGTATCTGCACGCGTGTTCGCCCGCGCGCGTGTGTGTGCGTGCGTGTGGGCGTGTGCGCGGGTGTGTGTGTGAGTGTGTGTGTGTGCGTGTGTGTGTATTTGCGTGCGCGTGTGTGCCTGCGTGTGTGCGCGTGACTGTGCATGTGTGTGTGCGTGTGTGTGCGTGTGTGTGCGTGCGGGCTAGCGTGTTTGTATTTGTGTGCGTGCGTGCATGTGTGGGGGCATGCATACGTGCGTGCGTGTGCGTCTGTGTGTGCGAGTGTGTGTGCGTGTGTGTGTATTCATTGGCGCGCGCGCATGTGTGTGTGTGTGTGTGTGTGTGTGCGCATGTTGCGGGCCTTTTGTCAGTAGTTAGGGAAAGCCCCGAAACCGTCTATTGGTAGTTTTATTCCCCCCTCCTTTTACAGTCGCCTAATTACTGAGCTCGCATTGGCGATTCTCGCTTTACTGTATGGTATTAGGGTCTGTGTCAGTTGTTCTGTATTTCCTGTGCACGTCGTGAAATTAAATGTGCTTTGTTTAAAACGGCCCTCCCCTACCCCGACTCGTGTCTCACGCCAGTGGTTAATTGGGCGTAGACGCACCTCCGGTTAGCAGGTCAGAACCACATCATCTATTCGCATGCAGGAGGAGTTCTTTGTCGCCCCTCGCGTTCAAGGCATCGGCCACCATACGACCTTGAAATCATGACACGAGGTCCATGCAAACGCTCATTTTTCTTTACTACTCCTAGGTTCTCTACAACTTACAGGTTTTTGTGGAAACTTCGATAGAACAAATCTGCTGATGGGTGAGGTTCCGTGCATGTTTTTATTTGACTGTGCACACAATACCTTATACTACAAACATAGGACACGGAGCATTCATGTACAATTCCAACACGTATATACAGACACCTAGAATGGTCAGCCCAATCACGTTTCTCGGTCAGCAGAAATGGACAGGTACAGCAGCGCCACGCCTTTTTGTGTTCTTTTAAGAGCTCTTGGCATGACGTTTCGGCCGGGGTTTTTTTGTTGAGCTTGAGGGAAGTTGGGAGTGGAATTTCGGGCAGTGTCTTTCACGAGTAAGCACGCGCACAGGAGCGGCCACTGGTCGTGTGTGCACGCGTTGGTGGTATAGGCGAGGGGGGGGGGGCGGGGCAACCAGGCTTTACGCATTCACTAATGACATGTAAGCGGAGGCATAACCGGTCACGCGTCTCGCGGGCTTATGCGACCTGACAGCTGTCCTCCATAATTGTTTTGGAATGATGCACTAGGCAGACAGCTGAGAGTTTTCGCTAACCGTTTTCGGCGGTCCGCTCCGGTATCGGCGGCACTTTCAGCGCAACCGGAGCAAATGCCGTTCGGGGCCAAGAGTGCCACGCATCCGCAATGACGCTCGCGCTCGCTATAGAGCGGAGCGGACCGTGAAAAACGGTCAGCTGAAACTTGCTAATAAGGTGCCAAAGACGCGGGAGGAGAACTGGCAGCCCTATGCAAGGCCCCTAGAATAAAGCTTGCATCCTTCCAAGTTTTATTCAGTTAATTGGCGAGGAAGTAGGCTCTTCAGAATTGCGAACCATGTTTTCTTTTTGGAATCCTTCGACTACTCCTAGCTTCGCTATTCATCCTTCTTGACAGACTGGAACGGCGCTGAATTTTTTTGTCGATGTGCTGTGCCCGTTAATGGATTGGGCGCTAACACAACGATTGCAGCCACTCTTTATGTGGATGGTTATGTTAGCGTCCGCTTATTGTCATAACAGACGAAGAATAGTAATATCTGTACCACACGTTGCGGGTGTAGTATAGTGACCTTTGAGGTATTGTGGTGTTTTTGCCTTTTTTAAACACACGCCTCCTTTTGTTTGGCGGGTGGGGTTCTGACTCTGTGCATTCAGTTTCAAAATTTCCTGAATTGTTTTATCTTGGGTGAGAAGAACACATCACGTGAGGCCTAGTCAATATATATTTGTGTATGTTTTCATTAAACCAGTAGTTGCAAGTTCACGCTCTGTCTTCTTCCTTCTGGCCTTCCTCTTTTTTCAGCATCATGACCGCAAATTGAAAACATCTGTGTATCTGGGCGCTTTCTACGTAAATAAAGTTTTGAGGTGACTGCAAGCGGTGTGGTTGTTTTCTTTTTTATCACTGTCTCAATTCCATCTCAATTTTTAGGCAAAGCTCTTGAGTAGGCCTAACGTCTACAAGATGTGTGCATTGGGCTGAACAAGTCCGCATATGTCCGGTTTTGCTAGGTAGTACTTGATGAAAATGCCGTTCATTTCTAAAACTTCACATAACAGAATCTTGCCTCTCTGGCGAGTTGTTTGGATGCGTAGTATCCAAGCAGGATATCACGAGGTAGGATTTTATACTTAAGACCATCGGTCTCTAGCAGTGTGCGGGCCTCCCGCTGGCGTTTCTTTATGGCGGCAATGCCGTACGGCATTTTGTATCTGGATGGGCCCCTGGAAACATTCTGCGGCCAGCAGTAAAATCCGAGTGTTTGATTGGCAGATAATTAGTTGAAGTGGTGTATAAGATCTTTTTCTCTGCCTTGTCGGCAGGCGAAGCGGTTGGGATCGGCTTCATGGTGCGTTTGTTCCATCATAAGCACACCGCAGTTTTCGCTGCGGCGGGAATACGCCTCAGTTGTGAAATCGTCCTCCCGCCGTGGGCGGGGACGCAGGAAAAGACTTATGCAATAGCCTTCCGGATCTTTGATACAGTGAGTAGATAAGTGACTTTTAGCGTACCTAAAAGTCGTTGTAGTGCCTTAGGTGCAGTCGTGTTGTGCCAGAGCTTTCTGCTTCCGCTGTCAACGTATAGAAAGGACTTTGTGTTGTTGAACCAGCCAAAAACAAATCTGTGCTCTTGAAGGCCACTTCATGGCTGGTCATTGATCATGCACGATGCCTGTGCACGGTGCTCAGCGATTATGCTGGTAACGAAACTAGATTTACTCTATAGCTGTGGGACTTTCATGTGGCGTGTACGACCAAAGTTACTGGGGATGTTTTGCGACGCCTATTTGTACGCGCAATTGTCTCGCTTCATGGCATTCAAAGAGCGCTCGTCTTTTGAGGGAGTCGGAAGTGTTAGGCACGAAGGAAATCGTTGCAGAAGCGTGCTTAGTGACCGCGGGGCGGGGGCGGGGGGGGGGGGGGGGGTGCGAGGGAGGTCTCCTTATGTCCCTGGAGCACGCAGACCTGGGTTGTTAGTTCTTGGAAGTGGCGTCTCGCTAGAGTTTGTTTGGTCTTATACCGTGTGAGGATCGGCAGCTGTGTGTTGTGTTGCAGCTGTAGTTTTCTGGTGTAACGAAGCACCTAACTACACGGAGGAGTATGCACAAAGCTATTAGCCCGGAAAACATTGTGTTCCACACTCCCACGTCGATTTCCCCGGATAAGTGATAGCATCACACTTGCGCAACAACGCCGAAAGTATGGCGGCACGCCGCACTGTTGGTAGTATCGAAGGTTTCATTATCTGGCAACCTCTCACAGTTGCGGAGTTGCGCCGTTGCGCACCATAGTAGATCGCACAGTAGGCGTGAGTAAGACTACGTCAATAGTTGTGGCTGTAAGACCCCAAATTGTGCTCGTCAGGTTGAGGCGCAACAGCGCCGCATAGGGTGTACAGGGAAATATTGCTGATGTAATAGTATTTATCGTTGCTAGAAAAGAAAAATGTTTCGTGAACCTACTAGCATTCTACATAGCGTAGTTGTAATGCAGCGTTCGCGTTACCGTTTTTAGTTTCGAGCGGTGAATGAAAAGATTTGTTGAAAGCCTGCTTCGCCAACAAGCTGCGGGTTTTAAAACCAAGTTCACAACTCCAGATTAGCCCAGTAGAATGTATTTGTGGCGGCAAAATGCTGGTAGGGCACCTGCACCATTTTTCCAAAAAGCCATTGTTTATTCACATTACACATTTGTGCCTTCTGTGAATTAAGGAACACCATTTTCAATCGCAGTCGAATACAAAGTTTCTTAAATAGTGAACCCAAAAATTTCCGTATGTCGTGTGTATGTTTTCAATACTTAGTAAAAGGAGGATGCAAACACCCTGTTTTCGGGGTGAAGATGTAAGGCTTCGCTAGTACTTGACGGAGCACTCCAATGCAGTGAATAATAAAATATCCACGATGTTAGAGGTCTCGTTTTCCATGACCTAAACGATGTTCGAAACTTGGCCGTTGCATTTCGCAAGAACTCTTATGGTTTACGAACTGTGTTTTTTGTGCACAACAATCTTGCTCACCCATGTGTCTTGCTTTCTGTAGGGGAGTGTCACTTCAAAGATGGCACGGTACTTCAAGATGGACAACGTAGGCCCCAAAAGGACCCATGTGTGGAAAGAAGGTGCAAGAATGGGATACCCAAAACCAAGAAGTAGGGTATTGTGATAATGGCATTTATATGGCATATGCTTGGCTTCACACAACATCACCACCGCCATTTTTGCACTGCTCGCCTCCTTCTTAACAGCGTTCGAAAAGGAGCAACGTACAAGTACCCAGAATTTCTTCACGCACGCGTGCATCGACATGATAGCTACAGTGCGGTCAGTGCAATCAATTTATAGGATCAGTTTTACACCCTTTGATTTTACACCTACAGCAGGAATTTCTTATATTCTGAATATCCGGGATTTTTTCCTTCACCACAGGCATCTCAGATTTATTACGTCTTCAATCGCAGATGCCAGAGCTTTCACTTCGTAAAGTATTTCAGTTGTAAGTGTAGAGACAATTTCTGAGTGCAAAAAAAAATCCAGCATATAGCAGTTGCCTCAAATACCCCACCCATGAACCCGTTGTGGTGTCTCAGTGGCTAACGCAAAGCGTTGGAGAGCACGGAATAGCAAAACAGAATGCTGGAATAGTTGGTGCACGTTCTCCGAAAAACAATGTGACGGACGAAATACGAGAACTGACAGGACAGGCACGTTGCCTTTCCAGGCAATTCTTCTCGCTCTTAGTATTTTGCGCAGTTATTATAATGAAAAGCACACAGTTGCCGCTTTTATTGTTGATAGCAGCGGTTTGTTTCTGGGTAAACGCGGACAATGAAAACCTAAACTTTTGTGTGTCGAAGATTTCTGCGCCCATAAAAGTTACGCACATCGCCTAATCTTTCTGCAGCACACAACTCCTGTAAGCCTCTTATTAAAAGTGCAGCGTAACAGCGTGGAACCCCAATTCCAACTTTTCAAATTTGCCTATAAAAAGTGCTACATTTTTGGGTACAAAAATATTCTTTTAATAAACGTCCAATTGTGTTGCCACTATTGTTACTGGTACCTAGTTGTAGCTACATTTGGCAATAGTGAAACGAGTATAACTACATCATGTTCATAAACAAACAATGGCTCAAAGTTTTCAGCCGGAATTCCCGCATCTCAGTTTTAGTTCTCATTTATAATTTCGTCAGGAATAGATGGCCCATGCAGGGAAAAAGCTGCGCCATTGCTCAGTTGATGGAGCCGCCCAAATGCACGGAATGAACCATAATTCTTTTTGGGGCTCTTCTCGCATCGATGCCCGAGGTCGCCTCATTGAGAAATTCTTAGCATCGTCGGGAGCATGCCTTTTCAAGAAGAAACAGCCAACATATTATAATATAGGACACAGCACTTACTCACACCTTAATCTGACTATAGGATCGGCCGTACTTCCATTTCTCGAATGAGACGTGTAAACGAATCCAATACGTAGTGACCACTTCTCTGCTTGAATAACATACGTAGGCAAAGGCCCTACCAGTTCACCTTCCCATAATAGGTTCAATGAAGCAAGAGCAAACTGGAATACATTTACAGAAATATCCAAACTACACTGTACATCCATAACACACCTACACGTACATGAAGCCGCCCAACTCCACACGGCGCACATCCTCGACGCCGCCGAAAAGTCCATTTCCCACACCTCTGGTACCCCGCACAACCAGAGGAGGCCATTGTGGAATGGGGACTGTAGGAGGGCGCGAGAGGCCCAGAGCAACGCATGGGGTATCCCCTGCCGGTACCCCCACGTCAGGAAACCTTTTATTGTTCAAAAGGGCAAAGGCGATCGGAAAACGTGTGCGCCGTGAGGCAAAACGACAGAGTTGGCGCTCATTCGTAACGTCCATAAACTCATACAATGACACTCGAAAAGTCTCGACACGAATGATCAAACTAAAGGGACCACAGACACAAAGCCTGCCCCTGGTTAGTACAACAGGGGAAACACTGGAAGGCCAGGCTAACACGGTCGCACAACACTTCCAACATGTGTCCAGGTCAGCACACTACACTAACACATTCATGAAACACAATTGGCCGAAAAGAAGTCGTTGCTTGATAACAAAGTGTCAACCTCGTCTTATAACTCCGAGTTTTCACTTCATGAGCTGAGGGCCGCTCTGAGCACCTGTAAACCCTCAGCTCCAGGCCCAGACAACATCACATATACAATAATGCAGCACCTACACTCAGAGACTCTTCTAACACTGCTCCACCTATATAACGAGATATGGCGGTCGGGGCACATTCCAAACACTTGGAGGGAGGCTGTAGCTTTCCTGAAGGAGGAGAAGGACCCTTCCTCTCCCGCTAGCTATCGACCCATTGCCCTGACAAACTGCCTGTGCAAGCTTTTCGAGAAGGTGATTAACCAAAGGCGTCTGTACTTCCTGGAGTACAACGAACTTCTCGAGAGCTGCCAGGCAGGCTTCAGGGCGGGGCTATCTACAAATGATCAACTCGTTGCCTCAGAATCTTACATCAAAAATATTTTTATTCATAAACAGCATTGTATTACAGTATTTTTCGATATTGAAAAAGCGTAGGATACTGCATGGCGCTATGGAATTCTTAGCGACCTTCAGTCTTTTGGTTTGTCAGGCAACATGTTAAATACGCTTGCAAGCTACCCGCCTGAAAGAACGTTTCGTGTGAGAGTGGGCAATACACATTTCCGAGTTCATGTCCAGGAAAACGGTGAGCCTCAAGGGGGTGGTTTCAGCTGCACGCTGTTTATTATAAAAATGAACTCTCTGGAAGAAGGTTGCCACCAACCATTTCTTACTCTCTATATGTAGCCGACGTTCTAATCTCTAGTTAAAATCCTGTGATATGTCCGTTTGCGAGAGACAAGTCCAGCTTGGTGTCAACAAACTCGCTGACTAGGCAGACAGGAATGGATTTCAGCTTAATCTAGACAAGTGTACTTGTGTTGTATTTTGAAGAGGCGCGGAATCCATGCTGATCCTGATATTAAGCTTAAAGGTGTCTCAATTCGTTCCAAAAACGAACACAAATTGTTAGGTGTGGTACTAGATGAAAAACTGACATTTATTCCCAATATGAAACACCTGAAACAGAAATGCCTCACAACCATGAACATCCTGAAGGTACTCTGGCATTGCTCCTGCGGAGCGGACAAAGAAATACTCCTCCGCATTTTTACCAGCCTTATTGGCTCACAGTTGTGAGTGTCGTGTATGGGTCCACCTGTAAAACTTCTCTGAAAATGTTGGACCCAGTGCTGCACTTGGGTCTCCGTCTTGCATCTGGAGCGTTCCGGAGGAGTCCCATTGAAAGCCTGTATACAGAGTGTGATAGCTGGAGCCTTGAAGACCAGCGTTCTTACACTTCATTGCTGTATGCTATTAGCGCGACTTCTAAAAAATCACCCATGTAGTTTGATGATCAGCAACATCTCATCCGATCTGTTGTTTGCAGCACGGCCATCGATACCCGCTCCTTCCTCTACCCGAGTGAGAGCCCTCGCTTAGGAACTAGGGATTTCAGTTGAGGACAGAATGAAGTCTTCTATTGCGGACCTCATTTCGTCTCGGGAGAGGTCAGCTATTTCGTGTGATATTTCTTTTAACATAGCTACAAACGAAATGCACCCTGAGAACTTATACTACAGCACTTTCTTCAGTTACAACATAAATACCCCCCACACCGCCTTCTACACTGATGCTTCGAAGTCTTCTTCAGAGATCGCATGTGCTGCACACGGCCCCAACTTTTCCAGTACGAAGACATTACACAGAAATAGCAGAATTTTTACGGCAGAAGCACATAGTATCTTATTAGCAGTACAACACATTACACAAACCAGAACAGAACACTCCATTATATTTACACACTCACCAAGTGTGGTAACAGCCTTACATTGCTTCAAACCTACAAAAAACATTGTCCTCAAGCATATAATCAAAGCTCTAACCTCTGCTGATCATTCAAAACTAAAAAAATATTTGTTTGCTGGGTTCCGGGTCACAGTGGCATTCTGGGGAACGAAATTGCTGAAGCGTGCCGCTGTGGCTGTGCTCCGCAGTAGAATAGATGTACCGTGTGTTCCCTACCTCGACCTAAAGCAACTGGTATGGAAACATGGGACACACAAACAGAGAACAAACTCTACACTATAAAGCCCCACATAGGTAGATGCATAACAGACAAACAAGACAGACACACGGAAGTAGCCTTAGCGAGGCTACGGATAGGCCCCACTCATGTAACACATTCACACTTGATCACTGGGTCTTCGAGACCCCTGTGCGGCAGGTGGCCAGAAAGCCTATCCTTAGTTCACATACTAATCACATGCAAGACGCTTCCCAGAACACGACGCAAACACTTTCCAAAAATCTACAGACGACAAATCCCACTCCACGCATCGCACTTCTTAGGTGATAGTTAAATTTCGCCTGTCCATCTCCGGTTTTGATAGCAAACCAACACTCTGGTTTTGATAGCAAAAACCCCGCCTCCAAAAAGGGGGCGTTCAAGAAAGAGAGAAAAACCTTTCAAAACAATTATTACAAACCATTGATTGCCCATAGGAACCAGCCAATCACACACATGTCCCCACCTGCGGTCACGTGACCCAACGCTCTCTCTCACACACTCATAGTGCGTTTCCCACGAACGCCATAGCACCCGACAAGCAAACAAAGGACATCTGTGGCCTAAGTGGACACACAATACGTTCAGCGGGCGGCATCTGCACAAAAGCCAAGTCGAGAGCCCGGAGCGGTCTCCGCGCGGCTGACCTCCCTCCGCGCGACGCCTCCCACGGCGCCGTGCGTCTGCGCGCGCGGCGGGACAATGAGGGTTGCTAATTCCCTCCCAGACTAAAGGCGCCGCCGCCTGCCGCCAGTCCCACCGGAAGACGCGCTTCATGCCCACTCGGTGGTCTCCGAGGCGATTGACCTGTCAACGACCAACGCCGCCGCCGGAGTCGAAGATTTTCCAAACTTACACCGCGCGCGCTTTCAACACTAAGACATACGATAATCTGGCTTCCCGTCAGCTTGTTATGCCGAATGACCCAGCCACCTTCGACGCGACAGAGGTACTCAGGCTAACCGCCCCCGTCTTTTAACACACTAAAGGACGGGCACAAAACACGCTCTCCGCGGCTCCGAACTTGGCGTCCGTGCGGCTACATGAAAGGGACACAGGATCGTAGCTACTAGTGGAGGTGACGCCAATACATGAGCCACCGGCGGCCTTAATTAATTACATGCGGAGCCCGAACTTAACACCTCCGCACTAAGAATGTTGTCCGTACACTAGCTCTACGTACAACATTAACTCTCACTGCACGTTATGTCTTACTGCAGAGCCAGAAATAAAAGAAACACACTAAAGCAGTTACGCGAGTCCCACGCGCAACCTCCCTGGTAATAGGCACGGTAATAACGTTCTCCGCCGCCTAAGACATTACCACAATACTACGGCACACACCAACGCTACCAATACTAACAGCCGGCCAACTGCACCAACAACAGATACCACACGGCACACTTAGTGCCTTGGCCTAGCCGCGGCTTCCGTAACATCAGACAATAAACAAAAGCGCCCAACTACAGGGCCCGTCAGAAACAACTCGTGGCACCCTCTACCATTAAAGGCAACCAACCCCACGAAGGGTATAAATGTTCGAACTTGACAACTGGATGAATGACAACATCCACTCTTAAACATTACGTGAACGCAGGAGCATTCTTTCACCATAAGGAAAGGAACAGACACCCGAACAAACCCAAACGCACAAAATGAGGCTAGTCCTGTATAAATAAAAAAAACGTCTAAGGAAGTTCAGCGTCTCTTCACGCACTCGCGGACGCCTGTTTTTTTTTTCAGAATGCACCAGATTGTTCATCCCGGTTACGGTCCACTTGCTGTCCACATGCGATGTGCTGAAAGTTCACTTTTCAGTACTTCAGACACTACTTCGCACACAAGCGCCACAAGGGGGCCCCACTTGCACATTCCATGGCCCACCATGACCACATGCCAACGAGCGCAAATTAAGGAAGGCACTCGCCATTGTACCCACAGGTAAACTCCCTATCGTGCTGTAACAGCGGCTCTAGTCCTCAAGAAGACAACGTTAAAACCACCCAAACTGCTCTACTCGCAAATTACACGCCTTACGACAGTTGAATGCAACTAAAACATGCACAAACAAAAAAAAACTAATTACAAGGGGGAGAACGACAGTACAGGTAAAACTAAAAATAATTCTTATCTGAGCGATCCCTACGCACCCAGAGAAAAACACGCTAACAACTAAGTGCGCGCCAAACAACACTGAACTGTTCTATCTAGCACTGTACACTATTCAGCGCAAACGCCCCTTTCCACGGCGGCACACACCGACTGTCGCACGGAAACTGATTCCGTTTCGTGCGCCACCAGCTGATTCTACACGAACCCTGATTTGGCTCGTGGTGTCCTCTGCTCCCGGGAGAAAAGGAACACCCTACTCGGCGGTAGCGCGTACGACGATGTCGCACCTGCGGCGCCGCACCTGCGGCGCCACACCTGCCCCCACCTTCCGCGTTCTTGGGCCCGTCGGAATCGCCCTATGCGCAAGACGCCGCGGGCCGCCTGCACCTTCATGCTTTGCGCACGGAGGCTCAACAATTAGGCGCGCCGTTCCGCTGCCCTTGCATGCCCCTTGTGCTGCCTCGGCGACAGACAGCTGTACATTGCGCGCCTCCACAAAGAGAATTTCCAGAGCTGGGACAGCTGTCTGGCGCAGTCCCGCAATCTCATCTCTCGCAGTGGGAATGCTAAGGGGTTTCCTACAACCGGAGTGGTGTCAGGCCCCTCAACTGCATTCCCACTCTCCTCATCGTGTGGCGTTCGAAACGCCCATGATGGAACGAACACTGTGAAGACATTGGCGTCATCTTCAAGTTTACCGATCCTGCTGAGCTTCGCTTTTTCGTAAGCGATCTCCGCTCTTCCTTGGGCTGATTGAGCACTGATCTCCTCAGCCGTCCATTCGGACGGGCTACCCACGCCCCGGTTACTCGCTAGCCTGGCTTTTTGTAAAGCATGCTGAGCATTTTTGAGAGCTAATTCAGCTCTGAACTCCGCGATCTCGAGCACAATGGCACTAACCTTCTGGTCGGGGCCGCGACATCCCGTTAGCATAGTGGCCATGGTGAACCCGAAGAAAACAAATCAGGGCCCACCTGTGCTCGCACCGGGTTCGGCCGGGTCGCAGTGTCGCTGATGCTGCAGCGCGTGGACCCGGTGCGCCGCTCTCGCCGCTGGGATGGGGCCGTGCTCCCTGGGCCGGAGCCCACAAGGCCTCCCGCTGAGGTGTCGCCCCGTTGAACCGCGGCTTGCGCCGCCCTGGGCCAGAGCCCACGAGGCCTCCCGCTGAGGAGTCGCCCTGTTGAACTGCGGCTTACGCCGCCCTGGGCCGGAGCCCACGAGGCCTCCCGCTGAGGTGTCTCCCCTTTGAACCACGGCTTTCGCCGCCCTAGGCCGAAGCCCACGAGGCCTCCCGCTGAGGTGTCGCCCGGTTGAACCGTGGCTTACGCCGCCCTGGGCCAGAGCACACGAGGTCTCCCGCTGAGGTGTCGCCCCGTTGAACCACGGCTTACGCCGCCCTGGGCCGGATCCCGCTGAGGTGTCGCCCCGTTGAACCGCGGCTTACGCCGCCCTGGGCCGGAGCCCACAAGGCCTCCCGCTGAGGTGTCGCCCCGTTGCCGTTGAATCGCGGCTGCTGCCGCACTGAGCCGAAGCTCAAGAGGCCTCCCGCTGAGGTGTCGCCCCGTCGATGCTTGGAGTCTGGCTCGTCGTTGGTCGGAGCCGAACCTTGCGTTGAAGGAGTCTCTCCGGAATGCACCACCAGCTCCAGCCCATGGTCGTGGTCATCCTGCCGACTGCGCCAGTTAGATTTCGCCTCTCCATCTTCTTGGCGAACTGATGGAGGCGAAATAGTGATGTTCTTTTGAAGCGCGAGCCGAGAGGACAATCTCGACTCGCTCCGATGACCGACGACCGATGCTTGGAGCGGGTGAGGGATGAGGACTGCCTTCCTTGCTGGATATTAGGTTCATTTACATTATTTACATTACTCAAAGTTTACATCAGGTCAGAGTGACGGTTACATTGTCACTCTGACAGCAGCAGCCTGTTCGGGCGGGATCTATACTGAACTAGATCCCCTCTCGACCGACCTTCGACAAAAACCAACACTCCGGTTTTGATAGCAAAAACCCCGCCTCCAAAAAGGGGGCGTTCAAGAAAGAGAGAAAAACTTTTCAAAACAATTATTACAAACCATTGATTGGCCACAGGAACCAGCCAATCACACACGTCCCCACCTGCGGTCACGTGACCCAACGCTCTCTCTTACACACTCATAGTGCGTTTCCCACGCACGCCATAGCACCCGACAAGCAAACACAGGACATCTGCGGCCTAAGTGGACACACATTACGTTCAGCGGGCGGCATCTGCACAAAAGCCAAGTCGAGAGCCCGGAGCGGTCCCCGCGCGGCTGACCTCCCTCCGCGCGACGCCTCCCACGACGCCGTGCGTGTGCGCGCGGCGGGACAATGAGGGTTGCTAATTCCCTCCCAGACTAAAGGCGCCGCCGCCTGCCGCCAGTCCCACCGGAAGACGCACTTCAGGCCCACTCGGTGGTCTCCGAGGCGATTGACCCGTTACGACCAACGCCGCCGCCGGAGTCGAAGATTTCCAAAACTTACACCGCGCGCGCTTTCAACACTAAGAGATACGATAATCTGGCTTCCCGTCAGCTTGTTATGCCGAATGACCCAGCCACCTTCGACGCGACAGAGGTACTCAGGCTAATCGCCCCCGTCTTTTAACACACAAAAGGACGGGCACAAAACACGCAATCCGCGGCTCCGAACTTGGCGTCCGTGCGGCTACATGAAAGGGACACAGGATCGTAGCTACAAGTGGAGGCGACGCCAATACGTGAGCCACCGGCGGCCCTAAATAATTACATGCGGAGCCCGAACTTAAAAATGATGGACCAATGTTTTCTCTCAAACGTGTTTTTAAGTATTTATTTGAAGTTAAATTTCTGAATCTCGTATCGCATCATGCATAATCACAACCTGGCCCTCAAAACCAGCCATCTCCATTGCGTTTATTTGTTTTTACCTCTGTTGCTATTCAACTTTAGTAATCACCTTTCATCTGTGGTAACTAACCATCTGTTGTGGCGCTCTTTGCCCTAGTTGGCCTTGCGCCACCAAAAGGCAACCATCATCATCATCATCACATACTGGGCCCAGGCCCCATTGCACAGGACCATGTTAATGTGATGTGATTGTAATGTGATTGTAACGATTGTAATGTGAAACTATAGACGATCATCACTCTACCCGATATGCAGCGCTAGATTTGTGAAAATGGGATTGCCCTAACACCTTTGAGCTCAGTACTTCAGTCCTCAGGACGCGCGCGCATCTGGAGCGCGGCGACTTCAAAGCGCTGCAGAAGTATGCCCACGTTTTGGCGTCAGCCAGAGCAAGCTGCGCGTGTGAGCAGAGTGTGCGTGCGTGGGACGTGTGTAGCTCTAAGTGACGTAATCACGTGGGCTTGGCTTTGCGGTGCTCTGCAGCCACTGCGATGAAAATGCACTCACTCGGAGGACTCAAGCACTCAGGCCCTAGTTCTGCGGGCAATTGCATTTTCGCAAATCATCATCATCATCATCAGCCTATCTGCGCCCACTGCAGGGCAAAGGCCTCTCCCATTATTCTCAAATTACCTCGGTCCTGTGCCAAGTGCGACCAATTTATCCCCGCAAACTTCTTAATCTCATCTGCCCATTTAACTTTCTGCCGCCCCTCCAGCGCTTGCCTTCTCTAGGGATCCACTCGGTTACCCTTAATGACCAGCGGTTATCTTGCCTTCGCATTACAAGCCCTGCCCACGTCCATTTCTTCTTCGTAATCTCTACTATTAGTCCTTAGCACGTGTTTGTTCCCTGACTCAGTCCGCTCTTTTCTTGTCCCTTAATGTTACATCTATCATTTTACGCTCCATTTCCCGGTGAGTCGTTTTCAATTTAAGTTGAACCCTCTTAGTGAGCCTCCAAGTTTCTGCCCCGTAGGTGAGTACCGGTAAGATGCAGCTGTGATACACTTCCTTCTTCAGCGACAATGGTAGGCTGCTATTCATTATATGAGAATGCCTGCCATATGCACCCCACCCCATTCGGATCCTTCTAACTATCTCTGCCTCATGGTTGGGATCTGGGGTCACAACTTGGCCTAAGTAGATATATTCGCTTACCACTTCCAATGCCTCGCCTCCTACCTCAAACCGGTTGTACTGTCCCGAGGTTATTGACCATTACTTTAGTTTTCTGCATATTAATTTTCAGGCGCATGGTTCTACTCTGTTCATTTCAGTGCAGAAAGCACGCTTTGCAATTCGTCCCCCGAGTTACTTAGCAAGGCAATGTCATCAGCAAATCTGAGGTTACTGAGGTATTTATAGTTGGCAAATATAACGCGGCATATAGGTTTGAATGATGCCCCTCTACAGTTTTCATACAACAATCGCACGCCTAATTGCAATATTGCAAAATTATTGAACAAGTACTAGGTAATTTTTGCCCTAAATAACATTCAGAACTCGTTTTATTCCGTCCGCCACGGCTCATGGTCACTTCGCACGCAAAAAAAAAAAAACTATTTTACTCCCGAAAGATTGTTTTTAAAATTACTGAATGTCTTCCCTCAAACACTCTTTATACTAAAATAAAGCAATGTATTAGCAACTGCAGCAATTTTCCTACCGCGACAAGTATTAGCCGGGAAACTGTAAATCAAAAATTGCCGTCGATCTGCTTGCTTTGCTGCAAATGTCGCCAGAAGGCGATAGTCTTTGGCCGCCCCTGCTGCATCAGTTCTCGTCTGTCCACCGACCACCCGTATTGCTTTCCCCTACTATTTCCGTCCTGGCATAAGAGAAATGGAGGCGTGTTTAAGGAGATTTCAATTTTACTACGTGTCGCCGGAAGGTTCGGGAAACCGAGGACGGGAGCGTCACATGCACCGTGTATGTCGTGCTGCCTCGAGCTGCGCCTCGCCTCACGGTTTTTTGCTAGCCACTAGGCACATTGTTCGGGGGTTTCATGGGCACGCTTGAGGCGACGAGAGTCGCACGCCGGAACTTTTCCGCCGCAGTGTCCTCCTCGGTGTTTTCCTTGCGTTTTGTGGGCACGACTTCACGTCTATGCTGGGCGTCTATGCTGGGCACTTTATTATCACTGCCATAGTAGCACTTCATCACCACTGCCATGGTCGCTTACAGGAAGAAAATCGCGTATCTGCCGCCGTTCCTTCCAGAGCTATGTGCACTCCGCACACAATGAAATTCAACGCCGCGTAATAAAGACGAGAAACCCGAACCGCCAAACGTACCGGCGTGGATATTTCTGTTCACAGCAGTGGCGCCACCTGGCACTGGCGCTGAGAAACGCACAAACTTACTCGTGACTTAACAAAACGTGTTGCTGAGCTAGTTGGTACCCACTTAAAGAAGATAACGGGGCGCAACCTAGACGTGCACGAAGACAAGCTAAGGTGTAACTGTCAAGGTGTATCTGTCTTACCTTGTCTTCTCTGTCCACGTCTAGTTTGCGCCACGTTTTCTTCTACTCGTAGCCTCCGCGATACCCCCGCGCGTGTTTTGCACCGGCCGTCGAGAGCGTAATTGGAAAAGGGGCGTGGCCACGTCTTTCGCCGCACCGTGGCGGTCGCCACCTACGCCTGAAATATTCCGCTACAGCTTGGCGCAAGCAAGGGAACGCACGTTTTCGCAGCTTGCATTCAAATTAACTAGAGCAGACAGCTTGAAAATAACTAATACAAGACAATAACCAACAGCTATATTATGGTTAGCTATATATGAGGCGCGCAAGTACAAAGATTAAGCAGCAGTCACCCGAACGAAGCGCAGTCAGTTGTGGCGCTGTCCGCAGCGGTTGTGCGTCCTTATTTTTTAGATTTGTCGATGTGTATTTACACACGATGCCCCTGAAAAACCCTGCACGTCCCCACTCAACATTATCTACAAGAGTGGCGACTTGCATAAGAATCTGTCGCGTCAATGCAAGCTTGTTTCTGATTGGTATGCATGTCACGGCATATTTTTTTGCCGCGGATTTTTAAGGCAGGCATAGGAAATCGTAAGCATGCAAGTCCAACGCAGACCCACCGTGTTACATTCAGACACGCCCCCGTCCATTTAAATGCAGTGCCAGACAGTATTTGCGAGGCTTTAGTAAGCGCTTTGTAGTGCATATTTGCGACAGTCAAAAAAAGCTAATCATGGTCTGCAAAAACTACACGATACATCATAGCTATGAAGCGGCATAATTATCGCGTGATGTGGTACTTATTTGTCTGTGTTTGCAATTAAAAATGCTTTTTGCTTGTATACCATGAGCGTAGAAGGCTCAGCCAGATTAGTGGTCTCATATAAATTGAACGAAATGTGCTAACACCGTGTTTTTATTTTGGGAGGTCGGTTCTAAAGTGTATTTTTTTAATTTTGTCTTTTAAGCTTCGAACTTCCGCTCAAATAATTATCTCTATTCACGCTATTTTAAAGCTATTACACATCTTATTGTACCAATTTTGCACTAGTATGCAGGGGTTTACAGGGTTGATTCGTTTTCACGATATTCATATACTTGTTTCCGTAGTTCTTTTCACGCTTGGTTACCTGAGTCACATTTTTGGCGGAGGCGTATAAGTGTTTTTAGCTAGCTTCAATAATTTATTTCCCCTTTTTCCTTTTTGGTTCTCCTAATATTCCATACGACTAATTATATACATTCACGCTATTCTACCGAATAATTGAACGTGTTAAACTCCATCAATTACACATTTTTGTGCAAATGCAGGGCGTCACACTTTGGTCTGTTTTCATGATTATGCTATTCGGGTTTCCGTCGTTAATTTTTGTCAGCGATTTTTATTATTGTCTTCGCTTTGCCGAGCAGTTTTCTAGAACTTATGTTTTTGAATTCGTATGTTCACTTCTATAATTTTTTCAAGGTTTCTGTTTTTTGTTTTAGGATTCCGTTTGATCAATTACCCCTATTCGCGTTCTTTCCTTGATGGTCACATTCATTACAGTTCTCGCCTGTTCCTATGGAGGACACAGCCATTAGAGGTGCTCTGTATCAGCATCTTTGGCAGGAGCTGAGCAGAAATGCGGCAAATAAACTCGCCAATATACCCGTGGCAAAACCAGAAAAATTGCAGCGTTGATAAGCCGCGAAAGGCTGCACACCCCCACGCACGCTGGGGGTGTTTTCATTCTGATTCGAGACGGCATACTAACCATACCAATACAGAGCGCAGATAACTCCGAATCGGTTTGGTGTAGAATAACGTTTTTTCAAGGGAACGGTTCAGTTTTGGGGTCCTTTTATCGGCCTGCTGGTAACTCTAGTGTGTTACCTTTCCTTAGTTTGTCTAAAACCCTTTCGGCTCTTTCCTCCGAACTACCAATATAGAACATTTGTGCTGATTGTAAAATTCGTTGAATTCCATCTTCTTTCACTGCAGCAGTACGTCCTGTGCGGACAGGTATGGTAGGAATCCGTTCATTGTGTAGGGGTAATAATATCGGTCTGCGACGTACGGTGAAGGGAGAATATGTACTAAGTGCTCCAGCAGTTTGCCCCCGCCTGTTGTCAGCGGAATGGGCGGAAGATTCCTCGGGGTTAATGCTTTGCCTGCTTTGGGAATTAGAGTGACATCTGCATTTTGCCACTGTGGTGGTAAGATGCCGATTGCCCACTGGATATTATGTAATCCAAGAGTTGATCCAGTGTTAGAGGGTGTAGGGTGCGTAGTTCTCTGTTGAATTTGTGATGACTACCGGAGGCGGTGGTCCAGATGAGGTTTCTTCTTACCGCTTCTATTTCCTGTATGTTGAAGGGGGCATCCGGTTCTCGGTTATGGTGTACCAGTGTATGAAGGTTGCACGGATATGTTGTGCGTCGCCATCGCCTTTATTCGCACCATGAGTTCATTAAGTAAGGCCTGTTCAGTACCGGTGTAGTTATGGATAAGTCGTCGAATTTGGTGCCTGATGGGAGTTTTCGTTACGTGAGTACCAATGACAGTTCGGTGCGGCCCCTTTTCTGGGACCGATCATGGTTGGAGGTGGGTTTAGAAAATCCCACATGTTATAGTATAAAAGCAGGGGACTGGTGCACTTTCTTCTGCAGCCTTACCCTGATAGCTGAAGACGTCCAGGAGCTCCTTGCCTGGTAAACAGACAGGAAACCCATACGCCAGAGCTTGTCTATCACTCCGACCGCCACCGTTCGTGCGTTCTTACCCTCCACCTTGTCACGGTAAGTTGCATCTTATGTTTGCACGCTCGGGCTCCACGGTGTTACCAGTGCCATCACGAAGATAACCTTGAGCGGGGGAGATTTCGGTTCGCATTATCCGGTGTTTCTTTTGAGAATTTCTTCCATTCTGTTATGCGAGCTGTACCCAGTTGTTAGTTCACTCGGGACCAATGTGGAATCTGGAGTTCTATTAGGTAGTGGTTGCTGCCAACAGTTTCTATGAGGAAGTGTCATGAAAACTATGGTATATTGTCCGGTGAGGTGTCTCATGAGACACTGTTCCCAATTCTTGTGGGTGTGTGAGGTTAGTTGCTGAGTGTTAGGCAATTTTGTTGGATTGCTTCCGGTAATAGGGTACCTTTGAGGGTGTTAGGGGCATAGCCCCACTCCGTATGGCGGGCGATAAAGTTTCATACTATTGCCAATTGGATTCCTTTGGCCTTTTGGCGGCTTCTTTTCTCAAGAAGTTAATTCCAGGTAGATGCCCAGGGAGTGCACTGTACATAGTAAAAAGGTGGAAGCATGGTGTTTCTTATGGGAATGAAGGAGCTCCAGGAATGCGTAGGCTATGGCTTTCGGGAGTGAATGTAACAAGACAGTCCATGTGTTTCGCTCCCGCATTGCCGCTCGGGCCTTTGGAGTTGTGTAGAAGGAATTGCAGTATCGAAGGACAACCTGATTGACGTCTACTTTCTGAAGGACTGCAATGTCCGGGAAAAACGGTTGGGCAAATCGAACTAATGAAGTCTTCTTTTTTCGGAAAGAACCACAATTTTATTGCCAAATAACCGTGCGGTTTCGAGCTAGGATAGAACCCGTTGTATGTCGAGAGCACTGAAAATTCGCCATCGTTCCAGGCAGATTCGGGGGGTCTTTCCCGCTCCGCGGTTGAGGGCTGTCTTTACGTGCCTTGAGCCGCTTGCGCTTGGTTGCTGTGCGTCGCTCATCCAGTTGTTGGTATTGGGTGAGGAACTTCTCAACCGCGTCGTCAATGGAACGCCTGACATCTTCGAATGATAATAGTATAGTCGTGTTTGTGAGACGGTATGCCTGTTGTGCCATGTTGGAGCGTTCGTGTTTTCAAAAGTGCAAGCTTTGGTAAATACTTTTTCGTTATTGTTAAAAGTCCTGGTTGTTTCCTGTGGGGCAACCTGACATTTGCGTTTGGGCTGGCAGTTCAACTATTTGTTGCTCCGGAGTGTTGACCTATTTTGATTTGTCTTCCAGTCGGGTTTTTGCGTGACAGTTTTCTTACCTTCGTGCTGCATGTTGTGCGTCGTGATTGGGAAGGAGGCGAGTTGGGGTGTTTCGCGTGGAGGGATAGGGGGAAATTTACATTAAAGGGTGCCAAAGCGGCAACTGCCGACCAGCTCAACTGTGGTTGTTTGTGGCGTGTTTGCAGTGAAGGAGGATGTAGATGGTGCTTCGAAGGTTGTTATCGATGATATTGTTGTCCTGAATTTTTAATTCACGTTCACGCACTCTGAGGGGTGGTGGTAGAGGTCTAGGGTTGCGTCTCCCCACAGGGGAAACCTTGAGTAATCATGGTGACGGTATTGACGATAGCGCGGACCAAGAAACGAACCAAGAAACAAAAGTTGTAACCTAACGTGACAATGAGTTTTAAGCTGAAGGGTAGAAACCACAACGGTGGGCCTCGATGCCGCGAAACCATGGGCCTCGAAGCCGCGGCTCTTTGTCTGTTTACCAGGCAGGGAGCTCCGGGACGCGAATTCCCAAACCATATCCCGTAGCGGCCCAGGCCGGCCACACCCCCTTCACACGGCGACGTCACAGCGTGACGTCACTTTCTCTTCGAGCGGGACTTCATGCACCGTGGATTTTTTTTTCTTGTTTTGGGTGGCGGCCGATGGCTTCGCTCCGTGCGCGAAGCAGGGGATGCGGCGCTGGGGAGCTGACGCACATTTAGTAGAAGGCCCAACCACATGGAGCGTAGTTTCGGCGTTATCTCGCGTGGCGACGCGAGCTGACGTGCGAGCAACGCCGAAAGTCTACGCTCGCCAGATATCGGCGTCGACGCAGCGCATGGAGGAAAAAAAAGCTTAGGAGAGGCCCCCAGCTATCCCCGCGCATTGGCAAAAGTGTGGAGGAAGTCACGTGTTTTCGGCGGCCATTGGAAGTAGCGTTAGCAACGGCGTCCTAGCAACGGCGCCCGCCGTTCGCCAGTCATGGAGGAAAGGCAGCGCCTGCCTTGTCGTCCGATTGCGAAGATTGCTGCTTCGCTTTGCTGCGCTGTGGTCTTGCGGAACTCGAAAAGGATGCTGCGAGTTGCGACAGCTGCGCCGATGTGAATATGTCATTTAATTTCTACTTGCAAGTGCACCTTGTACCGCGTCAAGCTTTTGCTCCGGTCGCGATCACGACGCGCCTATTGAAGTGCAGATATCGTGAACGCGCCGTCCCGTCGTACGCGCGGACACCCGTCAGGTAGATTTTCGGGAAGTGATACACGGTGTGCAGTACGTAGGCGACTTGCAACCGAACGATTCGCAACTCTTTTGGTTATCTACGCTGCAATATATATATATAGTTTGCTAGGCCGGCAATGCGCGGCAGTGCCTTTGTAACTGTTACAAGGTAGATTCCCAGTTGATATAATTCCATCGTCCTATTACCTTAGTAGGTGTCCGTCTGTTGACTGGAAGAGTGCTGGATCTGGAATCTGGATCTTTTTGTGGTCTCGCTCTGGATTTCGCTTTTCAACGCTTCATACTGCGAGGTTAGTGTATGAACGTTTTCAACTGATATCACCTTGAATTTATTGACACTGAGACAAGTTGAAACTTGGCGAAAAAAAGTTTATTGACGCTACCCACCCTCTCATTTTTTTTTACTCAATAAAACGTTTTGCCTCCTCCTCCTCCTCCTCCTTCGCAAAAAATTCTATCGAAGGCACGCGAACAACGGTAAAAACATTCCACAATTTTTTAGCGTGAAATCTGCATGAAGTACTGGTTACCTATATATATAGAACGGCCGTTTAATTGACTAGTCATCTCTGGGATTGCTAGTGAAACTGCAACGCAAACTTGGGCACTTTCCAGTCCGGTAGCCGCACGGCGTTCGCCCACTGTTTGCGGCGTTCTCTATCGCTTGGGAACCTATAAACGGCGGCGATTGCAAACAAAGGATGAATGCACACCAATGTACAGCAATACTTGTCAGCGGAATGATGCACTAACCGGTGGAAAGTGACGCCCAATTCCTTGGGTACCGATCGCGACTTGCAGCCTGGCACCGAGCATGGCGGCATTGTTAGAGCGAGCCGCTTCGCAAACCTGCTGCGGCCACACTGAAGACGTGTAACAGTGTAACCGCGCGTTTAGGTTCACGGTCACGCGCTGCGAAACGGCCTTCTACCTGCCTATCAGCTGATTTCCGCCGGCTCGGCGCTGGCAGATGCAGACGACAAGAGAGGCGATACAGGACGGAGGAGGCGGAGAAGGTGCACCGAGAGAGAGAGGCAAAAAGAGTCCGCCAATGGCATGGAGGGCCAATGGTCCGCCATTCGACTTACAGAAATGGCGTTTCCGGCTGCGCTGGGTGTGACGTCAGGGCCTCTCCTAAGCTTTTCTTTCCTCCATGACGCAGCGCGAGAAAGCAGCGGAAAGCGGGCCATCTGGCGCCATCTGGCGTACACGAATCCAACCGGTATAACTTCTCGATCGCGATTGAAACGCGCCAGCAGCGGCAGTGCGTCCAGCGAAACCTCGATCGCGATTCACTTCAATCGCGATTGAAAGTGCCCGTGTCTGCGCGTCGCCGCCGAACGACGCCGTTCGCACGACGCGCGATTTCGCGTCCATGTGTTTAGAACTTTAACCTTTTCGTACCTATAAGTTCCGGAAAGCACTCTTGTTAAAGTAAAGACAAAATTTGTTTTGGTCTTTTGTGGTCGCGCTGCTTCGCGGCGGTCGATGGTTTCGCTCCGTGCGCGAGGATGACGTACGCGCTGGGAAGCTTCAAGCACGAAGTATACCTTTGCATACCTGTTTTCGCTTCTCACTCTCCGCACTCCTTTGCGAGCTTGCAGACGCCGGTTTTCCATCCTGTTCCTAGTTAAGCTAGCGCTGGGCGCGGTGCTCTAAGTGCGCCCGCATGCGGACGCTTTTTTACGTACATGTGGTCATAATTTACGTTCCTAAAAGCGAACACTCTCGACCATTACAGTGAAGATGAAAATGTTTTTTTGACGTTGGGTGGTCTTTTGGATTGCGTACCGAAGCGCAGAACGTTTGCTCCCAATCGGTAGAAAGCACACACGTACATCGGTCGCTCATCTGCTGTTAACATCAGCGAGCGTGTTGATCCGTTTTTATAATTGTGTCATTACCGTCAAATCTGAACAAAGTAAGATAGGATAAGTAAGTAAGTAAGGACAAAGTAAGTAAGATACGCACTTAGCACAACTTTACTTGCTACTTTATTTAACCTTGATGTTATGTACAGACTGCTAGTTATTCAAAGTCTGAGCAAATCAAATTTCGGGTCTGCCTTGATACTGAGGGTACCGTCGAACGTCACTTGTACGTTAAACGGCAATGCACTCTGGCCACCTTTGTTTAGCTTGAAAAAGAAAAGAAAAGCCGGTGAAACCCTCATTGCAAAAAAACGAGGTTTCGCCAAGATTTGAACCATGGACTTTCAAAACAAAACGCCAGTACACAAGCGCGCAACCACTCGACCACGCCAGGAGAAGACGCCGGTCCCAAGAATTTCGTTAACAGAGGCTGCCAACGAATATTGTCCAGTGATTTGCTTTGGTCATGTTTGAGAGATTTGAGCCGTGGTAAGGCTTGTTTCTTACGCACCCATATTGGATCCGAGGGCAGTTATGCTATTACTTCAAGCGATGTAACCACAGCCCCCTTATTTGAGTCAGGATCGCAAAACCTCGGTCTTCCCTACGCAAGCCACGGTAGCAACGAATGGAATGGCATTTGCCGCTAGCATTCTGGCGTTGATAAGGCTTGGTCGTCACGCACCAATCTTGCAGCGAAGCCCCATCATGCTAATACTAGAAGCGACGTAGCCAGAGCGCCCTTATATAACTAAAAAAAAAATCTATCGCAAATACCCGATCTACCCGATGAACACCAAACAAGCCACAAATGAATGAGCACTTTCGAACAGAAATAGCTTGCAATTTGTCTCAAGGCAGCCGATCATTGCAAGTTAAAAAGAAATTGATTCTCTTCTGCTCGAAGGAATGACCTTAAAGCACGAGAAGGACGTGAAACCCGACCGCTGCTACCAGCTTTCCGCTGCTTTCTCGCGATGCGTCGACGCCGATATCTGGCGAGCGTAGACATCAGCGTTGCTCGCGCGGCAGCTCGCGTCGCCACGCGAGAAAACGCCGAAAGTACGCTGCATGTGGTTGGGCCTTTAACTTCTACTGAATGTCCGTCAGCTCCCCAGCGCCTCAGCCCCAGCCTCGCACACGGAGCGAAACCATCGGCCGCCGCCCAAAACGAGAAAAAAAATCCTCGTCGCATGAAGTCGCGCACGAAGAGAAAGTCACGCCACGCTGTGATGTCGCCGTGTGAAGGGGGTGTGGTCGGCCTGGGCCCCTACGGGATATGGTTTGGGAATACACCTCCGGGACATCACAAGCTATCAGGGTAAGTTTTGATGACAAAGTACACCCCTTCCCCTGTTTTTGATACATGCTGTATGATATCTCCTAAACCCCACTCCAAACTTGATCGTCCCCTGAAAAGCGGCTGCATTGAAGCATCTTTTCTACCACTCTCAACAGCCATCCTTTCCAAGCCAAATACCTATCCTCGTTTTTTAGTGATCGAGTCAGCTGACTCAGCAAGACCTGTAGTGTCGATAGTATTCTTGATTTCAAAGTTCTTGCAGAGCCTTCTCGGCGTTAGGAATCAGGCTAAAAAAATTTGCTCCAGCAACGCTGTGGAGGTGGTTGAAAAGCAAAGCTTCAAATGGCACCCACCACAATTGTCCAAGCGACGTCACTTGTATTCACACACGTGGCTCTACAAAGAGTGCAGACAGACATACTGTCAGCCGTTACCTGGAATTTGCGGGGGCAGCGTCCCGAACGCAGCAGCGTGGGGCACGGCCAGGCGAGAGAGGCGGACGAAGCCGCGGTAGCCCGGCTGTGCGTCGTCGGAAAGAAAACAGAGAAGAGCGTCTTTCGAAGGGCGAGACCGCGGAACCTAGCCACCCTGACGTGCTAGCTCGGGGCTACACCACCGCGCGACACAAGCGCAGACACCAAAACAATTTGGCATGTGAGCTTAGTGATTCCTATTTATACCGGTAAAATAGTTAGTGTAGTAAGTTTGAGAAATGCGATAAAGACGAGGGAACTTTTATAATCGCTATTTATTAGCTCCAGTGGCTGCTTTCGCACTTTGTAATACCTCTTAAAACACAACCAAATTCATTTTCACCAATTTAGAAAACGGAGTCCCATTCTTGGCTAGCAGTGCGGAAAAGGTAGCCTTTCTCTAGTGGCCAGATGCCTGCATTTGGTCTCTAAATTTTGTTTTCCCGCCCTGCCAACCAATCTTTAACGTATCTGTGCCGTACGCTCACCTAATTCTGTCGGCTGTGGGTGACCCAGCAGGTGCTGTCGAGAAAATCAAGCCGTGCGAAGAAAGTTCGCTATGGACGCGAAGCAGCGCCAAAACAGGCCCAAAAAACAATCGGTAATGCAGACGACAAAGCTGTCCCGCCGACCGCGCCCGCCGTTGCGAGCAGTCAGCTGCGTGCAGGGAACGCTGGATAATAGTGCCCTATCGCCGCGATATCTACACTGTTCTCTCTGTGTGAAAAGCGCCCTCCTCATCCCCAGCCGCGTTGGAGTTTCTTGACCTGCACGCCACAAAAGAACCATCGGCGGTAGAGGTAGAAAGCTTTGCTTTAAATACTCAATACGGGAGAAATCCTTGTTGAGGTTAACACAGAAAAACAGGCCGCCAATCTCATTGCCCGAACCCGCATCCTTGATCTGGACACCCGGGTAACTCCCCCACCTGAGGCTGAACAGCTCCAAGGGTGTGATTTCTAAGCCAGACCTTATGGCCGAAACTGATGCCGACGTGTTGAAGCCGTGAGGGAGCCAGGAGTTACGCCCCTCAGGCGCATCACTGTTCGAAGAGATGATAAGGAAATCTCAACGAAACACATAACCTTCAACATCAACCAAACTTCCTCAACACATCAATGCAGGCTTTATCCGATGTGCAGTCGCCCGTACATACCCAACTCGCGCCGCTACTTCAAGTGCCAGCGGTTGGGGTACGGTACAAACTCTTGCAGTGGCAAAACTACCTGTGCTAAATGTGTTGCAAAAAAACCCCTCCATGTCATGGTAAGAGAAAACTTCTCATTTCCAGAGTCACGAAGAACGTTTGCCTCCTTGCCTCTGGAGAGGTACGCCGACGCAGCTCGCCAGGGGGCGCAGCGGCGTATGGTTTAGGCAGGGACCCAGTACCGCGAGTCGGACCTGGTTCCGCCACCGGCTTCATCTGCATTGCCTCAGGCAGCGCAATCAATCACCACACTGCCTGCTTAGCCAGCAGCGGCTGTTGTGGCGACAGTCACTATTGGGACCGATGCCACTACAGCCCCTGCTTCCTCATCCTCCCTGCTTTCACTGGAGGCTGCAGAGGAGATGGACACGGGGGGTCCCGCATCGGCTCTCAATCCCACCGCACTACCCGTGCAACCAGTGGCTTTCCCGACACCTTTGGTGGTAGCGGCTCGAACAAAGTTTACCAGAAAAAGTGCCATGTCCAGGGCTCCGTTCCCGCGGGCACGCCCCAGACATCTAAAGATGAGATGGATATCGCACCGTTCCTGCCTGCGTCGCAGCGAAAGGAACGATCTGCAGCGTCCAGGTCAGTATAGAAGAGCCATATGAGTACACGACACATGTGGTCGTTACCACTTTTCCACCTCACTAACATGTATAGATAAACGTCCACGCAGTCCATCGTCTCGCTAAGGATTCAATGAAGCAAGCAAGATTCAATCAAGCAAGCAATCATGGCACCAACAAAGCAAGCTGATGGGAACTTCTTCACGAGTGTCAGTGCTTGGACTCATCAGAGAGAACCCGGTATGATGGCAGGCCCGGATGGAAGAGCGTGCAGAAAACCGAATCTCGAGACCGATCAATGAACTCCTGTGACACGCTGCACTAGAGAGCGTGGCCCTGTGATCGCTTCGGGCGCTCAACCTATGCCCTCGATGAGCTCCGTCCTCAACTGGTCCCGACAACTCGTTGGCACCTGAAGCTGTTGACGTGCTGGGCGCGGAGTGCGGTTGTGTAATCAGCTGGAGGGTGGAGCCCCGCCCCACACCCGCTGCTGTCCCTTGGGGTCGTTGCCTGTGGGCTTGTGTGCACACTCGCCGACGCCTGCCTGATGTCCCGTACCTGGACCCGACGTGTCGTAGAGCCCTTCATAGAGCCAGCGGCGCTGGGCTGTCTCTGTCGACCTCGCACTCGTAGTGACAAGAGCCTTTGGGGCTGCGGACAGAACTACATAGAAGGGGCCCTTAATCGTCATTGCGGATGTTTTTCTGTTAGTCCTTTGCCACCTTCAAGGCTCCTACATTTGATCACGGTTTCTCGCCGGTTTTCGTTACCGCTTTCTCTTTTCTTTTCGCCCACCCTACATAACGCAATGTTTACACTCGCACATACACGTCACTGACAAGGGACTTTCACGCCAATGCTGGACCAATTCATCACTATCTTCACAGGCATGGTCCGATGAAAGCAAAGCTGGTCGAGTATCGTTGATGCAGGAGTCGATGCAAGAGTCAGAACATAGCCGTAATCTTTTGTGCTCATTGCGAGTCGGTGTGGTTTAAACAAACGTAACTAGCCAATCGACCAGATTTATGGTAAAAATCCAAGGTGGAGTAAGTTTCTGTGAAGGAAAGTTTTAACATCCAAAGATGGATGTCAAAATTTCCTTCACAGAAACTTAGTCCACCTAGGGGATTTCCCCTAAATCTGGTCGATTAACACCTGTCCTTCACTTCGAGTTGTTGATCAATTCGCTTCCGCGCTACTAATGATTAGCCTCCTGGTTAGCTCAGTTGGTAGAGCGACTGCTCCGGTTAAGCAGTGGTCCCGGGTTCCAATCCTGGACCAGGACGAATTTTTCTTCAACTGCGAAGTTTCTGAGAAAGCTGTATAGCTTTCCTTTGTAGCCGTATGGCTGCATTTAGGTGAATGTCAAACTTTCCTTCACAGAAACTTAACTAGTTGTTGGCAACATCCCTACAATAGCTTATCTGATTTGTAGTGTTCTGTTGTTGGACTTTTATTTTGCTTCATTACGACATCGTATTGAACCAGCTTTTCCTTTATCTTTTGTAAAAGCTAGTCGCACGTGTGGTGTATATTAGGTGAACGCTGGTATTCTTAGTTGCACTCAAACGTTTCGCTTCAAATACGCCTAAGCTTTCTTTTGCGCTAAAACAAGTTTACGCTTACGACCCGCGCAACAAGAGAGAGAGAGCGAGAGAAAGTTCTTCATTGGAATAAAAAAGCCGTGATGTATCACTTGTTTGGAGAGCTCTAGTGTATATATGCTTCGTATTCATGTTATTTTTTATATGAATATTGATTTTGGCAAATGTATTCGGTTTAAGATGTAAAAGAAGATTAAAAACTGAAATCAAAAAAGTACCGTAAAAAGCTACCTGTGTTGGGAAAAATACCCTTATTATTGAAAGCTGCTTTATCTTGTAATAAATGTTACGCAAAGTTTTGTTTTTATGCAGGTGCCCCCATGCGAACGACCCAAGATGTAGGCAGTCATTCCCAGGAGATGGTCTATATCCGAACTGCTGCGGAATAGCCGTGGTGTGCTCAAATATGATACAAGGATAAACGCAATTTTGGACTGCGGGTGTGGCTGATAACACGTGCTCGATCTTGTATGAGGCTTTGAGTAACAAATACACATGTAGTGTGAAGTGACAATACTGATGCTACCCGCTATAGCTGCTGTTCGAAAAAATTCGAACTTATTCGTTGTGTTTAAGCTTATTATTACATTATTAAACACGCACTGTATTTCTACGACAATGACATAACCGGTTCATCCACCGAAGGTAACAAAACAAGCCATCACCTCAACCTTGCAGGTAAATATATATTGCTGGTGCCAGAAAAATTGGTACCATACGTAATGAAGGTCGGCACCATACGTTATGAAGATAGTTGTAGGTGCAGCTTGCGCCCGTACAGGATTATAAATAATCTATGAGCCTAAGCCTAACACTTAGACAAATATATGTGTTTATTGATTCGTTTACCAGCATTTATTATCTTGCCGACATTAAGGAGGCGAGTGGGGCAATATACCGTTCTGCAGCATGCATTGACCTATTCAACATAGCGTTTTATCAATGGCGGTTTTCATGGTGTTGGTATCCAGAATGGCTGGGATGGTGAGAGGAAGGTGGATTCAGTTTTTGCTTGTGCTAAGGCTCTTGCAGTGCTACAAAGGTTAATAATCCGATCAGACACTGCAACTGTGGAACTGCGGTCAGTACGAAATATCAACAATGTTTGCGCGAAAAGCCGTTCTTGCAGAACGGTATTTGTTGTTGCTTTCGTGAAAAAAACGCAAGGCGGAACGATAATTTTCATTGAAGTAAGGCTAACCTACCGGGAGCAGTTGAACAAAAGTAATCATTCGGCACGAATTGGAATGGTTTCAATGCTCTTGGTAAGTATGATGTTGGCAGGGTCCCCATTCGCCAATGCGCAATCTCGTTTCGGCAGAGCTAATGTCTCTGCAGTTTCACCAGTGAAACCGCAGATTAGAAGTTTCGACAAAATAACGTTACCATGCGTGTGTCATTGCTATAATAAATATCGGCATAAATATTTGCGAAAGTTTTGTCGAGATTTTTTTCTAAAACATTGGTGCGATAAACCAACAAAGGGAGGATTATTGTAAGGAAGCTTTTAATATATATACATCAGTGTGACGAACAAGAAAAAATACCGGTTCGGTTACGGTTATGGTTCAGGCGAAATCATTTCGTTCCGGTTCAGTTCTGCTTTGACAAAATCACGTGCGGAACCAGTTCGCGAATCGGTTCGGGAGCTTGAACCGGTTCGAGAACCGGTTAGATGAGTTGAATTATCACTGAAACTAAAAAAAAAACATTTTGTAGGTTAAAATGACAGTCAAACCAAAACACAAACAAAAATTCAAGATGCTGCTGTTCCCAAAGCGCAGTGGCGCAATTGCAAAGCAAACTTTAAACAATTACAAGATATTAGAAAAACAGATGAAGTGGCGACGACTTACCACCTACTTTGTCGCCCAGACTTTATATTGTCCTAGCGACTATTCAGCCACCGCCAAGCGATACGGCGGTAGGATGCATTTTCTGCCCTTTCCTTTTTTGTTGAAATCGCAATCGTCGCTATGGAATCGCCCTTCACGGTAACATTGAAGCCTTACATGTAGGCCTGCGTACTTGGGCGTTCCAATACCAGCGCGTAATACCAATGGCGCACATTTTTTATATTATAACAAAACGGAAAATCCTACAACAGTCACATAAATACTACCAATAAAGTATATTATTTGGTCACCCTGAATAATTTGTTAGCTGTCACCTTATCGAATGTGTTAGCCACAATTTTGTTAAAAGTATGCTTCTGTTAACGCTCAGTTACTGTATTATTCTCTTGCCTCTGCAATTCCTTTTGCGATAGCTATACCGGATGTGCGCATTACAATCAGTATGTCACCGCACCGCCGGACCCCCGGCCGTTGTTCGGTGTCCTACATTGTAGAATCTTATAAGAGGTTATGCTGTTACCAAATGAAAGGGAAATTTGACGCGCGGAGCATGAGTTGGGACTTTTTCGGGCAGACGCTCTTTAATTCTTTCGCAGCACTACTCCCCTCCGGAACGAGTAGCAGTAGAAGTAATGTAGCGAGTTTGGAAGTCAGTACAAGTGTACCTTCGAAAAAAAGCAGATCTGAAGGAGACAAAACTGCATCGGCAGCAAACGGCTTAGCCAGTAAGCAGCTGCTGCAGTCACACTTGTCAAGTATTAATAATTTGCAAGTGTCCGACCTTTTAGACAAATTACGAAATGCAAAAAGTTTGCACACATCGGGTGTTGGCTTTCGATGTTGCGCAGTGGAGTGCTCCTGCAGCCTGACTGCTCCAATAAAGTCGCAGCTAGGGAAGGGCAAAGTCGCTTTATATCCCGTGCAAGCTGGTCAGAAAGACATTTCGTTTGGTCAGCTTGCACTACGCTCACGTTTCCAGCATTAATAGATTGCTGCATTGCTGCTAATTTATTTCCCCTGTTGTTACATAGAGGATGATAGTGTTCAATTGTCTGGAGGGGAAAGTGCGCGAGCAGGTACGAAGTTGATGGTTCATGAAAGAAAAAAAGGCCTGAATTGCAATGACTGTGCAATATCAACATCAGACGGTTGAACCGTTTCGGCATGAACCGGTAACCGTTTATTCTTTTTTTTTCGGTTAAGTACCGGTTCTGCTTCGGCGTGCTGAAAAAATAACGGTTCGGGTTCCGGTTCCGTTATGGCAAAAATACTGGTTCAGTTCCGGTTTCCGGCTCGGTTCGGTTCCGGTTCGACACCCTGATATATATACAGATAATTAAGTTTAGCGCCGTGTGGTGTGATCATGCGCTAAAATTTGCTATGTTAGGTTTTATGTGCCACTTGTTTCACTATAAAGATACTTTATAATTTCGGCTCGCAGTTCACGAGAATCATCCAGTTTAGCAATTTAACGCAAGGGACGCACTAGGCACCAAAGACTAAAATAGTTAGATTTTACAAAACAGGCGAGATCATCACGTGAAAAATATAGGATGAAAAACCCCCACCCTTTTGCAACTTGTTATAGGTAAAGAGCACGAATAGGTAGCGATTACAAAGTAGATTCAATTAACCAGAATGTTTTAATAAAATCCAGTGCTACCTGTTGAACTTGAACAAAAGTGATTTAGAAAAGCTTTAAGTAACTCAGAATGGTATCAAAGGGTTCATCACATGAAATCTTGATTCAACGGTATAAAACCAGCTGTTAGCGCTCAAAGCTAGTTGTTTTTCAAAGGAGAACAATCGTTATAATTCTTGCTGACTGTAAAGGAGTTTGTTCGAAGATAATCTCTAAGATGGGAATGTAATATATGCTCACAAATGTTACTAGAAATTCTCGTTAGTGATATTGGCTGGGGTTTTTTTGGAGAGTGTGGTACTTCGCTCTACACAAAAACCCCTTTCCCAACTTTGCAGCTGCTTGGAAAAGGTGAGCAGTGTAGTAATTCATGAACAATCTAGAGAACTATAATTTACGAAGAATGTTCAGTTTAATAAAGCATGTTAATATAGTGATATGGCAACCCATAGCCGCGGACATTTTCATGTATAGATTGGTTGTGTCACAGAAGTCTGTTCAGATGGAATTTTTCACAGCAGCGTAATCTTTAGCCGCTGATGCAAACAATCGTGGCTACAGGACCTATAAAACAAAACAAGTACAACCTAAACACTGCGCAATAGTAGTCGCTTGAAAGAGGGGTTCTAAATTCAAAAATTTTATTGTCACCCACGCATTGTAAATCGCGACATCACGAATTTGCATGGTTTGATACACAAGTGGTATGGCAATGAAATGCTGAAAATGTTCTGCTCGACTTCTGAAACAGCGCGACAGTGTTCCTCTTGAATGCTGTGGTAGTTGTAGCAGAGTTTTGTGTGGTTTTATTTTTCTGTGAAGCAAAAGAACTGTTTTTTTATTACAAAATCAGCACAATGTGGCAGTAGACCAAGGCGACTGAAGATTCCTCTGGACGTTTAGTTAGGCTTCTTTTTTTGGAATACAAATAACGGTTTGGGCTTATAAAGGGACCAGTTTTGTTCCAGTGTCCTTTGATGGATATAAGGGAATATTTAGAGCATAAAATATTGCATCTCGGTGGTACTTTGGGTTATTTCTTTAAAACTACTGTTGTAGAAACCCCTCGCTAGATATAAAATAATTATGCCTTTCCTATTTGGGACCCGCATTCATTATTCCTTTACAACTCCATTCAATGTATTCATTACGGTACTTCCCGATTTATGGTGTGCCACTACTCTCAAAGTGTAGCTTCAACTATTGTGTACATACATCTTCTGACCTTTGGGTAAGAATGAAAAACCGTCCGCGTGCCTTTTCTATAATATTGACTTTACAAAGCTCGACATTTTCTAGCCCCTTTATATATCCTCCAGTAATGATCAGAAATTAATGTTGAAGTGCCAACCTGCCATCAAAACGTGTGTGGCATTTCCTTCGTACCGAACAGAACTACTCCGCACCTCATCGCCACCATCACTGATCCTTCACTATTCAAGACGGCCATGCCATCCTTCTTGAAGCGAAAGGTTTCTGAGTGGAACCGATGACGTCAAGTAAAAAAAATAAAGCATTGCTCTATAGAACGTTGGTCGACCGAGAAGGCTTGATAAAATCTCTGGACACATGATGCGTGCGCGACATCTGGCTTTTATTGTGTCAAAACAGTTGTAAGAAAACAGAGAAAAAGGTACACATAAGAAAATAAATGCAGCTATCCTGAAGAAGGAGTACAGTAGGGTATTTGTATCTCATAAAACACATGTATTGGTGTACATTTCGATCGTTCGTACATGCGTTTACTTGGCGCACGAATAATCGCCTCATGGGTTCGTTATTCATTTGTGACTTGGGTCTTCGAACGTTTGACGAGCAATTTGAAGCACTTTGTGTGAACGTTGGACGGACTTTTAGTGAAGGTTCTGACGTACGTCTGACGCATTTTTCACGTTTGAAAGCTTTTCACCGCTCTCAGCATTCTTTGGGAATGCTGATCGTTTAAAGAACACTTAGATTTGTGATCAATTTTGAACAGCGGAGCTGTTTTAAATAATCGAAAGTTCGCGTTGCAAAGAAAAAAAAACACGAAATGCCGAGCGCTTGCGGGCGCCTGCTTCGCGGCAACCGCCCAGCTTTCCCGACACACAGAGCGCCAAAAAAATCTCAAAACCCGGAGGACTGAGGGAATGACAAGCGCTCCTGGGCGCGTGCTTCGCGGCGGGGGCTGACTCCCCGTCCTACGCAGTGATGCTAGCAAAAAAAAAGGAACTGGCGCTATCTCCAAGCGTTACCGCACATGTAAAAAAAGTCCACCGATAATGTCAAGCTGGAAACACACCCTGCTTATGTAAGGTCAGCGCGGCCGCTGCATTCTCTAGGAGCCATCATGGATGAATGGAGGCATGGGTACGAGTATGCCAATCGTTCCCTAGACCACTTTCAGATCCCGCCAAAGCTTCCTCGAGTCGATGACGAAGATCTCGTGGAATGTTACAGTGATAAAGAATGACTTTGCATCCACCACTCGCAGCGAAGATGACGACGACCTCTTCGATACATATGACGACGATTACTAGCATCGCCACTATGCAAATCAACAATGATACTGAAACTTAACACCTAAAACAGCTATGTTATTCAAGTCTACGCGTGAGTGCAAGCTTCCCTGATTTTGTTAACCTGCATTACCAAGTCCTGTCTGCAACGTTTTAGAGGCTCTGAGACTACTGTAATAAATAAATAAATAAATAAATAAATAAATAAATAAATAAATAAATAAATAAATAAATAAATAAAAATCGTAACGTTTTGCGTAAGAAAAGCATGAAATTAAATGAATAGACAGCAAAAGCACCATCACTTAGGTGAGTAAGGAGAAACTAGGTCGTGGGTAGTTGACGGCATAGGGTCAAGTGTGTTCCAACATGCTGGAGTGACTCGAGTGTTTGGGGACAATATCGGTGTTTCGAAGTCAAAGCAGAAATTTAGAATACAGATAGACTAGGCAGGCGTGCATCAAATATCAACAGTCTGTCTTCTAAATTGCATACTACAAAATATACGCCCACAAAATCAGCAGCTTAGTTTAAATAGATTCGAAAGTGCTGCGGAAACACATGAACAAAAGGAGTGCCCTCTGTGTGACTGCGTTCTGTCGCTTGTGTGTCGAAGAACTTTAAAACACTTTCAAAGTATTTACCAACTCGCGAAAATGACATCCTTGAATAGTGTTCATGTACAAATCCTAATAACTAAGTCGGTAAGAACACTATGAAAATGAACACCGAACGTACGGAAACATTTGGCGTCTATAACATGCACAGAATATGAAGCGACTGTCTAAAATGGGCTTCCGCATATAAACTATTTCCTTAGATGATGCAATACGAATAGCAGATGAGTTAAATTTGGAGTGTGTTGGAAAACGGATATCGAAGTGGTTTCTGTACATATGTGACCACTTTCACAGTCAAGTATTTCGGTGGTCTATTGTGGCGGAGTGCCAAGTTTAAGCACGGATGGTTTTCACTTTGGAGCACAACTAGATAGGGGAAAATAAAGATGTTCGCTTGTTGGAAACACTCCTCACATTAGTGAGAACAAGTAGACTGGTTATACTGTCATGGATAATTTGAAGGAACTCGGGATAACCTTCACTCGTTCCTTTGTGCCTTGGGGCACTACGAAAGGTATAGCTATCGCCCGCACAGAGTGGCACTGCTTGAAGTGTACGTCGCAGAAGAGATTTGTGGCCGTTTCTGATTTTCCTTGGGGGCCATTTTTATGGTGTAATCGAGTGCATTAATTATTGCAACTAAAAATAAACCGCTGAATAGCCGCCAAGTAGCTCGAAAGAGCAATTCGGACGCCCAGACAAGGAAAGAGAGAAATCTTTGTTTGAGCAAATGGGCACGCTTTGTGGTTGGCGTAGAAAAGTAACCCTTGGCTGCAGTACTTTTTCTCCCCATTTTCTGATCACTGGATGGGTTGGCTGATTGCTTTCTGGAAGCATTTCAGAATTGCAAAGCCTAGAAAACCGTTTTACGCCCTTTTAGAGATGTGTACACAGACTGAGGGGAATGAGGGTTCAGAACACTTAGATTTTCTGGCAGAGTGGTGAAATGTGAAGAATGGATTGATTTCGCCGACAGTATTGGTGACAAAATATACATATTCTGGCCCTCTCTGACTACGGTCCCAGTACTCTGAACGTGTGCTACAGTAGTGTTTGGTGAGCGAGCAGCCCAGGAGAGTACGTCGCAAATACATATGAAATACGAGTGCGTTGCTTGCCATGTAGCGTGGAGATTAACACCTTTAAAAATGCATATCACTAAGCATTAATTAGTCTTTATCATATGCTAAGCGTAAGGAGGAGGGCTCGATTTCCAGCCGTGGCTGCCAGTTTTTTGATGGTGGCGGAAAGCATACCCGCCCGTATGTTCGAGATTCCGGTGCACGTTAAAGATCCCCCGAGGTGGACAAAATTAATCCGAAGCCATCCCTTTCGGCGAGCCTCGTAAAGTGTGTATATTTGGCACGTTAAACCGCATAATCAATCTTTATCGTAGAGGTAAACCTAAGCCCTTTTTAAGAAGAGTAATTTTCGTAAAAGAAATGACAACTAAGTTGTGGCGACGCTGAAGGATGTGGTTAAAACCGTCACATCGCGTCACGCGAAGGTTTAGGAAGGTACAAAAAACTGGCACTGCCAAGAGCGCTCATTAGCAAAAACGGGGTACCGCTTCGGGTGTCTCCACTGCTGCGGTGCTGCTTACTAAAAGGCATTCGGTTCCTGGGTTGGTCTAAAGGGTACTTTAAAAAGAGTGATACCTTCCACCTTTCTCATACACAACTACGACAGAATTGTATCTGATAACCTCCACTAGGTAAAGCAAGATATGTAAACAGGTATAACCAAACATCTAAACTGTATTCTCGGCATAGCGTAGCTCGTTTAATGAACATTGGTTTGGACCGCGTAGAGAGTCACGAACCCGGACTACATTCTCGCAAACACACATGCACAAAATATATTACCCAGACAAACGTCCAAACCGGGATGGAACGTTTCAGTACACAAACAAAGTAGATGCATAAACACCCTCAGGAGTGGACGAGAGCGGACGAAGTTGGAAAGGCCGAGCCATACGATTGTTTATGATGATCGTAGAGACGAGACGGCCTGAAAATGACTAATTAGAGATAAGCTTTTTTCTCAAGACAAGAGTTCTCTGAGAGAACAAGGGTTGTCTTGCTGCGAATGTAATGGTGGCCCATGGCTAGCGGCGGGAGGGGAGAGCTTAGGGCTGCGCGGCCGATAGGCGTTGCTGTCATGCGCCCGACGGCACCGCAGCACGGCTCACTCATCAGGCGCACCGGTTTCTGCGGGCAGCGTCGGAGACACTCCTCAGGCCCTACACAGTGACGGATGGCCGTCGTCTCCTTGGTAGGCGGGTGATGGGTCGGACAGCAGCGTCGGCGACGGTCCTCGGGCCTATTCTGCGAGATGTACAGTCTTGCTGCCTCCAACGCCGAAGAGCACCTCTCCAACTCTTGTTCCTCCGAACTTGCGTGTTCCGTAGGCTACGTACGAAACATTCGTTGGATTGGCCTCTTGATTTGCTACACCAACACCTCATCCCCGTTGACCCCCCTCCTACCTGTAACTGAACGCGACCAAGAGGACTGGTGCAGGTATTTATGCACAACCCGGGCCACAGCAACAGTCAAGATACGGGCCCGACATTGTTCCTAGAAGTAAGCACCATGGCTAGTCACTGCTCCCGCTTCTATAGAAAATGAGGTGCAACAGAATTGGGGTGATTGGGTTCCTATGTACATTTACTTGTGGAAGAGTAAGGTATAACTTTCTGGGAAAGAAATAAAAGCGAAGAAAAAAAGGAAGTGGGCAAAAGAAGTAGAAAAATCTGACAATGCACGCTACATGCAAAGTTATTCACAAATTGGCACTATCTGTACGTGTAAACCCCAGTAAGAGACAAGGCGATCGTGCATGAATAAACTGGGACTACTGTTGAGCGATTGGGACATAAAATATATTTTGGGTAGACACATAAGTGCTTACGTGGTTTTAATGTGAAATCACTATTGGAATGCGACAATCGGTTGTGAGATTTTAGTTGTAGTGACCATCGTTATTGCCGAAGTTCCTTTGTTGCCTAGGGGGAAATTCTCAAAACGATTCGGAACTCCGTACTGAGAAGCTAAGAACTCCCTTATGGTAGCGTATGGTAGGGCGCACGTGGTGTAACAGCAACGAACTTCCAAAGGAAACCATATTATTAACAGCACAGCTATTTAGGCTTTTAGATCTACCGTTAGCGTTACCAGGATAAAATACTGAATAAACAGACCAAGCGCACGTCAGCGTGTGCCTTGTGGGCAGCAAACGGCGATGCACAAGATTGTGCCATGTGTGGAGCTTACTAAAAATACAAAGAAAAAGTATCGAGCGCTGGAGCATGCGCCTGGCAAGGAGCGTTAGGCGTCGGCCTGCTCAGCCATCGAGAACACTATGCCCAGCGTTCGTGGTGTAATCTCTCGCGTGATCCTGAATTCGCCAGTTCACGTGTGTTCGCGCCACAAGTAGGAGCACAGACACCCAATTTTCGAAGCCGGTTGCCGCGGCTTCTAGCGAATGCTAACCGGGTGTACTTTGGCAAAGGCGTCATGCGGACAAAACGATCCGGGCCTGCCAGTCATAGAGAACTTTCAGATGCAAGTTCGCAAATAGATGTGAGGTACAACAACCGTATCTTCAGTGATGGGGAGAAGGGCCACCTGCTCTGCTGTTTTTTGAGTATATCACCACTAGAAAGGACAGGCGAAGCGGTGGCACATAATGTGGGACTGTGCCACCAACCGACACGGCGCGATCTTCGATGAGTATCCGGAAAAACGTCAGACAGACATTGAATCTACAGGCAAGACAGACCAGTCATGGGCCATCCAGCAGGTCTTCCCCGCGATCGAAAGGCACGGGCTCCGTAAAATGGGCTTGTGACGAGCAGGGTCGCAGAAGGTGCGACGCCAAGCCACGTCGAGGCGGAGCCGTAACCCGGCTCCTGCCTACTGCAGGACTTGTTTCAATAAAGTCATTTCCAGTCCACACAAGTCCAAGAAACGGGACACTTATCGCGCACCAGACATTTTTTGTGAGTCCCCCAAAACGAAGCACTACGTGAATCGTGGCGTAAAGGCGCAAATACTCAACATCCAAGAGTTCAAAACACGCGGAAAGTACACAACAATACACATAGACTCAGAAAGGGCCTTAGCCCGGCAGACTATTACCAACAAAAGGCAGAGAATGCATGGCTTAAGCAACACACAGTGTGTTTTCCGCACATACAGTATATGGACCTTTCATCCACACCGAGTCTGCTTTTCTGATTTCCTCAGACTCCGATGGCACGGAGCCGACTGACATTAGGGGCTACTCATTCGAAAGCTTTATCTAAAAGAGGTCCACGCCCATTCCGTCACTTTGAACTTTGTCTTTCGGGAGTGCCCTTTCGCAAGTTCGGCACCAACGGACGCAGCCAGGCACATGGAGGTGCATTCCCAACAAGTAAAAAGCATACGATAGCTGACGCATGGTCTTTTTGACACAGAAGTGTCCACTTACTGGCCTCTTGTGTGGATGGCTGAATATTAGGGAAAGAAGCTTTCTTGGCACTATGACCTGTTGATACACAACTCGCGGCGTTTCGTACCGCCTCCAGAGCAGTCTGCTCTTTACAAAGAACGTGTTGACGCACACTCGCTTGCTGGATACTCCCTTATCAACCTTCTCCCAACGTATCCGCAAGCTTCCGTCTTTTTCTTGTTCACAGCGAAGCTCCTGCGGGGTTCCTTGAATGAAGTTCCAGTCCATTTTTGGGTTTTCCTGCCTGCCTGGCGTAGATCCTCTCGTCCCCATGACGACTTGAGTGTACTGTATGACCCTCAGGTCCCCACTTGTCCCTGCCGGCTGTAATAAGCCACTGCTTTTTTCTCCACGCGGGATCAAGGTCTGCGGCATCGGGTGCTCCGGGAATATTGGCCACGATGACATCATAGATGTGGGATGTTCATGTGATTGGTGCTTGCCTTCCCTGAGAAATATAGCGATGAAATCTCCACCAGTGCCTCTGGGACCTTAACAGTCTTCCCGTTAGTGCCGAATCAGGAAACAAAGAACCACGGACCTCCAGCGTGTTGCTACCGTTGTCCCTGAACACGGAAACTCTCCGAAACAGTACCCCTTTACGTACCGGAAGTTTTGGTAGTCTGGAGTTGTGTTGTAGCACGCTCGCAACTGTCGGTTCGTGGTACCCTGGGGAGGAGAGATGAGTACAGTGGTTTTCCTCCATACTGTCCTTAGACGAACCTCGCGTGTATTTATTGTACGACACGCAACACGATGGGGCCTCCTTGCGGGGAACTCGTTCAGGACAAGACTTGCCGTAATTACATACTCGGCGGCAACCAGAACAATACGGTTGCTATGACTTCAACCAGCAGCCTGAAACTTTGTGATCTTGTTTGTCACAGAGAAAGCAACGAAGCGTTCTAGTTCCGGTCGTCAATTTTCTGCCCTTGTCTTCCCACAACCCCGGTTCCAGGTCTTCTAACCGCAGGATATTAACTTGATTCTGGGCCTCAAGCAAGTTATTGGGAGACTCTGCCATTTTCGAACGTTTCTCGCAGTCTCGTTCACGAAGGAACAGTGCTAATGCACTGTGGAAGTTGGTCAGTAACTGTACGCTGACAATGAAGTGCCGGACTCTGTCATAAGCTTTATACGTAGCTGACATGTCGACGTAGCGCTAAAAGAAACTCTCCAATCTTGGAGCATACTGTTTCGCCATCTCACGGTCTTGCGGCTTACTCTGCCGGAACCTCTCAAGGTAGCCTTCTGCGATGAAACGGAAGCATTGCAGTAGCACCAGTTTAGTCTCATGCAGTCCATGGAGTCCTTGGGAGATAGTCGACCAAAGACATTAAGGGCACCTTTTGCTAGGCTAAGCTGAGGGCTGCGGCCCAGCCAACGGTGTCGTCTGGTGGCGACTTGCTCAAAGCGCTTGAGGTTGGCTTCCTAGTCATCCTGTGTTTCATTGAAGATGGGGATGAAGTTTGGCAGGTTTGCACTAAAACCGGTGCCTTCCACGCGTGCTCATCGCTATAAGTGGCCCCAGGGGCCCTACCCTCCCCAAAGTGTGCCAACCTAAGTCGGTGCTGCAGGTCCGACATAGGTTATCATTTGAGTAGCCTCACGTTCTGCTGCGCTTTCATCTCGCGTTTTAGTGAGAGCATCGGGCACCTATGCGCGCAACTGGGTGTCACTTAACCCCAGAATCTTCCCTGTCGCAAGAGTCTCATGCGCGCTGATCGCACCCTCAATCCTGAGCCGTTACCTTTGAATGTACAAACGCCCTTGTCCTGTCGCGGGTACCAACTTTTGATGAAACGAAGAATCACCACAGGTTTTTTTTTAGGTATTCAGTGGTGACACAGTCTTGCCACAAGGCAAACAAATAGACGAGGGCGCTTGGCACGGCACAAAGAAACTTATATTTTTATTAAAACACAATACACACCAAACCACAAAGGATTACACCCGAAAGCAAATCACACCTCAAAGTTCTTCAAATTATATATAACAGAAAGGAATAGCACTTCAAAAAAACAAAGTAAACTCCACAACAATAGTTCAGGGTAAACGGCGTTACCCGCAGGGCATCGTGGGTTCTGATGACGACGCGAGGGGAGGCGTCGCGGGGCTACGATGACGGCGTCGCGTACGCCGGAATGTCGACGACAAGCACGCAACGGTTTCCTCGTAGACAGCAGTCTGCTCGGCACCCGCTCGCAATCGGGCGCCATCTAGTAGCAGGCACCTGGCCACCAGCCACTGCCCGTCGACGAAGCGCTGCAGGCAGCGGGTCGTCCAAGGAAAGAGCTCGCCAGCGTTGCGCGCCTCCAGAAGTCAGGAGTCATGCCTCGGCCCCAGGATGCCAAGGAGCCTGGTAGACCGTTCTCGAGTCCTGGACTCGAAAACCCGACGAGCTTGGAGTCTTCAACCTGGAGGGGGGGGGGGGGGGAGGGCGCTGTGGTCACCGTCGTGCTCCAACGCGCCTCGCTTGGGCTCTGTGTTTTTTCGCCTTGTGCGGCGAAATTCCCCGCCCGGACCCTCAACTCTGCTATTCATCGGCGTCGGAACCTTAGAGGATTCAAATGGGCAAGTGTTTTCGGAGATTTCTTGCTTTATCTTGGCGACAATCCGCAGTCTTCACCGACCACGCCGGAGCTAGGCTTAGCGAATGGGCCTAGCTCCCAATGACCGTCATGGAAGCCGCCGTGGACGGCGAAGAGATTCACCCAAGCGAACTCGACGATGCAAAGTGGGCACAAATACGCAGGCGACAACGCGCCTTCAACGAAGCGGAAACCGAACTACAGAACCCTACCCCGCTGAAACAACAGAACGCTCAACAATCCCGCAAGACCCGACCGGCTCGCCGAAGTCCACCGATGACGCAACTGCCGGAGGCGGATATCAAGGTGGTTCTCCGGCCCAGAGCAGGACTAAACCTCAAGTTTGTGGCCCAAGCTTCTCTTGCCGACGTTATATTTCAAGCAGCAAACGTCCCCCGAAACCCGGCCGACCAGATCCGTGTCCATCAAATTTCCAATTATCTCCTAATCAGCACCCCGTCAGAAGAACGAGCCCAGAAATACGCTACTATCCAGTCGCTCACTGTCAGGAACAAATCCTACGAGATGGCCACGCATGTCTCCACGCCAGCACACACGGCCATGGGTGTCATATTTAACATCCCGGAAGAGGACACACCGAAAGAAATTACGAGCAGCATAGTTGAATACAACCCCGATATGCAGATCTTGGAAGCTAGGCGTCTCGGCGGCTCCAACAACTCGCAAATTCTTTTTCACGGCACCAAGGTCCCCTTTTGGATCAGATACCGGGCTGCCACGTACCGGTGTAAGCCATTCAGGCGCAAGACAGAAGCATGCATCGCCCGCTGGCAACCTGGGCACTTTCAAGAAGTGAGCCCAAATTCAATGCCCACTGCCAGATGCTCCAAGTGTAGATCAGCTGACCCTGCAGAACGACATCACTGCGTCCCCAAGTGTGTGGTGTGCGAACGACAGCACCTCACGGGTTCTGCCGACTGTTCCAAGAGATTCCAGCTGCGATGAACACAGCAGACATACGCTCAAGCCGTCGCCGAGGCAAAGGAGAACACCTCGGGCGCACAAGACCCCCATACCGGACCAACCCTCCTTGAAAGAAGAGAACGATCAAACAGCCCCACTGGAAGAAAAAGCTCGTCGAAATCTCAAACCCGCCAGTCAAGAAGAAGCTGGTCGAAGTCTCAATCTCGACACCACTCAAGATCCCCCTCAGGTAATCGACAGAAAATCCCACAAGCCGAGCGGGGAAGATCCGCCTCTACCAGGAGCACGGCGCCGGAAGCAACCCACGACAAGCAGCAGGGCGGCGACAAGTCGGTAAGCTTTGCCGGTGCTTTTCTAGCTTCTCCTCAACTCCACGAAATCCACCCCCCCCAATACACCCCGATCTAGCGAAACAATTAGCTAGCATTAGAGCCGAAATCACGCTGCTCAGGCAGGAAAATCAGGTCTTAAGACAAGAGAACAGAACACTCCGAAATCAAATTGAAAATTTACAACACGACGAATTGGGGTGGGCTCCGCCGGCTGCTAAGAAGCGAGCAACCACTGAAAGAGTCTCAGCGACAGATAATACAGAGCAGCCCAACTAAGTGACCATGAAAGGAGGTTTACCATTTTAGAAAGCAACGCCTCATGGACTAGGAAACACATAACAGAGTTCCATAGCGAGTTCAAGAAAATTCAGAAAAGCTACTACACATTACATACCAATATGGGAACCTTGCAAGCTGCCATAGAATCCCTCCGAGTAGAGCTGCACCCTTGTATGCAGGGTGTTTTAAAAACAGTAAGCAACCCCGCAGTGCAGGCACCCCAAAGAGATAACCAATATGGGCAACAATTCTAATAGAAAAATCGGTACCGTGCGAGTCTGGCAGTGGAACTACCGAAGATTCAAACGGAAAAAGGGCAGTTTACAATTGCATTTACAAAGCCTGGAAACGCCCCTATGAAATAATAGCACTACAGGAAACAGGCACAATAGTGAAGTTGCCAGGATACAAAGCCTTCCAAAACACTGATGATCCCAAAACGGCAGTCTTGGTAAACAGAAATCTACCTGCCTATAGAACCCTATTCGACAGCGTAAAAATTGCCCATGATTTTGTAACAATGCTAGCGAAAAACAGAGGAGAAACCAAACTCTTCGTACTCAACTTATATAGTGCTCCGAAAGCTACAGACCATAAATTTAGGCTCTTACTTTCACTAGCCCGTAAAGAAGCTGGACCTCATGCTCTCATCATAGTGGTAGGCTTTAATGAACATCACACGACATGGGGGTACCCAACGTGCAACCCTAAAGGACGAGACCTCTGGTATCAGGCTCAAATACATCACCTCACGCTAGAAACAGAAGTTAACCCGCCAATCAGAATCGTCAACAGTGTACAGCGAGATTTATCCCCTGACCTCACATTCACACTAAACACAAGGAAAGCCACTTGGAATGTAACAGACAGATCTTTCGTTAGCGACCACTCTATAATACAGACTGTACTGACACTAACACATAAAATCACACGCGTTCCAAGGCAGAAAACCCTCACAAACTGGGATGACTTCCGAAAGACCCAAGAGTCCAGCGATGAACCGAATGCATTGAGAATATAACAGGCATAAATCAATGGGTCGAACAGCTGTTGAAAGATGTAAAAGCCGCCACAAAAAACCTGGATCTGGAAATACCGTCCGAAGCTGTTGACCCACACCTTAACTATCGGCGGGAAGCCTACAAAAGCATGCAAAGAAGATGGCGGAAAAACAAAAACAACCGCAAACTAAAACTTAGACTATAAAAACTTGATAAAGCCATACAACGGCATTAAATTTGCGATCAAATGGAAGGAAAGATGAGTATGAGGAAAAACATGGCAGCTCCTCAGACATCTGCTCGACCCAGATCACAGCAAAACCGACCAAAGACACGGACTGTCTAATTCTCAAGCTTTCCCAGGCACTGACGTAGACTTGATAGAACAAGTCAGAAAAACCTACTTCTCCTTTGAAACTCCAAAATGCCTCCCCCAGTATGGTGGGCAACCAAATCCACTGATGGTCAGGGTAATAACGGAGGCAGAGGAGCATGCGGCGATACTTAATCTTCGCTCAGGGTCGGCCCCTGGCACAGACCAAATAACCAACAATATGTTAAAGATTCTAGATGACGAGTCTATTACTAACATCACGAAGAGTTTCAATCACTATTGGAAAGAGGGCGTCATCCCTCAGGCATAGAAACACGCAAAAGTTGTAATTATTCCGAAACCGGGCAAACCCCTAACTCTCGAACACCTAAGACCAATGTCTTTAACCTCATATTTGGGAAAGCTAATGAAAATTATCATCCTAGCAAGACTGACATAGCACATACAAGATACACAGCAGCTCCCTCCCACAATGATAGGCTTCAGGGCCGGACTGTCTACGCAAGATATTCTGCTCCAGCTATCTCATGACATTACAACTCCTTCAAATAGCCTAGACACGGCGGATATCCTGGAACTAGATCTTGCCAAGGCTTTTGACATTGTCACCCAGGCTGCTATCATGGAAGGGCTAGAATCAACTAACCCAGGAACCTGCACCTACAACTACATCAGGAACTTCCTTACAAACAGAACTGCAGTACTTAACATAGGAAGCGTCACCTCGAACACTATTTTACTTTCAGACAAGGGCGCACCGCAAGAGACAGTGCTCTCCCCGCTCCTATTTATACTGGCAATATTGAAAATTCCCAAAAAGCTAAGCCTGATCCCTGACCTGAAATTTAGTCTGTATGCAGATGATATCACTCTGTGGATGAGAGGCGGTAGCGACGCATACATAGAGGAGACTCTGCAGAGGGCCTCACAGGTTGTAGTAGACGAAGCAAAGAAGGCAGGATTATTATGTTCACCAAATAAATATGAACTCCTTCTAATCCCCCCAAAACGAAGTAAACAGCAACACCCCGACAATTAATACACATTGACAACAATGGGATTCCAGAGGTCTCAGCACTAAAACTCCTAGGCCCCTAAATCCAGAACAACAGGTTAAACACCAGATTCCTCCAGACAATCGAGAGACATATCAACCGAACAATTTGTATGATTCCCCGAATTTCAAACAGCCAAAAGGTTCGAAAGAAGATGAGAGGGTTAGGCTGGCACAAGCGTTTATCATCAGCAGAATAAATTATTCTTTACCATATCTAAACCCAAGTACCGCAGAACTAAAGAAAGTGAATCAGTAATAAGAAAAATATATAAATCCGCACTGCACCTGCCCCTGTGCACGTCCACAGCCAGACTCGAGGGATTAGGAGTGTACAATAAAGCCGAAGAACTTATTGAAGCCCACTTGTTAAATCAATACGGCCGATTATCCAAAACCCCCACAGGAGAACACATCCTTCAATACATAGGTATCAAACATCCTGCTAAACAAACTGGCGCACTCCCGATACCGAATGACACGCACGCAAACCTGATAATTAGGCCAATCCCAAGAAACATGCATCACGTACACCACGTAGAGCCAAGGGAAAAAAGAGCTCGAGCTCTTCAGAAAAACTTTGGAAGCAAGCCCAACGTCGTGTACGTTGATGCAGCTGAGTATATACACCACGAGGCCTACGCGATCGCACAGTGAACACCGGAGGGTCCCCTTTAGATACCGCAACTGTCAAGACCCTCAGTCCTGAGACAGCGGAAGAGGCGGCAATTGCCATGGCACTTTCACTACAAACCACCCCAACCACAGTAATCTCAGATTCTACAACCGCAATTCAAATTTTCGCTGCCGGTCTAATCTCCAAAGCAGCACTGAAAATTTTGAACCGAAATCCCCTCTTGTCCCCCGTAGAACTTGTCTGGACACCGGCGCACTCTAGCTTCGACGAAAACGACGCAGCTCACGAAATGGCCCGAGGCCTCACCATACGGGCTGGAGCTAGCCTGTATCCAAACCACGGAGCCAGGTCTACACGGGACAGACTAGTGTCTTACAATGATATCACGCAACATTACCGCCTCTGCCGCCGGCTCTACCCTACGGCTTGAAAAAAACAACTAACGAGCAAGCCCACGTCTGGCGCCTCCTACAGACAAACACGTTCCCAAACCCCGCAAGGCTAACACACATTCACCCGTCATTATACCCCACACCTGATTGCCCCCTATGCGGTGCTCCAGCAAATCTACCTCACATAATGTGGGCCTGCCCTAAAAATAGATTTCTCTTCATCACATCCGTGGAGCAGTGGGAGAAGGCACTGCGTAGCGCGGACCCAGGCGTGCAAACCACCCTGGTCACCCGAGCTACCGACGTCGCCGCTCGGCTCATGCCTGTGGCCACGAGTATTCTCTAACCTAAGGAGATGCTCAATAAAACGTTTTTTCCTCTCTCTCTCTCTCTCGACCTGGACGTCGCGCTCCTCCAACATGCTCCGTTCACTCCTCCTGGCGTTCTCCTCCGTTCCAGCGTGGCTTCACCAGCTCCTCCCTTTGGCCCACGTCATTCCCTTGTTTAGCTTGCCGCTTCTTCTTTCTTGGCGTAACCACACTAAGTGGCCATACTCGCAGCACGGATATAATCCACGAGTACTGCGGGGGTATGTCCGCCAACTTGTCGTCGTCGTCGTCGTCACACCGAGAGCATCACCTCACAGTAATGTTCAAGAATATTACAATATGAAATATTATAACGCAAAATTACACAAAGTTTGACAGCTTTTTCATTCGACAGAAAAACCCCGCCTCTGTCTGATCTAACTGCACTCTTGTAGCTTGGTTCCGCCAGGTGGAGCAGGAAAGCCCGCTGCATCCTGCCTCGTCGGCGTAGATGGTGACCAGCCACCAGCGCAAATCTCCGGCTTTCGTTGGCCTACAAGGCGACGACGTCAACAGTTTGCTGTAACCGTACAACAGGGTAGGTAACTTTAAATCGTTGAACGACAGCTTCAAGCTTCAAGGCGTCGTATGCTAGCGGCCTGGTGTTCCCAAAACATGGTTTATTCACCACGAGTATAATAAACGTATTGGTATTTCGTGGAACAGCCTCGTCATATCATTGACGCATCTTAATCTGGCTCACACGTATCAACTTGAAGCCCGTTGTTAGCACCTCGACGAGACGTACCCGCCGTATATTCTCGTTGTTCTCACGCTTTGTCTTTGGGTTATCCCAAATACGTCGTAAGTAGACAAAGTCCGCCATATCATCAATGGCAATACAAAATTATCGTTGAATGCCCTCACGACGTCAAATCCATCAAGTGTATATCACATAGGAATCGCATGCCAGTTTGTTGACGTAGTACAATCAATTCACGTACTACTGCTGCTACTTGCTCGTCTTACTCATGACGCTGACGGTGGGTGCTTTCACATGCAATATTATTCGCCAAAAGCTCCAGCAACAAAGCCGAATATGCTCCTGAGCTCGCTGTGACTGTATGAGCGTTAATTTGTAGTGGGAAACTAGTTATGCATCGTGTGGCAACCACAGACTGTGGCAATTTGATGTCTATTTGTGGTATACTATTTTTTACATCACATACCCGTTATATACTTTTTTACCTCACATACCCGTTATAACATCACATGGACATGATCACCAGCATACTTTGCTTGATTCTTCAGTCACAATATGGTAAATAATACAGGCGATTGTTGCTGCTCCTGGCCGTCTGAGGGTTGTGCTGGCTCCTACTATATATACATAATGTATTATGAAATAATGTATCATGAATGTATATATATATATAATGTACCTGAATTAATGTATCAATATGAGCTAGTTGCTATGTCATCGCACGATTTAGGTTTAGGCACCAAGCAAAACTTCAGGTTAATGATACTATATTGACCCTGTACGGGAAATGGGCTGATGTGAGCGCAGCGCTGCGCCTAATAAAGATGCCAGTAGCACCACTAGGGCATCTACCAGTTATCACCAACTTCTTGCAGCGTGCCGAGATAACGGTCTTTGGGGCTGATACTAAAACACGGCATAAAAAAAGACGACCATGATACATGCACTGGCTCCTCCCTGGCGTATTTAGAGCAAAAACGTTCTTTGTGGGACTAATGGCGTCCTGTCATAAACTAATATATTTCCACAAAGACTGGTAGCTCTCGCGAAAAGGTCTGATAAGGTATCTGGACACACGACGCACGCGTGAAAAATGGCTTCTACTGTAGCAAAACAGTTACTTGAAACTAGGAAAAAATGTTTGTAGATAAGACAAAGCAAGAAATGATCATAAATAAGTCCAATAGTATATCGTTATTTCGCTGTGCGGTATATATTTAGATCATTCGCAGATGCGTTTACTTAGTGCCGGAAAAATAGTCACAAAGAGTCGTACTTTCCCCGCACGGGGCAGCTTGAGTAATCTTGGTGACGGTACTGGCGACACCGCGGACCCCAAGCCCCCATACTCACGCAGTAACCGACCGTGGTAATGAGTTTAAAGGTGAAGGGTAGAAACCTCAAACCGTGGCCGTCGGAGCCCAGGTCAAGCTCCGGTGGATGGGCTCCCCGTCTGTTTACTAGGCAGGGAGCTCCGGGACCTCTCTCGGTATCAGGGTAACCCGAGCGAAGAAAGTACCCCCGTCTCCTGCTTTTATACATGATGTATGGTTTTTTATAAATTCCCCCAAACCAATGATCGGCCCCCTAAAATCGGCCGCACCGAAGTATTCTTTCAACCCCTTCAGGTCGTATCTTTTGAACAAGCCAGGACTATCAAGAACAGTCCGTGTTCTTGATATCAAATTTTCTGAAAGTATGATGGGGGACTCCGATAAAGACAAGAAGCAAAGAGCCTTCGGGATCTTGGTCGAGGTACACAGTCAGAAGCAGGCCACAAAACTCCTGAAGGAGACCCGAATGGCCAATCTTGACATCAAGGTCCCGGCCCACCGCAGCCTCAACAGCTCGCAGGGCGTGATCTCGGAGCCAGATCTAGCAAACGAGACAGAAGCCGATCTTCTTGAAGACCTGAGAAGTCAAGAACCAGCTTCTGTCCTAAAGTCTCTCCAAGTTGAAGTCTCTGCTCTGAAGTCTCGCCAAGCTTACAGAACCGAGAGAATCAGACATTATAAACCTCTGCTTTGCGACGCTTTTGCTCGTGTAATACAGGCGCTGTGTATGGAGCAACGCCGATAATTAGATGTAACACAGTAGCAAATGCGAAATATTATTTTGTACTTCGGCCTCTCTGACGTACGTAATAACGGGAATACTACTTATCATCCGAATTAATGCTGATATTGCAAACTTGTTTAAACTTTTACTTATTCTGCCCCTGACACTTTGTGTCGCATGTCAGTTGTAATTGGCATCAAGTTTATTTCGTGGCAAATAAAAATTATGACGCATCTCTGCTTTTTTTATGACACCAGAATAGAAGGCATCACTTGTCGCGATGTTTCGAAGGCGCAAATTTGGAGAATAAGATGACCACCTCCTAAGTTTACATGTATACATGTAAGACTTCGCAGTAATTCTCTGACGGCTGCTGTAATATTCATTGACGAATCCTCTAAAAGGAAATGTGCGACGTCTTGGTTGTTATCTTACAATCACGTTTGAATGACTGGTCGTCGACTGGCTTTGAGCTTTTCAATTTCTCTTGCACTGTAATGGGGCAATCCACTTGCTTTTGGATTGTGGGTGGGCGTGTTGCTTTCGCATCCAAAATAGGTGTCTGAATAACCAGTAACAAAGGTTCTGTCATAATGAGTTGCATTAAGGCGCTACGCAGGAGATGTTGATTGGTTTGTGCAGTCTTAGTCATGTGGGAGGTAGTGTAACAGCCATGAGCATTTGGTGGCAGTGCTAATTGTCATTCGGGTTAGAGCGGGAGTAAGTACGTTATTATGTTGTGGGGGTTGTTTCAGTAATGACGAGACAAAAAATGGTGATTCTGGTGTGAGCTTCCAACTGGGGCTGCCATAGTCACTGGCCTATGAATCTGAGTCGGTTTGTTGTCATGACCGTACCCAAGCTTAGGTTTACGCGAAAAAAAATTTGACACCCACTAGAGCTTGTTCTATAGACAATATAGCTTGGTCTTGGTCTTTGTTCTTTTTTTAATACATATTTGGTTCATATATAACTATTGCCACTGCCACGGATGCAGTCATTTGAAGTCAGCACTAGCCGGGTTAGGCTTAAGCTGTTTCACCTTTCAGTTGAAAATAAGCGTTGCAGAAGTCGTAATTGACAGGGGTCAACTATTAAGACAGCCCGCAGACCTGTGCACCATACTACGCAAAATCAGTCATAGCCGTGAGCACTGGTGGATGACATTCTCACTGTTTTCGACAGGGCCTCGAAAGGACTTTGTCTTATTTTCCACAAAACCGACCGTTCAGGCATGGTCTGTAAGGAATCTATCTGGAAAGAGGTCTCGTCGCACGATGACAGCGTTGCTGCCGGTGTCTCTCAGAACGGAAACTCGTTGTCCGTAGATCTCACCGCTTATAACAGGAATACGCCCTGCGGCACTTTTCTTTTTGAGCTCGCGTTGTGTTTTGCGCTGGGAACGTGTTGGGGCCCATTTGCCTTTGTTCCCGTGGTGCTGTTTCGGTTTGTCGTGACGACGCTTCCGCATAGCGCAAGCCGACACCTGCTCTTTATCAGGAGGCTTAGAGCGAGAGCTGTCTGCGTGATACCCTTGTTTTCCGCAACTTCCGCATCAGATGTTCAGGCCTACTCCTCGGCAGTGTGGCGCGGTTCGCACAGTTTTTCCACATAAAAATCAGGTTGGAGCTCTCTTGGAAGGAAGGTCTGCATGCGGCACTTTCTTTTCGTCCCTGACCTTCCCCAAGTTTGTCAGAGTTTGGGCATCAAGGAAGCGATCGCAAGTTTCATTCATTTCTTTCGTCGACTTGCCCTAATGAAAATACCCTTATTGAATATAGCCTTTTCCTAATGAAAATAGGCAGATCGAATGAACACTTCACAAATTTCTCCGCGATCATCTTGTCGCGTAATGCTTTGAAAGTCTTGAGTATCCCAGACGTTTCGAGCCATCGGTCAAAATAACCGGAGAGTCGCGTAGCGAACTCAGTTTCGGTTTTCGCGTCCTTAGCTTTGGCTAGGCCGAATTTGTCATTATACCCTTGAGGGGTAAAAAGGAACCGCTGAAGCAGCGCCAGCTTGACTTTTTGGCAATCCAGAGAATCTTCTGGCGTTATCCTCTCGATGACAGAGAGCCCGTCTCCGGGGAGACATGTGCTCAATCCGACGGCCCATTTATCCTCCGGCCATTTTCAGCTGCATCGACCCTCTCGAACCTTAAGAGGTTAAGCGTCCAAGTCATCTCTGTGCTCATGAAACGGCGGAATAAAGTTATGTGGGCTCGTAGACATGTCAGACACGTGGTTTTGTAGGGCTGCCACGGAGCCCTCAGCTTGAGGGCTATTTTGTGCGCCTTGACATCAAGGCGAGTCGTTCCATTGGAATCCGTGTAAAATATCCTTGGACAGCATATCACGGCCAAATAACCGAATATCCAATTAGCGACAGTGTACACACACAGCATACATACATACACACGCATTGTACATACACCAATGCGCACACACAGATGAAGACTGGTCCTCCAGTCGAAACGTCAGTAGGCCACTGATATATATTTATATATATATATATATATATATATATATATATATATATATATATATATATATATATATATATATATATATATATATATATATATATATATATATATCAAGGTTGCAGTCATTGTTGACAGTGCTATTCGGCTGTTTCCGAAATATTTAATAGTGGAGAATGACGTGTGTTTGCCACGTTTCTTTGATACAGTGATAAATAAGCGAAATTATAAGTCGAGAAAAAATCCGCCGTTGTTTCCGGGAGCGGGAGTCGAACCCACATCTCCGCATTACGCGTGCGGTGCACTGACCAATTATGCTATCCCGCAGCGGCTTCTCTCTCGACTTTCCCGCGGCGGTTTATATTTACAAGTCCTCTGAGGCCGGTCAACTAGCGCCGCCCCTCGACCACCGCGGGAGACGTAGAACGTCTTCTTTCCCAGCGGCCGCCACGTAAGACGTGGTAGGAGGTCGGGGTTAGCAATTGGCATATCCGAACTGCTGGAGCCAGAGCCCTCGTAATGCATGTAGCAGAACAGAAAGATACGGGACGAGGGACTCGGTAAGGACACAGACCAAGGTTGATATGTGGGCGTACCGAGTCCCTCGTCCCGTATCTTTCTGTGCTGCAATATATATATATATATATATATATATATATATATGTTCTGACGAAGGCCGGTCCCTCAGCCGAAACGTTAAACCTTTTCTTTTTTCGACGTGTGTCTTTCTTTTTTTGCTACGACTTGCCGGTGTCCAAGAAATATTTTCCTGCAATATATATATATATATATATATATATATATATATATATATATATATATATACATATATGTATATATCAGCGTTGGTAGTCAAGAATGCCTCGGAAAGCAAAGAGGAGAATGCGGTAAGTCATCGAAACGCATGAAGACTTTTGAAAGACAGAACAAAAGCAACCTTCAAGGATTTTGTTCTAAACGTGTCATCATCATCATCAGCCTATCTACACACACTGCAGGGCAAAGGCCTCTCCCATTAATCTCCAATTACCCTGGTCCTGCACCAAATTCGACCAATGTATCTCCGCAAAGTTCTTCATCTAAACGTATATAGTAGCCCCAAAGCCCGAAACCATAAATTCAACCTTTTATTCTCCCCTGCTTGGAAGGAGGCTGGCCCACATGCTCATGTTGTTGAAGGTGATTTCAATGCACCTCACTGAGCGAGGGGTACTCCAGCTGTACAATAAAGGCACGGGACCTCTGGGACCAGGTGCAAATCTATCATCTAACCTTATAATCAGAACTCAACATTCCTACTAGGATCGGTAACAGTATTTAAAGAGACTCCACCCTGGACGTTATATTTACGCTTCACGTCATGGACACCCAATAGACAGGAACTGACACCTCCCTTGGGAGTGATCGCTTCATTATTCAAACACACATTACCCTCACTCACTCCATCAAGCACATCCTCGACAACAGCATCTCATAAATTGCGACCAGTTTAGGAGTTGATTGATAGGAGTTGATCATTGAGTGACTGTAGGGTTTAACGCGCCGACGTAACGCAGCCGATGAGGCGCGCAGTAGTGGAGGATTATGGATTAATTTTGACCTGCAGGAGATCTTTAACGTGCGCCGAAATCTCGTACACACGGGCGTTTTTGCTTTTCGCGTCCATCAGAAAAGCGGCTGCCGCAGCCGGCAATCGTACCCGGGACTTCGTGCTCAGCAGCGTAGCGCCTTAGCCACTGACCCACCATGGCGTGTCGGAATTGCATGACGAAACATCGTATAAGGCACTCCATCAAATCTGGACTCTTGAGTACAACAGCTGCCTGCAGACACGCGAGCCGCAACCAAAAAAATCGACCCAGAGTACCTTCCGATGTCATAGACCCGCACCTAAAACACCTGTGGGAGGTATACAAATAATTTAAAACGATGGAGGAGAGCGAAATACAACCACAAATTAGGCCGTAAACTCACATAGTTAAAGAATAAGTTGAAAATTTCACTCTCCGACTTTTCCAGAATTATGGGGCCAAATCTCCAAACAGATGCGTGATAACGTGGTAATCAGATGCACTTGGAAGCATTTTAAGCACCTTTTGAAGCCGAACCACTCAAAAACGGAACACGTGCATCGCCTCATTAGTATCATCAAAAATTTTCTAGGCTCGAACCTGGACCTTATTGACGAAGTCAAAGATATTGTAACGATGGTTACAAATGAGGATTGGAAAAGGTTTATTTACAAAGCGAACTTGTGGCCAGAAATGATGCGCTGCTCGTAGACTCAGAACTGGAACGTCGTCTACCTATTCTTTTTACCTCTAGTGCCACTCGCCTTCTCCTTCCTTGCCTTTCACTTGTTCGCTGATGAGTGACGTCAGTGTCCAGTCAACGCGTAATATTCAAATACGTTTGATTACTCCCCCCTTCCGGTAGGCATCGACCCGATGCCGTTAACACGCCGGGCACGAGGGAAGAAAAGAAGTTCACGGAACAAACTGACGGGGGAGAAAACGCAGGTTCACAAGACGGGGACGGGAACAAGGGAAAAAAGGGAAAGAGAGAGAGAGAGAGAGAGACAACTTTATTGGCTAGCCTGCAGAACGAGAGGATCGCCTCCTAGAGAGGCACCCTATCGTGACGCGGCCTGGACGTCCTCGTGGTGTGCGCCGCAGGCGTCGACTGGCTCGGCTGACGGGCAGTGAGGGGGTGGATCCCTCGGCCTCGCCGCCTCCCCGAGTCTCTGCCGTGCGAGAGCTGCCTCGAGCTGCTGGACGGCCTGGAGTTGGGTCGTGTATTCGGACGAAATCATGGCACTCGTGAAACTGTCCGGCAGCCGCATCGGGGCGGCCGCCTCGTCTGGGTTCCGTTCACAATCCCACAATATGTGGGCCAGAGTCGCGTTTGCTCTCGCGCACACACAGCACTGCACGCTGTCGTAGGCACCCGGACACACGTATTGCGCCAACACGGGTGTGATCACAGAGTTTGTCTGTAGCTGTCTGTAGAGCACGGCCTCGGCCCTTGTGAGCCGAGGATGAGGTGGTGGCATAGTTCGTCGGCTGAGCCAGTACCATTGGAGGACCTCGGTATAGGTCGTGAGGGGTTCGTGGTTGATGGCCGGCTGCCTAGCCGAACGAGAGGCGAGAGGGGTCGCCGCGCGGTTGGTGAGTTCGCGCGCGGCGCCATCTGCCGTCTCGTTGCGATTGGCGTGGCCGTTGCTGGAGCCGAGCGAGTCCATGTGCGCCGGGAACCATCGAAGGGACGTGGCGGACACTGATGGGGTCGTGGTGTTGCTTCGCACTTTCACTGCACTTTCACACACACGGTTTCGCGCATAACTGAGTATCGCGGAGCGCGAATCACTTAGCACTGTGGTGCACTGAGGGTCCGTCAGGGCCAGGGCAATGGCCGTCTCCTCGGCATGACGCGCGACCGGGACGCGGAAACTGCAGGCGATGTAGATGTCACCGGTGGTAGTCCTGACTGCCACCGCTGCGTACGTGCCGGGTCGGTCGGGGTACTCGGCGACGTCAACGTAAAGGGCACCGGTGTCGCGGGCGTAGAGCTCCGTAAGGGCCTTGGCTCGGGCGACTCGTCGGTCGCGGTTGTACTCGGGATGCATGTTCTTTGGTATGGGATTAACCCGCAGTCTGCGCGTGACGGCTTCTGGCAGCGGGCGTGTACTAGAGGTTGAGACTGCTCTGGATGCGTAGCCTAGCCGGTTGAGTATGGAGCGACCGGTACGCGTGGTTGAGAGCCGGTCGAGCTGGGCCGTGCGGTGGGCCTCGGCGATCTCGTCGAGGGTGTTGTGGATGCCCAGCTCGAGGAGCCGCGCCGTGCTGGTGCTGTCGAGGAGCCCGAGGGCCGCCTTGTACGTCTTCCGTATCGCGGCGTCGATTTTGGCTCGTTGTGGCGCTTTCCAGTGGTGATATGCTGCCACGTATGCAACGTGGCTGATGGCGAATGACTGTATCAGTCGGAGGAGGCTGGCCTCCTTCATGCCGTGGTGCCGTGTGGTCACTCGCCTGATGAGGCGGGTGGCTGTCGTGAGCTTGGTGGTGAGGCGGTTGACTGTAGTGCCGTTGCAGCGATTGCTCTCAAGTATCATGCCGAGAACTCGGAGGGACTGCACTCGCGGGATGATGGTGCCGTCTCTCGTGCGCACGGTGATTGCTGCGGTGGTTATGCGGTAACGAGGTGTGCCCGGTGGGGGTATCACTAGTAGCCCTGACTTTTGGGGGGAGCAGACGAGGCCGGAGCCTTCGAGGTGTTGTTCGATAGTGTCTACCGCGTGCTGTAGGGTCGTTTCGATGTGGCCTTCGCAGCCTCCGGGAACCCACAATGTGATGTCGTCCGCGTATATGGTATGGCGAACCTGGGGTATCTCCGCTAGCCGGTTGGCCACGCCGATCATTACGATATTGAAAAGCAGCGGGGAGATTACCGAGCCCTGGGGCGTTCCGGTGCTGCCTAGCGATTTCTGCGGTAGTTCGAGGTCACCCACGTGTATCGTGGCGGTGCGTTCCGAGAGGAAGTCGTGGATGTATGCGAATGATCGCCTGCCCATGTTCAGTCGCGATACTTGCGCCAGGATGGCAGAGTGCTGTACCTTGTCAAATGCGCTCTGCAGATCGAGACCGAGCACCGCCCTGTTGTCGCGGGTGGGGGTGGTCACGTCGAGTATTTCGTGTTGCAACAGGATCATGGTGTCTTGGGTACTCAGGCGCTCTCGGAAGCCTAGTATGGTGTTAGGGTATAGCTCCTCAGTTTCGAGGTAGCGTTGCCATCGGTTCAACAGGACGTGTTCGAGAACCTTGCCGACGCATGACGTGAGAGATATCGGTCGGAGGTTCTCTATGCTAGGTGGTTTGCCCGGTTTGGGGATGAGCACCGTCTTTGCTGTTTTCCATTGCTTGGGCAGCCGGCCCGCTCGCCAGCACACGTTGAAGTATTGAGTGAGGGCCGTGATGCCGCCGTCGTTGAGATTTCGTAGGGCCTTGTTGGTGATGCGGTCTGGGCCTGCTGCAGATTTACAGTTAAGGGTTTGCAGCACTGCTCGGACCTCCCATTTTTCGATGTCGCGGTCTAACAGCAGATTGTCTGCTCTCTTGTAGTCGTCATGCTGTTCCTTGGGGGTGCTGGGGAGGTAGCGGGCGTTGATTCTCCGGCCCGTTTCGTCTTCGCCTAGCGTTCGTATCGCCGCGTGCAGTGTCTGCGCCAGATTGTGGCGTTGGAAACCCTTTGTCTTGGTTTCATCGAGTAGGTGGCGAAGTAAGTTCCAAGTTTTGCCCTTATGCATTTGGCCGTCTGCCTCGTTGCATACGGCGTGCCACTGCTGTGCGCAGAGTTGGCGGCTGTAGCACTCTATGGCTCGGTTGAGTTCTGCCACCTTTTTGCGCAGGCGGCGATTGGTGCGCCGCGTCTTCCAGCGCTGTAGGATGGATTGCCGAGCCTCGAGCATGTGTGCGAGGCGATTGTCAACCTGCGTGACGGTCTCGTCCGTGTCAATTTCGGTTGTTGTATTGGTGACCGTACGAACGATGTTGTCCGTCCATTCGTCTATATCCGTGATCACCGATGCCGATTGTGCCAGGGTCCGTCGGAATAGTTCCCAGTTGGTGAGTCTATGCCGGCGTTGGGGCTCGGTGGCGGTAGGTTTGGATATGGGTAGGAGTACCTCAATAATGTAGTGATCACTGCCCAGATTTTGCCCCGTGTTACGCCAACGCACCCCGCGCTGTTCTTTGGACGTGCGGACGAAGGTTAGGTCCGGGGTGGTGTCCCGCGTAACGGACGTGCCTATGCGGGTGGGGGTCGTTGGATCGGTGAGCAAATGGAAACCTGCATCGGTAGCGTCGTCAATGAGGTCTCGCCCCTTTACCGTTGTTTTGAGGTAGCCCCAGTCTTCGTGGGGGGCATTGAAATCACCGCACAGCAGGATCGTGTCCTCGGGCGCTAGGCCGAGGGCCTTGTGCAGGAGGGCATGAAACTTTTGCTGGCGGTGCGCCGGGTTGCTGTAGATGTTGACGAGAAGAATGCTCTCTTTGCTTTTCCTTCCGATGATCACTTCGGTGGTGCAGTGCTCTATGGTGCTGCGGCCAACGATGTCATGTGTCGTGAACGTAATACCTTTCCGAACAAAGGTACATACTCCTCGGCCGTCTCCTTTGCCGCAGTCTCGCGCACTCGGAGGGCTGGCATGTGCTCGATAGCCGGGGAGAGTCGGAGTGTTTTCGCTGTGTGTCTCTTGTATCAGTATGATGTCCGGAGCTCGGACGGAGCACTGTACGTGTTGTTGAAGGACCGCTTTCTTGTTGTGGTAGCCGTTGGCGTTCCAGTGCCACACTAATAGGTCGGAGGTTACTGTGGGGGTCCTGGCCATGTTGCTTGTAGGGGAGGCATGTTGTGAGGACCGTTCTCTGGGGCGAAGTGATGGTGGAGGAAGGCTTGTATTTGTGACAGGGTCTCTTGGATTGTTCGTACGTTGTGCTCGAGAGCGACGAGGCGTCTGTTGCTGTGATCCTCGATCCTGTCCAGACGGTCTGTGATGCGACGAAGGCGGAGGCTTTCGGTTGCTCGGAGTTTGGGTTGAGGTTCAGGTGTAGGTTCCGGGGACCGGGGGTTTTGAGGGCTATTGTCGTCGTCCTCTGGGTCGACATTCTCTGTAGATAGCGGGATGGTGGGCGTCGGCGGTTGTGGCGGTGGAGGCTGCCGTTCGGCCAGAAGCTGCGTGAGTTTCTCATTGATGGCGGCGAGCTGCTGTTGTAGCTGAGCATTTTCAGCGCGGAGCGCTGACATTTCTGCGTGGACGGCCGGTGGTAGCATCGGTGCTGGCTGGGGAGCGGGCTTTGGTGCAGCCTTGGGCGCGGGCACGGACGCAGGTGTTCTGACGACGTCTGTCCATGCAAAGCGCTCCCGTGAGCGTGACGCTTGACCTTGGCGCCTGCTGCTGCTAGCGCTGCGGCGTCTGCTGGCGGAGCGCTGCCGGCTGCCCCTTCTGCCGCGCTGTCTCGAGCGGCTGCGTCCCCGTTCGCCACGTGGCTGGCGTAATGACGGGAAGCTCGCTGCGTCCATACGTGGCAGTTTGCGTTCCTGCTTCTGTGATGTGACTGCGTTCTTGTGTTCCCACTGTCGTCGCTTGACTATGTACGGCGTCTTGTAGCGATTCGAGCACCCCGGGGAGCCGGTCGGGGGGGGTCCTCCACAGAGCTTGCAATGAGGTGTACACTCAGTTTCGTGGTCTGCCCCGGGATTTGCTTTACCACACGCAACGCACACCCGGACGTTTGGTTGCGGGCACACATCGGTTCGGTGGCCCACTTTGCCGCATTGTCGGCATATTTCGTAGTGTTGCCTGTAGAGGCTGCATTTGGTGAGGACCGAACCGTATTTAACAGTGTTGGGGACTCTTTGTCCCGCAAAGAGGACGATAACGGTGGTTGAATTCCCATTTCGGTGGGCCTCTATTGCGAGCGGGTTACAGGGGTTCACAATATTAGCAGTAAGGTCTGCGGGCGTATCGTCCACAGAGATATTTCTGATGACGCCCTTTACTGTGCCCTCCGGGGCTGCTCGGTATACGTGCACTTCGTGCGCTTGGCCGCCGATACGCAGCATGCGAATCTGAGAGTACCTTCCGGCGCGTTGCGCGCTCGGGGTGCTTACAACAATAATGTTCTGTGCCACGTTCGTGCAAACAGTGCCCTCCATTGCCTCAGCCTTTGGTATCCCCGTGGCCACCATGATGACCGACATTAATACAGGAGCCTCTATACGGCCGGTGTGGAGGCCGCCACGTGGTCGCATAACAATCTTGATCTCATCCCGTGGTAGCGTTGACGGCATGCGGGCTGCCTTTGTTAGCGTCGCGGTAACACGCTTAGCGAAGCTGGCTCGGGTCGTGGTTTTAGTCGTATCAGTAGTGGACTCACCGGGGGCTGGCCGGGTCGCCCGCTGTTGCACGTGTTTCCCTGGTGTCGTCCACCCGGCGGTGTCGGTCGGCGAGAGCTCGTCGCCGTGCACTGCGACGATCGTCCGGCCGGTGTCGCGGTCTAGTTGCAGCTGTAGTGCCGTAGTCGCATCGTTGCTGGGTATCGCACTTGTATCCATTGCAGTTGCCATGGCTTCCGAACGCGCCGTGAGTAGACCGGGCGTTAGGCCTAGCGGCCGGGGCCGGCGCGGCCGGGGTCGTACTCGAGCTAGGCCTAGGTTAGGCTTAGCTCGGCAGCCACGTTGAGCGCAGAAGAAATCGTTCGTAAAATCGAAAATACACGTACCAATTGGTCGAGAGTGGTATCACTCGAGTCCGTGGGTGATACCGTATGCACTGGTACCAAGAAAACTATGGTATCGTTGATTAACGCTGCGCTAATTGGTATAATACCGGGAACCGACGTGAGGTGCGTCCGCACTCGCCGGCGACCGCAGCGCCCTCTCAAAAGGGAAACTGCTTGTGGGCTGTGATCACCTCTGGCAGCTCATGACTGGAGAGATAAAGCGCTACGCTGGTAACGCAGGCATGGTGGCTCTTGACTCCGTCTTCGGATGGATGTTTCAAGGACCTCTCTGATTGAGTATATCAGTTAACTTGACGATGAACACCTGCGTTCTGCGAGTGAGCGCGTCAGCGGAACCAGCAGACAGCGTCATGCAGAAGTTCTGAGAGCTTGAGAGCATAGGTATTGTGGACAAGGACAATACTCTAAATGAGGCCTCGGTCGTTCTCTGTGAGTTGAAGCGTAGCGTCAAGTTTTAGGAGGGGCGCTACGAGGTTGCACTCCCATGGAAAGATAATGGTGGTCGCTTGGACGACAATAAGACGCAAGATATGAAGAGACTTCTGGCTCTCGGGTCGAAATTGCGGCGCCATCCCGAATTCGGGCATCATTACGACTACACCATTCGGTCCTACATGACTTTGGGACACGCAGAGCGGGTAAAGGAAATCGGACCGTCATCCTTTCCGGTGTACTACATGCCGCATCATGCAGTGATTCGGAGCGAGTCCATGACTACCAAGGTCTGAGTGGTTTTCGACGCATCGTCACATGGGACAGGAGTACACGTCCCTCAATGAACACCTGGAAAAAGGCCCAAGGCTTCTGGCAGATGTGACCACACTGTTGATTAAATTTTAGTTGCATCCCATCGCTCTGACCGCAGTTATTGAAAATGCGTTCTTGCAAATCTGCATTCGAGAGCAAGACAGAGATGCACTGTGGTTTCTGGGGTTCAAGCAAGTTCCTCCAGGCGAGAATCCTAAACCTGAAGCGGAAGAATGGAGGATTACCAGAGTACCGTTTGGTACCACAGCAAGCCCATTTTTGCTGAACGTTACCTTACAATATCACCTGAGACTTGTCAGCGGCTCCTTTCGGGACACGGCTGCCCTACTCGCAAAGTCGTTTTACGTGGACGACTTGCTTGTGGGAGCCGACACCGATCAAGAGGCGCAACGTGTTTTCACGGAAGCTAACGCTATACTAGAGTCAGCAGGTATGCGTCTTAGGAAGTGGACCTCTAATACGACACACCTACAGCAGCTGTTCGAGCAGGAAGAAGGCATCACTTCTACCGACGGAACACTCAAGATTCGTGGCATGGTATGGGAGCCCCCAAGAGATCTCATGAAAATAGCTTCAAAGTCTGTAGTTTGTTTTTTTGACAAAGATCGAAACTCCAAAAGATCAGTGCTCCATACAGTGGCACGAATTTTCGATCCTCTCGGAATGATCGCACCATTCACAGTTCAAGCCAAGATATTATTCCAAGAGATATTGAAACGGGATGTCTCTTGGGATGAGGATCTTCCACTTGACATCGGAGCGCAATGGTGACGTTGGCGATCGGACCTCCAGGAACTTGGCAGCGTCAAAATACCTCGCTGGGTACATTTATCCCCAGAGACTTTGGCAGCTCAACTGCACATATTTTATGACGCGACCCCAAAGGCATACGGAGCATGCGCCTATTTAGGGCTTCAAGACAACAGCAATTGCGTGAAAACAGAACTGGTGATGGCCAAGTCAAGAGTCGCTCCTATGAAGACGTTGACATTGCCGCGACTCGAGCTTCTTGGTGCCGTCCTCGGGGCCCGGATGTCAAATTTCTTGGAAGCATCTCTTCCCAAAGTACCGTGCAACGTCGAAACTATATTTTGGACAGACTCCCGCATCAATCTGTATTGGATTACGGGTAATCTATCACAATGGAAAGAATTTTTCAAAAATCGAGTCACTGAAATTTAAATACTAACGGCTAGGACACAGTGGCGGCATTGTCCCAGAAATTTCCATCCTGCCGATAATCTCACTCGCGGGGTGCCATTGCACATTCGGAAAACCGAAGAACGATGGTGGCATGGACCCACGTGGCTACTGAAAGACCCTACAGATTGGCCTACGGAGAAGTCAGAGATTGGGTTGAAAGGGGTCGACGAAGAAAGGGAGAGATGTGTGCAAATCGACTTCGTGAGGAATGTGAATCCCATCTTGGACTTGGCGCGGTATTCCAACCTGTTGCGAATTCTTGGAATCACCGCGTGGATTCTGCGATTTCTCAGAAATTGTAGAAATGTTGCGAACCGGATATCTACATCCATCTCAGCGGAAGAGATTAAGGACGCGGAATTGTACTGGATCCGCGTTGTTCAACAAGACAGTTATGGTGAGGAGCTCGAGCGCCTCTTGTATCAAGCTCCTCTCGACTGCCGATCAAGCATTCGGATGCTCAGTCCGTTCCTTGACTCAACGAGATTGATGTCTAAAAAGCAGGCTAGGGGTCTCTCAAGAAGAACAGGAAGTCAAGCACCCTCTCTTACTGCCACCTTCTCATGCGTTCACCGAACTTGTCATTCGCGATTGCCACCAGCGAACCCATCATGACGGGACTGAAAGCACATTGACCGAGCTAAGACAGAGATTATGGGTCCAGCGCGGAAGACAAATAGTAAAAAAGGTAATCGCAGATCCAATGCTTGCTTAAGGACACGACTAAGGCCAGCCAGCGCACCTGTAGCCCCTTTACGTGGTGATAGAGTGCGCCGGTCGGATCCCTTCGATGTAGTAGGGATAAACTTCGCTGGACCTCTTTATGCTCGCACTGAAGGTTCATCTGCGAAAGCTTACATTGCCTTGTTTTCATGTGCAGTTACGAGAGCCCTGCATTTGGAGTTGGTTTCGAGACTGTCGAGTGAAGCGTTCCTTCTAGCCCTACAAAGTTCACGGCTCGCCATGGACTCCCGGCTGTCATCTACACGGACAACGCACGACCTTTCAAAAAGACATCCAAAGATATTGCATCGTTGGAAAAGGCGTTCTTGGACGTAAAATTTCAAGATTACTGTGCTCAAATTTATGGAAATTTATTGTAGAAAGAGCGGCGTGGTGGGGCGGATTTTGGGAGCGTATGGTGCGAGCCGTAAAATCCTGTTTACGGCGAGTCCTGGGGAAAGCTGCACTTACGACTGAAGACCTGACGACTCTACTTCAAGAGGCAGAGGCGGTACTTAATTCCCGTCCGCTCACGTACGTTCCCGCATCACCAAATGACGCAGGGGTACTCACGCCCGCACACTTCCGAATAGGAAGGAGGGCTTGTTGCGATACCTGCGGGTCAACCACCAACCGCGGAATCAACAAGAAGCGAAGTCACGCGAAGGTGGCTCCATCGTAAACGGCTTGCGGAACAGTTCTGGAGGAGATGGCGTAAGAAATATTTGTTGCAGTTGCGCTCTTTCCACCATTCGAAAAATGTGCCCACCCACGAGATTAAAGTTCGAGATTTGGTGCTTGTGCACGTTGAAAAAGCTCCTCGACAAATGTGGAAGACTGGTCGGGTTATACAAGTTATCATGGGACGCGACCACAACGTCCGAGCCTGCATTGTGAGGATTCCTAGCGGAGCTACACTGCGACGACCGGTGCAGCTACTGTACCGAATAGAGCTTACAGCAGCGTAGACGGAGATTACAACCCTCAGTGCTGGGGTCGGGAGGATGGTTCTTATTGCCAGGAACTGTGATCTGGTTTGAAATTGGCGCCCGCGTGCGGGGCCAAGCACGTGGAAAAATAGCGGGAATCTCGGGGTGATGGCACGTGGAGGAGACAGACGAAGACGAGAAAGAAGGAAGATTCTCGGTCGCAATGTTAAAGCTTGTTCTGCCCTGTACTTACTGCTAATACAGTTTGGTTTTCGTGCTTTCCGCTCGCCTTTAAGATTCTTCATCAGTAGAAGCCGGAACGAAGAGAATATGTCAAAGGAGTGAATAGCTAGTGAGAAAACCGTAAAATCACTTACTTTTACCGACGAACTCTTCCTATTACGCGTCTGTTCCGTAAACATTTCGTATAACACTTTTGAGACATTTGTGTGTGCTACCTATATCACCGGAAACTTTCTCAATGTCAGAGTGGGCCTAAAATTAAACGATAGATTTGTAGAAGACATATTTGCACGCTTTTCACTGTTTCACGGGTGTAAGAGCAGCAATATCGCATTGCAACACCATAAAAGAAAAGTGCTCCTGAAATTCGAAGCGACTAGAACCAGCAGTTTTGTCTGGACGTTAACATCGCCTGTTAGGCCTTTGCGACGCTTCACTGGTGTAATTTTAAAAAATCTTTCCGCCATTTTTGCGTCGTCGCAGGGAAGAAGTTTTGAAAGCACTGTGCATCTTTATGAGAGACGGTTATCGGCAAGAACCAATCGGGTATATCAATCAGCCAAACGTAAAGTGGTGAGTCTTCAAAAACACCCAGTTGGCTGCGAAGGGTGGTTTGGGTAGAGTAAAGGTGATGAGGCAAAAATCATAAAACTACTTATTAGGAATTCTTGCAGGTGACAGATACAGGTAAAAGCAGCTGTTATTGTCACTACGCAAAAAAACATATTCAGGCATTTTTAAAAAACACAAATGTCACCGTTTCGTTCGTTAGAAGTAGAATATCCGAAAATCTGCCTTGTTATACCCCTGTAGCGTGAGCGAGTGAACGTCTTTTATTAACACAAGGAGGGCCAAGGGGTTGGAAGGGGGAGGAGGCGGAAAAAGGGAGCGAAGAGATGGTCAAAAGGTGATGTTTACTTTAAGTTACCAGAGAGGAATAGTCAGTTCCCCAATGCGCAGATAGGGGTGGTAGAGCCCGGCTAAACTACTTTTGCGAGGTCACTCTCAAAAGCAAAGCGCCCAAGGGCAGCAAGGAAATCGTGGTCGCTGAGTGTCGTGAGCGGTATATCGCTTGGATTGGGTAGGGAATTCAACAGGATGGGGCGGAAGAATTGGTACGCAGAGCAGTGCCAGATAAGGTGGGTCAGGGTTGCTATTTTTGCTGTGTTGCAATATGGCAGTAGGGCGGAGGATCGCCGGTCGAGTGATTCCATTTGCACGTGATGTGGTGAGTCAATGCAGCGTTCGCGCGAAATTTGTTAATAAAAACTTCGGCAGGACGAGTTAGTGATAAGGCGTTGTGCAGGAATCCTACATGACTGGCAGCAGCAAGGCCGTTGCACCTAGCCTGACTAGCGTGATACTGCTGTTGCCTGAGGGAGAGCGGGGCAGCAGGGCTGTCAACCAGTGGAGGCGTTTGAAGACTCATTTTTGAAGACTCTCCTACGCTTGGTCATGGGCAGCCTGGTTGCCGGAACCCTTAGCCAGATGTCCCGGTATCACGCAAAGTGGTTTTTTCTGCCACTATGTTACCAAGCGCGGTCCAGTGATGAAGTAGTTCATGGCTCTTTATGGGGGGGGTCAAATTTTTTGGTGTACTCCTGATGGGATTTGGTTACAATTCAAGGAACACGAATTAAACAATCGGCAAGACTGGCATGAACACAGAGAAATACGTAACAGCGCCTCGAAATACATTTAATTAGCGAGGGCCTCCCAGCACGTGCTGTCGTTCGCTGTCATTTGGTTGATTGACCTTACTTTTTAATTCTAACCAACGTCACTGCCAAATGCAGAACACTTCAGTTTTGTCGCACAAAAACCATGCCTGCAAGCGCGTGTATCATCACAGAATGAGGTGGGCCTACCACTGGTGTAAAATTTTCTTTTTCCCGGAGGGGACAAATCACGGCGAGTCTTACCCGGTGGTAGTGTCGTACATAAATATGTTAAAAAATAAATTAATAAAGAAGTGTATTGCAAGCAATGAAACTTTAAGGATGTAAGGGAGCACAAAAAAGGAACACTTTTGACAAAATATCCTGACGAAAGCAAGTCTCTTGGTCGAAATGTTGGAAATTGGAAATAGACGAGGTGACTACCTTGATCAAAGTTTAGCTATACAAATATATGTATATATATATATATATGTATATATATATATATATATATATATATATATATATATATATATATATATATATATATATATATATATATATATATATATATATATATATATATATATATATAAATATATACACATATATATAGATAAGCAGTAAAAGACAACTTCTCGAGCAGCCAGAAAAAATACTTGAGAAAATGGTAGACGCACGATTAAAAACAAAAACAGTGGTTTACTGACGTTTCGAGTGCGGGACCAGTCTTCATCTTGAGTAACATACAACGTTGGAGCACGCACGCTTATATAGGTGCAGAGGGTGTGCTGCAGTGTACCCTTTTTTTTAACAACATTTTAACAACTTTTTGGATATTCCCAGCAATTCCCTCCTGGTTACAATGGATGTTGCGTCACTCTACACAAATATTCCGCACGACGATGGAATCAGAGCAGTAACTCACGCTTACAGAGAAGCAACCTTTGACAAACTTATTGATGGCTCTACACTAAGCACTCTTCTTCGGCTAATTCTAGAGCTTAACAATTTTGAGTTCGATAGAAAACACTACGTCCAAATAAGTGGCACATCTATGGGAACACGCGTAGGGCCAAACTATGCCAATATTTTTATAGGCGTCCTAGATGGTGAATTTCTGAATAGCCAGAGATTAAAGCCACTCTATTATAAGCGTTTCATTGATGATGTATTCCTGATTTGGACCCACGGGCAGACGAATCTGATAACCTTCATAGACGCGTTCAACTCTGCGCATCCCTCCATTTCTTTTTCTTACCAATACTCCCCGTCTACTGTTAATTTTCTTGACGTAAACGTCACCGTGTCAGAGGGCAAACTGATCACTAAACTGTACCGAAAACCGACCGACAAGCAACAGTACCTACATTTTCAAAGCAGTCACGTCAAACACTGCAAAACCGGAATTCCCTATAGCCAAGCTCATCGTTTTCGTCAAATTTGCTCAAAGGAAGAGGACTTCAATGATAATTGTAAGGAGCTACGCAGTGCACTTTTGAAGCAAAAATATCCCGCTGAAATAATTGACAACGCTATAGACAGAGCACGAAACCTGAATCGCTCAGACATTCTCAGAGGCACCAAAACCTCCCACGACAAACCGCAAACGAACTTGGTCTTAACACATTCCGCATCTGTTCCCAAAGTGTCGTCTATACTAAAAAAGCACTATAACATTCTTACCCAAAGTGAGCGCCTAAAACATATTTTTCCCGAACCCCCACGGGTTGTGTACAGGAGAAACAGAAACATTAGGGATGTCCTGACCTCATCCAAAATAAGGACTCCAACGACCGGCGGATGCAGTCCTTGCGGGAAGCCTCGATGTCAAATATGCACGCACATGTCCACAACGGATACCGCGGTCAGTTCAGCCTCTGACTTTCGTCTAAAAATCAAAGGAAACCTGAACTGTGATAGTTCCAAAGTGGTATATTTGCTCGAGTGTACGGTGTGCCACCTACAATACATCGGGCAAACACAAAAGTCGTTCAGATCTAGGTTTAATAATCACAAGTCACATTCCAAAACTCTGCCAACTCTCCCGTTGTCAAAACACGTTAACCTTCCTGGGCACTCTTTTGACCACCTCAGAGCCACGATATTAGAATCTGGGTTTCGCTCTCACCATGATCGACTAATCCGCGAATCGTATCTCATCAATAAGTTCAAATCCGCATCTTCAGGCATTAATGAGGGTTTGGGGAAATTATCGTCTTTGGTGGGTACCTAAGCCATTTTCACTGTTTTCCTTTCACCGTTTTTTTTTGTTTGTTTCATTCGCCCTACCGAACACTGTCAGCCACCACACGTTTTCCCCACCCTCCCCTCCCCACCCTTGTCTGTCTCCCCTTTTTTTTTTCGTGGAATAGTAGCTGCATTCCCAGTACGCCTCCACTCCCGCGGTTGGCAGCCCACTTTGGGAGGTTAAATTCGTTATCGCGAACGCGCCGTCCGCGCGGTCACTCACCATCTTCTTCCGTGTTGCGCGGATCCCCACCCCTCCGCTTCTTGGACTGTCAATCATTACTCACTTCTTTGCATACCTCCATCATGCTGTGACATGCTTTTATTGTATACACAGAAACTTGTTGACCCTTACTGGCTACCGATTCAATAGTTGCTTCCATGCAGGACACACCTAGTTACTTCCTACATGGCTAAATAATTGGTTGCGTTGCTGGCACGTGCGCTCTTCTGTGACTTCTGTGAACTTGTAAAGTGCCCTGACATTCCCCACACCGCCGGTAATTGGTGTTTTCAGGAATGGATGCGTCACCGGCGGCTTCTGTTCTGTATTTATTTGTTGTTCGTGTACTTTGCATTTCGTGTGTCGAGACGTTCCCTGCACCATGCATTTATTCGTGTAATCCGGATGAAAAGTGTATTTGAACAGCTCCCTACCCTTTTTTTTTGCTATTTAATGGATGAAGTTGAATATGGCTGGGCTTTTTAGAAAAGAGTTTGTCATCATGTATAGTGCCACCTGTATAATGCCCTCCCTTCCCTGTTCCCTCGCCCCAAACCCGCCAATGTTGTTAAAAAAAAGGGTACACTGCAGCACACCCTCTGCACCTATATAAGCGTGCGTGCTCCAACGTTGTATGTTACTCAAGATGAAGACTGGGCCCGCAGTCGAAATGTCAGTAAACCACTGTTTTTGTTTTTATTCGTGCGTCTACCATTTTCTCAAGTATATATATATATATATATATATATATATATATACAAGGTATGTGTGTGCATGTGTATACCATCGTCAGTAGATAACTTCAAATTGGCAGTGCTATGCTGGCCAAGGCTATTTACACGGAATCCAATGAAAGCAATTGCCCGATAATTCGAAGACCAATCTTATTATATAAATTATTTAGAAGTTATTTCTAATAAGAAGCATCAGTACGGAGGTAACCATTCTTTCTCGATAAAATTCGCAGTTTTCAAGTGCAAAAATCGCGCCGTGTTTTCTGCTGACGTCGGCGCCATCGCAACTGAGGCAGCGCAGTTAACAAACCTGCAGGTCAGTTGAGCCTCACGATCTTTGCTTTTTGAGGTTATCCACCGCTTTCTTTTTGTTCCGCAGAGCGTTGTCTGAGTTGTCTGTGTGGTGAACGTTTCGGGATTCTAATTTACGTGGAAGTCTGAACTATCAAGGCAGCCAGTGTCGTATACGCTGAGCTTAGGGTCACAAGACGATATTCTGAACAGAATCAAGAAGGGGACGCGTTGCGGAATTATATTAATGCCGTCATTGCGCCTGTTTGTTTATTTCAACCTCGGGTAGTTGAAAAATGTTTTTGCGGTCTCCGTGGACGTCTTATTAACGAGAATGGGCTGTACGTGTATATCCATGTGCGTCTGTGCACGTGAATTTGCGTACAACTAATTGACGCGCATAGAAATCTTATTTTCTAACGTGTCGGCTGCGGTCCGGTATTCGGATATAATGTCGATACAATAAAACGTGGAATAAATTTAATTTGAGTGCTCAGTGCCTTAACTGCTGCCGACACCACCATTTTAATAGATAAGAGGCATTGCGTTGTAGGTGGCTGGTGTGTTACATGGCCATTTTTGGATAGTTACTGTACACCTGGATCAAGGCACGGCTTCAAATGTGTGCGGCTCTGTGTGTGCAACAGCTGCTGTGGGCCACTGAGTCCGTCGCCTGGATATGGAACTCCTTTGCGAGTTCATAATGAAGAAACTAAAATGGCGCCGCTTGCACTAGCGTTGCAAGGCTGGAGAAACAGCGGAGATGGGGGTCTAGCCAGATTTGTCTGTTTTTGCGATGTTTTTGTATGCTTTTCTACGTGTTGTTACGTCTTCCGATGTTCTTGGTAGGCTAAGCAAAGTAACAGTTCAGGTGTGAGGTCAGGTTTAGACGGGTTTTACAAGGCCGTTCCGGTCGGTCCCTCACACTAACGGGTGGTCCCGAGGGGGGAAAAGCTAGACCTAGCCCCAGCTCTGCTGTTTCTCCCGCCTTGAGCCATTAGGACAGGCTGCGCCATTTTTTTAGATGTGAAGCATCTCTTGCTCGGGGGGATGTCCCGCGTCCATGCCCCTTCCGCAGCACCTCTGATGATGATTGTGGCAGGATGCCCCTAGGGATTGGCTAACCAAAGAATCCATGACGAGATAGCTTCGCGTTCAACCACCGTCGTCATCTTCCCGTACGGGAACCGCTGAAGAAGAAGAAGAAGAAGAAGAAGACAAAGCTGCGAAGAGGAGGGCGTGTACGTTGGTCTCAGCCGGTGCACCAACGTCAACAACCTTTACCTGACGAAAACTACCGATTCTACCACAGAGATGACAACATCGAAAAGAACATGATGGACGAGTTTCGGCGTGTCGAGAACCACCGCCTGCTCACCGTAACACAACAGCACTTGCGTACCTTTGCCACCGGTGTGGACCCGGACGCGGAATTCCCTCTGGCACTACTAAACACAATATCACTCAACATAACGGCAACACAATGGAACCACACGGAACTCCCATGATGCTTCCCATCCTGACCAGGTTTCCCCACGTGAAGATGGTGTACCTTTTTTATTCGCGGGGCCATTTCGCTATCGGGTGAGCTGCTGCAGTGCGGGTTGGCTGGCTGGTATACAGGCACATCATCAGCACCCGCGTACAGGAAATTCAGGTCTACGGGAAAAGAGGCTGCCTGCCACATCAATTTTGCTTTTTTATACGGGGCCTCTTTTTGAGCGCACGGACGCCCGCCGGCTGAGTCCAGCTATCTCTCTTATTGTGCCTGTAGATCTTCTTTCAAGCCGCGTGTTCTTGGAGTATAGTTGCGCCCAGATGCGAGGCTAGCAATTGACGCTGCTGTAAGATGGGCCCCAGCAGATTTGTGACCTGCTGGTTGTGTAGTCCGGGAGCCTAGCGCGTGCCCTCCGCTCTGTGCTGACGCGCGCTGCTTTCGCGCTCTCCCTCGTCTAGAGAAGGCACCGAATGCGTAATTTGTCTGTGTATGTTTTTGCTCATTCGACAAGAGAAAGCTGAAGCCAGGGATTCTGCTGAAGCTTAAACAGCTCCGCTGTTAAAAACAAATATTGTAAGGTCAGTGCGCTATGAATTATGCGCCCAACAAATTCAGTATATGTGTTTTCAGGGAGGTTTCCAGCTCTTTGTTTACATGAAACACAAAAGGCGTGCCGGTGCCTTTAGTCTTTCATCATCAAGCCTTATTTGTGCTCTGTTGTTTGGCGTCTGCAGGCTATTCATTCGTGAATCGGTCTGAAAATATTTCCCCTACGCATCAAGAAATCCCTGTGGCAGTTTATGGACAACTCTTGAAAATAATGAAACGGCACGTTTTTCTTGGGACTGTATCCAACTGAAGTATTCGAAAATTCCCCCTTCCGAGAAACAGCTTGGCAGGGAACGAACGATGTGTTTTCTGGGATTTGCTGGGCTTAGCCTGGCGACCATTGCAGAATTTTTGCAAAAAGAAGTTTTCTGGGCATGCAGGCGCACGTCATGTAACGCAGACACGGGGCAGGATCTTTGGAACACTTTGAAAAGGCGCATTTATCAAGCGTGCATTTCGAAACTACTCCAATTGCCCCACTTCCTGCCCGAATATCTACATTGAATCTTTGGAGGATTCATTTTCGCAGGTGCGGTACAGCCCTAAAAACGCCAATAAAAAAGTAATTACGAAGGCAACTTGGAAAAAAACTCTCAGTACTGTTCAAGAGACAGTTCCTTAGGTCGAGCCTCTTAGCTGTGAAGCATTTATTTACGTTCGCAGTACTAGACGTCTAGGTATATCCTCTGCGGTATTTCACCACCACTTTAAACCCTATGTATCTAAGAAATCAATGGTGGAACTCCTGGACCAGTACAAGGGTCTGCCGAAATTAACAGGCTACAAAAACTGCGTTAAGGTTGCTCTGCGAATGGACCGCACGCTTTATATGCGTCAGCTTTGCTTGCTCAATACCCCATGAAAATGTAGATACTTGGTTTCAAGAAATAAGTAAAGAAAAATAAAAATGTCAAATGGAGGAGAGGCAGTAGGTCTCTTACACATTATTTGGCAGCTAGCATAATTTGTCTGCCGTTTGGGTGTGGAAGACCCGTACAATGAAACATAAAAATGCATATAATGGCAGATGAGAGGAACAATAGTTGATACATGACGGTGTTTAGAGCCTCAGAGCGTGCAGCAGAGCCAAGCTTTCTGCGCGCACAACAGAGTCTTTAGAGGCTCCCTGAAATGTCGGAGTTTGAGGTCTGAAGTCACGCCCTGTTCTTATGAAATAAGGTTTAAGAAATTGAGACCTGCCAGATAAGTAAAAAGACATCTCTAGAGACAATTGTTTTGTCTCCTAAGAATAGTCAATGGTGTAGTGGAATATTTTATTTGTAATATTAGGGAAGTGTCGTTTTATGGCAAAATTCAAGAACGTACACTCAGTTAGCACGTGGAGAATGGAGAACCGATGCCCACACTCGTCACAAACTAGCGGGAGTGTGCCAATCTAAAGATATGCGTGTGTGGGGTGTGTGTAGCCCATTCGCAGAGTAAAAATGGATAAATTTGTTAATCTATTTTGGTTGTCATTGAGATATTGCGTGAAATTTAAGTGCGTGAAATTCATTGTTGGATTCTTTTTTCCATTCTTGGTGCCACATTTCACGAAGTCTGCGTCGCACAGCTGCTTTCATGCCCAGATACGGAACCAGAGGTTGATCCAGGCCATTGCGAAGAGTAGCTGCCACAGCATACCTTCCGGTGATTTTGGTCCCCTGTATTCTGCTTTGCACCGGCCACCAGCACAGTACTATCGTCATATCTGAAGTATAAGCCGACATTATCTTGCTAGTGAGCTTGTTTAATACAGGGTTTTTAGTTGAATTTGCCAAATGTGATGCCATCACGACACTGAGAGAACCTTTTTTTAACAGTCTGTTGTAAATTTGTGTCTGTGATGTACTCTACTGTATATACAATTGCGTATGTATCTGCTGGGAAAAAACTTCAGTTTGTGTTCAGTGTCTTTGTACTAGTGAATTTGGAGCCATGTGCAGCGCATGAGGCAGCAGAAGCGGACTTCGAGGCGTTTGTATAAAACGTAGTGTAAGGGTACGTGTGTTGTAAAAAGTTCTCTAAAATAAGTTCTCTTGGTGCGTTTCTTTTGCCGATTTGTAGGAAAGATACATCACAAGACACTGAACGCAGATCCCAAGCAGCAACGAGGTCGGTGGGAACAGTCTTGTATAGGTCACTAAATGGGACCCCGAGTTCCTGTGCCTGTATTCCCGTTCGGAAAGGGAATGGCATGGTTAAATATTGACGGTTAAGAAAGGCATTGCTAGCCGACGAGTCAGTGATGATAGTCTTACGTGGATGATTAGTCAATGATGCTATTTTAGACCGTACATTACTGCTGGATACGTCCGCTGGTGCTCTAAGCCCCACTGGTCACACTCAACATATAGGCTTTGGATGGGGCTTGTCCAAAAGCCACCGGACGCAATTCGAAGACTGGAGCCAACATTTGTAAGGTTGTTTTAGCGGCGGATCTCTATTGGCAGTGAGATGTTTGTGTGGCGCCCCTTGGCTCTGACATCGGCTTAGGTACTCGTGCCGCTGTCGTCTGCTGCACGCCGCCTGTATGGGGCAGCAGTGCCTGCGCTAGAAATTGCCCTATTTGATGCTTTAGTTTCTTAGGAAGGGTATTTCTAGTATTTCTGTTTTTTGCCAGCCTCTAGCACATCTAAATTATTTAAAGTGGTATCCCCACAAGTTTGCAACACATGAGCAGGCAAGGAGCAACTTTCTTCTGAACATCGGTCGAAAGATCGTGTGTAACTCGTACTTTCTGGATTATTCGCAAGTTTCAGCGCTCAGACCTCCTCGATAAGTATACAAATGCGTAAGCTTCCCTTCGGGGTTTGAGATGCTCATAAGAAGACTCAATAGTATAATGGTACGGGCCAAGCAGTGGGCCCCTACACGCGCATCGCGCAGCCGCAAATAAAGCGGCTGTCTTCTATTTCTTTCGTTGTTGTTGACTTGTATCAGATAAAGTTTTTTTTTGTGCCCAACGCATTATTTTTCTGCATCGTCACAAATGTCTCACTAGGTTTGGGGATGTTTGGGTGGCTCACAAAGATGGTCTGGATATTTTCTTCATGCTTTATGGCATACATTCCGTTCTTCACAAACTGGCTTTCATTATGGCTGGGTCCAAGATGGTGCTTATTCGCAGCGTGCGTTGTTTATTCACTTGCAAAAACAATGAGAAGGGTTGTGCTATGCCACTGGGATTGCGCCTCCAACAACGTTGTCCAGAGTACTCGAATGCGGCTTCTGTCTGTGCTTCCAATTTCTAGCGTAACCATCGTTATCATAACGAACTGACTCTCCACCCCAAGAGTTATCACATGTTGTATTTTCCTGGTGCTCAAGCGTGTTACCTGTGGTGCCGACAAGGGGGGAATTGATTGTCTTGTGTCCCTTGAATTTCCTTATTGGATTACATACTTTGGATGTGTCGGTGTAAGAAACAATAAGTGATAAAAGACCTCCAACTGTCGGTTTTGCTTCTTTGCTAATGCGCTTTTCAATGGCTTTGGCGAGCTTAATAAAAGCTACGAGGTTTTGGGCAGTGGGGTGTCTACGGAGAACACCCCTGGCCTTATTTTCTATTTGTCGTGCAAGCCAGCATTCTTCCTTCTACAATGGCTCTTCAGAGTGGAAGTACCACAAGAGGTCTGGAGAATGGCATTTCGGGCTGACTGAAGTTTATGCGATGTAAGAAAACTACAAGATTCAAAGATGCTTTAGTGACTGATGGTTGAGTACACACTGAACTTTGTTGCAACCTTTTTGGCCGAAAAGGCTGTAAAAATCTTGTCCCATAGCTAACACCCTTTTTTTTATTTACAAGTACCCTCAGGGCCGAAGCATTATAGAGGGGACCCTTAAAAGGTGTGTTGGCAAAAAAAGGTGTGCGAATGAAAAAAGGGTGTTGAGTCTCACACCCTTTTTTGAGGTGATGGCATGCGCAGTGGCAAAAGGGCGGAGCGCGCAGCATTCAACACAACCAGCCAATACGCACAAGTTACAGTTGAACACGGTATGCAAGCGGTACAGGGAGTGCATACTTACTTAGTAATACATGTGCTGTTCTTGCTTTTATACCCAGCAGAGGAAAGCCCCCCAAAGGAGTTGGTGGGCTTGTCGCAAAAAACTGATATTTTAGCGCTATTCTTAGAAGTATGAATTTTACTGCGGAAATATACAAATCAACACGCGGATTTGCAAAAAAGTTTTAAGTACGCGGTAGTTTTTGTGATCCATAAGTTATAGAATTTTATTAAATACCATACAAATCTTCCCCGTACCTCAACACCCTTCGAAAAGGGTGTTCATTATTTCAAGACCCTTTTTCCCAGAAGGGTGTAAAGCTACAAATTAGGGTGTTCGAAACTAAGAAAAAGGGCGCAAAGAACAAAGGGTGTAAGAAAAAGGATGAAAGAAAAGGCCGCGAACTAAGAAAAAAGGAGAAGAGACCTCCAATCTTGGATGCATTTTGTACCTGTTTACACGGGTGGACTGAACCTTCTCTAGAAACGGGGGGTGTTTTGTACCTCACAATATTTACAGCAATATGAATTGGCATAATTTATTACCAGTGAAGCTCTGTAAGCTTCAGGAGGTGGCTTCGGTGGAATTAGCCAAAAAATACAAAGAAAAGGAACTGCGGCACCTGCACCGCAGATAGGGTATTATAACAGTTAAGTCGGCTTTCGAGCTTAAGCACAAGGGGCGTATAAGCACACGCATAAGCACAAGGGGCGTATGCGTGTCTGCACCTCTTGTTGTACCATTTCAAAGGCACTAGTACTTTTTTACTCTAAAAGGCAAAAAAATTGGCGCAGCTTGCAATAGTGCTGCAGGGATGGAGAAACAGCATAACTGGGGGTCGACCTAACTTGTTCCCCCTCGGATAATCTGGCAGGGGGGGGGGTACAATCTAACAGCCTTTTAAAATGTGGTTAAACTTGGCCTAACCCCTCAGCGGTCATACTAGCTTAGCAAGAACATTTCAAAGCTTAGCAAACATAACAAAACTTAACAACACCGGAAGAAACTAGCTTGACCCCCAGCTCCGCTGTTCTTGTTTCGCAACTGTAAACCTATTCACACCGTTTCAACAACCTACAGAAAGCCAAGCGTGTTGCAGTCGGTAAACATCCTTTTCGCCACAAGACTAGTCTTTTTAATTTTATGAGTTGAAATTGGTGTTTCAAGTGGCAAAGCTAAACTTGGGGCATGTGGTGCACCGGATATTGAAACGAGCGATCATTGCATAAGAGCAATTATTTTTTTGTGTTTGGATATTTCTTACGAGTAGAGGAGTACACGCGAATATGTCTTCTCCTTTACAGTGCTATTATACAACCAAACATGGCCTTATTCAATGAACAACTGAACACCTTTTCCACACCCTTTAAACAACCTAAGAAAAACCAAGGGTGTTGAAGTTGACCAACACCTTTTTTTTTCAAACAAAAAGGGTGTCGAGCTAGCAAAAGGGTTTGGAGACTCAAGAAAAAGGGTGTAAAGGCCTTCCAACACCCTTTTTCCACTTTTGCTACACTCTTTTTGGTTAAAAGGGTGTGAAAAAGTTTACTGTGTAGAGTTGTTTCGATTTTCTCTTAAACTGTGCCTAGTCGGCCCCGGATTGCTTGAATTTTTATGTGCTATGGAAGTGAAGACGCTTCTTTCTAGCCATCGTAGCGTAACTGGAAATGTTCGCTACGGTATGGTTTAGTGCGGACCTCCCATTCATCAGACAAAAACGAATGGAAGACCCCATAGCCAGAGCGATGTGCGAATATGTGTGTTGTGTTGTAATGTAGTATGCTGCTGCTTTTTGGTGAATAAATAAGCTCTGGATAATAAACAAAACTGTTCCAGCAAGCCGCTTCGGGCTTTTGTATGTTCAGACCCCTAGAGTTCACAATGAGCATTAAGATCGCCTACTATTAAAATAGGTGGTGGAAGCTCATGTATTAGGAAGCAGAAGTCTTAAATTGATAGGCGGAATGTATAAGCTAAAAGAATGGGTCAGGGGAATGTGTAGGCAGCAGACTGTTAATCGCCTATTAAAATTTATTGCTTGTACAGCCTCTGCTCCGAGAGCAGTAACTGAAGGAAGTGACAGGGGGCAGTTTTTCGCATGACAATCGCTACACCTCCAGAGGGGTTATTGCTGTCTGTGTCTTTCCTGAATACTGTGCATTGAGTAAGAAAGTGGGATTGTGTGGGTTTCCTGTGTATTTCTTGTAGACACATAATATCTGGCTGGTGTTTGTGGAGGATCTCATAGATGTCTTCGAGGTTTTTCCTTAGGCTCCTACTGTTCGTTTGCATTATACTTGGGGCTACCATAAAAGCATAGGAAGGTTCCGGTGCTGCATAAGGGGTTTTCTGGGTGGTACTACCTACGTCACTGCGCCTGAATCAGGGCCCGTGACTCAAGCAGATTGGGTTTTTTTCCGCGGCCAAGACTGACGCAATGCCCTTTTGACGTCTGGGATGCAGGTCGAGGTGGCGTAATGTCCATGTCGTCATCGGAGGTCTGGGGCGTTGGCGAGATGGAGGTCTTACGATGTCCACCATGCAACATGTTTGACGGGATGGCAGGAGTTCCCGCCACCACCTTTTTTTGATATGCTGGACATGGCTGCGGAAGAGGGGCCTACCGCTTCCACATCCATCGCCACCAATGTTTCGGTGGCTGGCGTGTGTGGGGTGGCGAGAGAAATGCCAGTTCCAATGTTTTTTATTCTTCTGCAACAACTCCAATCGCAGTAGAAGATGCAACAGTGTTTTCAGTGGCACAGGCAGTGCCTTGGGGGCGTAGAAGGGACCAAGTCAGCTTCGCTGACCTGAGTACCCACGGAAACTAGACGCCGCTAAACCCCCCGGCGGGCGGCGTCGGCATGGCGCCCTGCAGGGAGCAGTGCTTGCCATTTACGGGCTTCTGTGAATGACAGATTGTGCGTCATTTTTAGGGTAATGATCTCTTTTTCATGTTGGAATCTCTCACAAGAGCAATAATATGCTGCGTGGAGTCCATCACAGTTGCTGCACTGGAACTGTCTTGTTTTGCAGTCGCTAGTTAGATGGTCGTACCCGGCGCACTTAGCACACGTTTGTTTCCGTCGCCACCCGTTGCTCCCATGCGCACACCATTGGCACTTAAAGCAACGGGGCGGGTGAGGTATGCACGCTCAAGTCTTGCAGAGTCTGTCAAAGCCAGCGTTGACAGACTCTGGGAAAGTGCAAAAATCAAAGGCTAATACGATGTGTTTTATTTTTACTTCGTGTCCATCACGTCTCATTGTGATGCGTCGAACAGCGGTTGTTCCTGCTCGCGCAAACCTTCAAGCAGGTTCAATTCACTTCCATTTATGAGTTTTGCTTCAGAAATGACACCTTGGCCGCTGTTGAGGGTACGATTGGGAGTTACAGTGATATCAAAGCCGGAAAACGTGATTTGCTTTAGAAGGGTGTTCGACTGGTCCTTGTTCAGTGCAATAAGCAGGTCTCCAGAGGCTAGTTTTCTCGCTTGATAGTTTTGGCTAGCACACTTTCAATAAACTTTGCTATTAGAAGACAGACCGGCTGGTAGTGGGCGTTGCCTTATCAGCTGCCTGCATTATTAGAAATTGTGGAAAGTTGTCGGAAATGGTGAAGAGAATTTTTGAAATAGGCTGGAAAATTGCTCCTGTGCGGTCCCTTTTTGAGGCCCGATCATTTGAAGAGAGGGGTTTTCACAATACCATGCGCCTTAGTATAAAGCAAGGTACGGTGGTTCTTTCTTCAATGACGTTACCCTGATAGTCAATAAGGTCCCGGAACTCTGTGCCTGGTTGACAGACAGGGAGCCTATCGGCCGGAGCTTGACCAGCGGTGCGACGGCAACAGTTTACGGCTTCTACCCTTCCCCTCTCAACACCTCGCCATGGCTGGACAGAGCTTATGTATGGGAGCTCGGTGTCCGCGGTGTCACCAACACCGTCACCATGAATACTCAAGGTGCGCTTGTGCGAGTGGGTATGTGTTGAACGCATCAAAATGTGGTCTAAAGAGCAGCTCACTGTTTTTCACGCTCCACTAAAAAGCGCAAAGCAGGCCTGGGTGGTAAGCAACGCCTGCGGCTAGTGTCGCATGCCCTCGCAACTTAAAACTTGCTCCAGCTCTGTGTGGATACATTTTTGTAACTCCAACCATGGTCGTTTGAGGCAGCCCGAAAATATAGCAAATCATGGCATAGGGATGACGCCGAGCTAGCGCCGAAGAAATTGCGTTATCCGCACCGCTGTCCGCACACCAGGCTGGTAGGTTCACTATGCGGCCGAGTGGCGATTGCTCACATCCTATACAAAAAGCAAAGGTTTGTTCACAAATAATCGCGTGATCCACAAGGTCTCTCTCCCTCAAAATTGTTATTCATCGCGACACAAGTACAACACACATAAGAGCCAGCTATTGAAAAATAACTGATTGCTAACCATCGACCCTGTGGAGTATTTATTATGAGCATACCGGCATTCTGTTTCAACCAACAGAAATCCCTGTCATTTCCAAAACATCGGGCTCGTTACAAAGCCTGTCTGTCAGCCCATTGACGGATATCAGACACAGCGGTGACACATCCCAACGCGTAGCTACTTTACGTGCGCGCCGTTGTTTCGCGCAGTACATCTCGAGACACACTGACACGGTATGCACCTTGATACCTAACTAACCCTGCAATGACCTCGCAGCTACAGTAACTCCACTGACCAGAACTCACCCGCGCTTCGCACGCTCTAATGCGGCAATTATGTTACCCCTGACAGCCGAAATAGAGGAATCCCGGAGGTTTGACAGAGAAAACACTGGGCGCCTCTCGTGCCTCTGCGACGCAGTCGCTGAGAAAACACATACCAACCCTTTCAATCTTCTCCTACAAATTATCGGCGTTTCTGTCAGCAAGCCAACCAAGATTCCCTGGCTCACGCTGCCAAAGACATTGATAGCATTTAATTGGATTGAAATATTTTTAGCACCCAGACGCACATCTCCACCCGTTGCGCGCAGAATACCCGACGTCATGGCATTCTCAGAATAACAATGAAAGGGTGAAGCATTCCAGCGGCTGCCCCTCGCATCCCTGGAACACGTGAGCCCTCTTGTCATGGAATCAAACACAGCAAACCACGCACACTACACAACAACAATAGCTGAGCTGCAGGTTGTCCTCACAGAATAACGCACGTACTTAAACTTAATACATATAAGCGGGTTTCAAACACTAAGCACCTTCGTCGCAAAGTAGGAAAAAAGCAAACGTGTCGTGGGCTTTGTCACAGCCCTACGCTATAGTAGAAATTTATTCCCGACATTTAAATTCGCTACGTCTAGCTGTTTTGGCTGGGCGTTAATGAGTGAGTCAGTCAGTCAGTCAGTCAGGTAGTCAGTCAGTCAGTCACTCATACAATAAGGGTGTCCGGCTCTTCTATTAAACTTGATATCTGTTTTTGGAATAATTACACCATAACATTTTGGTGTCTGTCTGTCTACGTGTTGTCTGTCTGTCTGTGTCTGTCGGTCTGTCTGTCTGGCTCTCAGTCTGTTCCTCGATTTAGCCACCAGGACAAATGTAAAATAAATTTCTGAACCAGACGTTAGCATAGCCAAAACCTTTCGGAACTAAATATGGAAACATGATCCATACCTGTCAACACTTTTGAGCAAAAGAAAAACATTAGGCATATTTCAGGCAAAATATCAATGAGCAACTGATTCCCGTAGTGTTTTTTAATTGAATATAAATGCGTGCTTGATACTTACCATAGCAAAAAATTATCTTTGAAAAAGATATATTTCGCCTAAAAATGCGACAAATCTCGCGCGAGCCTGTAGCCTGTGCAGTATTCCAAGTACAACAGTAAAGAACAGTACTGTTCCAACACCTTGCGCGAGGAGCGGCTGACGGGATTTGACTGTAGCAAACCTCCACTATGTGTGTCGTGGGACCAGCGAGACAAGAGGGAAGAGCTTAAGAGGTGGGCGGAGGAGAGAATAGAGGAATTGATGTGGTAGAGGTGGCAGAAAGACTGTGACTTTCGAAGACATTTGCTGTGAGGTGAGTAGATACGCTGCCGATTTTTTGCTGACTTTCCGAATTTTGGAGCGATATGTGCGTGTTTTAGGGTGTCCGTTCACAATTACGGCTTTGTTAACACGGGAGCATAAATAACTGATGACATAACAAACTGTTGGCTTCTGGAACTTTGGAAAGTCGAGTCTTTCGTGGGCTATTTAAGCCAGTAAATTTTGGTGTCTGTCTGTACGTCTCTACTGTCCGAAGCATCCGGCGATTCTCGGGTGGGCAAACTACTAATCAGAATCATGAGTATAAGACGTGCTAAGGTATTGGTTGCCCGTGATAATCAGTTCGTTTATTTTGAAGCTGTGCGCAATTAGGAATTGTTCGCTGCTGCTAATGATCTACTCCCACAGGCCATGTGGTCGTGGCAGACAGTTGCGAATGACATTTTATTTTAGTTATGCCAGAGCAAACTGTCCGGAGATTGCATGCTCAAACGATAAATAATCTGTGGGAAATGTTATCTTAGCAGATGTGATGGCTAATATCAGTCAAAGATTTATAATTAACTGCTGAAAGTACCTGGCAATACCCATGTGGGCCGTTATAGTGACGACACTAATTTGTATAACACGCGTTAAGTAATTTGTTAGTTGTCATATTTGGGTAGTTACTTGTGAACTGGTACACAATTAACAGCTACTGCCTGCTGTGAATGGCTCCAAACGGAGGCGTGTCGTGGTAATGAGAAACGTCAGGAACTCCTGTTTGAATGCAACTATCGCTAAACAAATTATACCAAGATGGTGTGCTCAAGCGAGTGAGTAAGTGAGTGAGTGAGTGAGTGAGTGAGTGAGTGAGTGAGTGAGTGAGTGAGTGAGTGAGTGAGTGAGTGAGTGAGTGAGTGAGTGAATGAGTGCGTCTCTCTGTGTCTCTGTTCGGCCAAGCTCGGCCTTATAACACCTCGAGATCACACTCTCTCGGGAACGCCCCTGTAGCGTTCGTACACGCGTAAGGGAGTGCCCAAATTCACGTACACAGCTGTCACTCAGCGCGATACGGAATATTCAATGAGGCGCCATCATCTTTGGGTCAACGGGCCGCTCGCGGACGAGCAGGCACGCGCGACCCCGCGGGGTGAGGGCGAAAGGCGGCAACAGTGCAATGTGGCGACCGGAGCACTATAACAATGGAAGCTCGCGCGGCGCGTGCTCCGACATCGGCAATTACACCTCCCCCGCGCGCCACGACGACGATTCTCGGACCCCGGCGGCACCGTCTGCCTTCTCAATGGGGATTATCCCCGCGGTGCTCCGACGGCCAGACAATCCGTCTCCCGTGCGTCCCGTGACAAATTGGCGTCGACTGCTCTGCAGTGTTGGCAGTGCTACGCCGCCGGACAGAGTGGCGAGTTCTCACGCGCGGCCTAAGCGCCTGGCCACTGACCTCGAGAATGGGTCTTACAAATCCGTCCACACCGACTGCGTCCTGAATGGGGGATCATCCGAGCGGAATCCCGTTGGCCGGACTATCCGGCGCCCATACATGCCGTGACGAATTGGCGACGGCTGCCACGTAGAGTCCACAGTGTTGAGCCACCATACAGAGTGGCGGGTTCTCACGCGCAGCCTGCGCGCCTGGCCACTGGCCTTATAAGTGGACCTTACAACTCCTCCTTTAAGAGGGTTACTGGACCTCTTGGTTCAATCAATCTGAAAAGAATTTAAAAGGACCACTTGTTTCATCTCTTCTTCAGCAATAACAGCGGAACACACAAAAAAAACACTTGTAAGGAGCTGGGTATCACCACAAATGAGCCCCCTACCATTTCTGCAGTTCAGCTGATCCGAACCATCTCTCACCTAAACTACAAACACAACCTATTCACTAGCCGTTCAACAGGGACGGAATACTCTAGCAAACCGGAAACACACAAAAAATTGCTAAAAACACTAAGTGCGAGTAAAAAGAAATTGGGTCGCGTCCCTCGGGGCGCATAAACGCGACGAACAACGAGACAACTCAACCTATAACACTGACGCGCGCTATAACTGCAACCACGCACAAAAATTCCGGCCCTCGACAACAACAACAAAACGAATAAGGATTGGCAAAGAACACGGGAAATTTTGCAGTCAACAAAAATAAAACGTTAAGAAAGTTTGCGTTGTCACTATGCGCACGCACGCAAATGTTCTCCTGGACAGCGTAGCATAATAACGTTCCTTCGAGAATGTTCAGCTGTGCTTCAGCTCACTTGCGGTGCACAGAAAGTTCAATTCGGTGCACGGATTTAGCAACCAAGGCATCTCGTTGCGTAGAAACGCCGCACGCACAGACACACACCACCGACGAAAAAGGACGGGTGAACGGGAACGTTGACGTCCATCGTGGCGGTGTTAAGGCTCGGAGGCCATTCAATACTAGCCTCCCCAAGCAACATTCTGAACGCAGGAGAGTGCATTCGCGTACCAGCCCCCTCTGCAGATGATCGAGATCGTGTAGCCTTGCAATGTCAACACAAGTCTGGACAATTTAGCCCCATGAGGCGAACACAACTTCGGGGAAGACGGAGTGGTATCGCAAAATGCGACTTCTATTTCTGTCCTATAGGCCAAGTGAGCATGCCTCCTCAATGCCCCAACGTAGGGCGATGCTGCGTGCTGGCAGCATGGAAAAATGACGTAGGCTTGAGCCGTAAAAATGATGCTTTTTGAGTTCAGGGTATTAGATACCCTAAAATCAGGTTCGTGCGCAGCACACGACAAGGCAAGCGCTGTTTTTGACGCGTCGCTAAAAAATTATTTGCACTTTTTTTTCTTGAAGAAACAAGAAGTGGGTGGTGGTAATTCATTAGGAATGCAGGGAAGAGAAAAGAACTGAAGATATTGTTGAACTCAACGGGGAGTAACCCTCATACAACCCAGTCCAGGGAAGGGAAAGGGGGTAAAAGGATAGCAACACAGAAAGAAAGGGAAGAAAGAGGTGGTTGGGGTACAGTCTATGTAGCGTTCGTCTCATGCAAGGCTCGACGGCTACAAACGATGCACAAGCCCGTTAACAACCAGGAAGTTGAGGAGGTGCTGGTAGACCTCCCAATGAAAGGCGTCCGGACCCGTTGGAAAAAGCAAGTCTTCCTGCTTGTAGCTTCGTGCACCGAGTCACTGGAGGGCGGCCCGGAATTCCTCCCTCGTGGTGTCATGCTGGTGCCATAAGCACAGTAAGTGCTCGAGCGTCTCGGGCTCTGGGCAGTCGATGCAGGTGGGGGATGCCCGGCGGACTTGGTGGCGCAGTCGGGCTCCCACGCCGCAGCAATCAAGCCACAGGCGATGCAGGAGCGACCGGGCATCTCTGCTGATGCGTCCGGGCGGGACGCCTGGTGTTCGATCAGTGCCCACTCGGGCATCCGGATGCAGGGCCTGTTGATTCTCGATCGCGGGGGAACGCGCGTGTGCGGTCACTTGGAAGAAGAGAAGAAAGAAGCGAGGAGTTTGTGCGTGCGCTCGTGTTTAATCGGAAGAAATAAAAGTTCAAGGCGTTCCGAACGGTAGCGCGGCGTCGGGTCTTCTAGAATTAATATTTCTGGTGCCGTGAAATCCGAGAGAAGACCGGCATCGTATCCTTACCGATGGAAAAGCTCCGCCGTCAGCGAGGAGCTCTCCGTGGTGCCGTAACGAGGCTGCTCAAGGCAGCCACCGAACTCTACGAAAGCCCATCGCCGTCTCCGCATGACCTACAAGAGGCCATAGACCAGCTTGCAAGTAAAGAACGCTCACTCAAAAAACTTGATGACAAGATCAGGGAAGCACTCGAAGACGATGAGTTCGACCACGATATTGCGGGGGTGATAGAAAACCAAGACAACATATGCCATGCGATCAGTCGGCTGCGCTCGGCATTGATTGAGCTGCGGGCGTCCGGCAGGAGAGCTTCCGGCGGAGGAACTGCAGGAGAACTGCAACCCGTTCAACAACACAGCATGGTGCTCGAAGGCGTTCGCCCTGCAGCCCATCCGAACCTGACGTCGCACGTCGGCTCTCATTCATTGACATCGCGGGTTGTCCTGCTGACGCTGCAAGTCCCCAACTTTTCTGGAGAGCCACGCGAATGGCAGGGCTTTTGGGACCACTTGGAAGCGACCATTAATAACCAACCCGACCTACCCGACATAGAGAAATTCAATCATTTAATGTCTTACCTTACCGGAGACGCAAAACGCGCCGTTGAATGGATTCGCTTAAACGACGCCAATTACCGTCAGGCTGTGAAGATCCTCACCGACCGGTTTGGACGCACAGAACTTCTCGTGGACGACCACGTAGATAGCCTACTCGCCATCGCACCGAGTGAATCGTCGACACAAGTGGCACGCTTCCAAGACCTGTACGAGCAGGTGCAATTCAGGACTGGCTGTCTCGAGAGCCTTGGCGTTCCAGCTTCCGAATACGCGGTGATCCTGAACCGAGTCCTCATGCGCTCGTTACATGAAGGCCTGGCGATTCTGTACCGTCAACGCATGAAGGAGACCGCCAACGGCAACGTTAGGCCAGCGTCTCGAGAAGAGCAAGTCAAGGCCATCATGGCGGTCTTGAAGGTTCAAGTGGAGAGCAGGGAGGAAAGTAGAGCTTTTCGATCGAACTCTGACGCGAAGATGTCTTCAATCCCGCAGCAGCCGAGAACCTCCTCTCCTCACCTGACGTCCACCTTGGCCTTGTCAGCAGGCTCTGCATCGGCTTCAACAAATTTGTCGGCTGGAGGAAAGCTGACGTGCTACATGTGCGGTAGTCAGGGCCACAAGGCAAGGGACTGCCGGGCCGTCTTAACAGTGGCGGAAAAGCGGCAGCGCCTTTCAAGAAACCGCTGCTGTTTTAGATGTGGGAGGCAAGGGCACGTGGCGCGCAACTGCCGCACCAGCGCGAACCTCAAGTGTGAGACTTGTTCGAGACGGCACGTAACCATCCTTTGCGACCTTTGGGAGCGATTGGGGACCACCTACCAGACTGCTTCTCGCCGTGATGGAGACGCCGATCGTGAACAACTTCCAGAACGCGATTGCAACGTGACGATCGCCCCTGCCAGCAGCATTCGCTCTTCGTCGGTGCTGCTCCAAACTGCCCCAGTGTGGGCATATGGAGAGTGCGGTCGGCCGGTGTTGGTCCGGCTACTCCTCCATACTGGGAGCCAACGAACCTTCGTGAGCAGTGACCTGTGTCGTCGGCTGACCCTGCCTGCTTCTGGAGTGGAGGAATTGGCCGTGTTTACTTTTGGCAGTTCGAACCGTACGCGGTCGTACCAGAGCCGGCAGGTGGCGATCACCTTACCAAGCCGCTCTAAATCGAGTCCAGTTACCCTCGATGCTCTTGAAGTGCCAGAGGTCGGCACGGTAAAGGGTCCACCCGTGGAAACCGAAGTGGTAAAGCTGCTTCGCGACCGCAAGTTACTCGTTGCCGACGAACCTGAAAAGGGGCAGACGCAAACACCGACTATAAGCGTACTGGTGGACTCCGCCAACTACTGGAGACTCGTGAGAGGACGCATCGAGCGCATCAACGACTGCCTTTGCGCCGTTGAGACAGTGTTTGGCTGGGTTCTCCAGGGTCCTTACTCAAGTACCCACAATCCCCTGGTGAGGAGTAGCAGCACAAATGCTCTGTTTTGGGTTGAGTTGACGGACCGGACGAAAGTTGCGAAATTATTGATCCCTCAGAAATGTGGAGGTTGGACGGCAGAGGGATACCTGACCCGCCTGAGAAGACTGAAGCCGAAAACTGCGCTGCATTAGGGAAGTTTCGGAGTGGAATCCACAATGAAGACGGTCAGCGTGTAGTGCCGCTTATGATCGAAATGCCAGGCCGTATATCCAGCACTAACGGGGCTGTAGTGGAGAGCAGACTTGGACAGCAGCTACAACGCTGTGAACATCACCCGAATCTTCTGGGATAGTACGACAGAGCCATCGGCGAGTACTTCAAGGAAGGTCATGCGGAGCGAGTGCTGCAACCCACGGTCCACGGGGACACAGTTTATCCACTCACTAATCATACAGTCGTCAAACGGGAGGCAGTAACACCAAAGGTTCGCGTAGTCTTTCACGACTCTTCGCACGAGAAGGACCAGCCATCCCTCAGCGACGTACTGGAGAAAGGAGTTAAGATTGAGCTCGAACTGCTCCAGCAGACGACCTTGTCATCGGCGCGCGTTCAGAAAAAAGGCGCTGGAGCTGTACGAGGCAGACAGCACCGTTCTGGATCCAGCATGGAGCTTCGGAAGTGGTGCTGAAACTCCAACACACTCAATGCCCGTTTCACAGCGGACTTACTTTCTCTTGAGAATGTTGGAGAAAGCGGGCCAACTTCGAAAATACTTGGGTTGGACTTGGATTACATGACGGACGACGTAATACTGACAACTTAACCATGCCGTATTACATTTTGAAGCATTCCGGGAAGAGATGGCATCCAGCGTTACCACGATATTCTCCTACCTAATGGACAGCGAATTCGACGCGCCATTCAGCGGCTCTGCCTTTTGGAGTCAACCGTGGCCGCGGGAGGATGTTGATTCTCGATCGCGGGGGAACGCGCGTGCGCGGTCACTTGGAAGAAGAGAAGAAAGAAGCGAGGAGTTTGTGCGGGCGCTCGTGTTAATTCTGAAGAAATAAAAGTTCAAGGCGTTCCGAACGGTAGCGCGGCGTCGGGTCTTCTCGAGTTAATAGGGCCTCCACTACACGGGCCAGGATAGTCCTTTCAGCGTCAAAGGGAACCACGACCCGGGAGGCTGGAACCCCTGCCTGGTGAGCAGCACCCTGGCCAGGGCATCTGCTAACTCGTTGCCCATGATGTCCACGTGCGATGTCAGCCAGTGAAGTCACAGTGGACACCCCTCAGCCTCCACTGCATGAAGCGTGGACACCAGCGACTGCTCTACTTAGCCGCTGGAGCTGCCTGGCTGGTAAGCAGCTCGTAGACGGAGGACGGCAGACCGAGAGTCAATCAAGGTGATGGCCCTCGGACCTGGGTCCCCTGCTGTAGAAGATGGTCCGCGGCCAAGTGGAGTCCAGCCAGCTCTGCGTGGGTGGATGAGACCGGGAAGGGCAGGCTGCAAACCCGGCTGGTGCCAAGTTCCAAGGCCGTACAAGCGGCTCCGGCTCTGCCCGTCGACTGTTGCATGGAGCCATCCGTGTACACCTGCAGAATACCGGCAGCGTCGTCCCGCAGCAAGGCGGTCACCTCCTGGTAGATGGCCTGGGGTGGAGTGGGCATTTTGATACGCACCCCCGGCAATGTGGTGGCGATGCGAATGTGGTGGGGCTGGCCCCAGGCGGGGCCGCTGCGGCAAGACGATATGGCCGTCGTAGGTACTGAACAGCATGCCCATCCGAGAGTTTGGCCGGTAGCGGTTGCGCTGGAGGAGGGCCGCGCCGTCCAATGGGCCCTGCCGGTGGTGGATGTGGTGGAGCCCCACCTGCAGGGCCCGCATCTGGATAGGCCAGGAGCCTGAATCTGTGTACGTCGCCGCCACCGGAGATGTGCTCGGGAGGCCCAGGCAAAGGCGGAGAGCCCGGCGCTGATCCACCTGCAGCTCCTCCCACCGGTGCGGCTTGAGTTGCACCAGAGACAGAGCATAGAGGAGAGTGGACGATGCCATGCCGTGGAACACCCGCCGGGCCACGGTGTGTGTGCTGCCCTGCCACGCGCCAGCTACCTCCGGTCAGCCTGGAGGACCTCCATTGTGCGTTACCAGAGCACCTTCACCGAAGGTAGACTGGACAACTGGCAGTCGACCAGGAGACCCCGATACAGGTGCACATCGGAGGGGTCTGGCTGTTCAAGGTGAGCGGTGGTTTCGCCTTACGTGCCCTGTAGCCCCTCCGGTGGAAGACCAAGGCCTGCGTTTTCGACTCGGACACCTGCAGGCCATGGTTTGTCAGAAGGTGGTGACCACCCATAGCACACCCTGGAGGCACGTCTTCACCTTGCAGAGTTGCCTCGTTGGTCTATGTGCCCCGATGGTGATGTCGTCAGCATAGACTGCCATCCCCACTCGAAACACAAGCCCAGTCGGGATGCAGTCCGGGAGTGGAGCCAGGACGAGTTTGAAGAGGAATAGTCTGAGCACACTCCTCTGAGGAACCCCAGAGCTTACGTCTCGTGGGCTGCTGGTTGCTCGGCCCACCTTGACTCGAAGTGTCCGGTTGGCCAGGAATGCCCGCACGTAACTCCGGAGGAGCGCTACAACGCCCATGCCGTCCAGGGCCTCCAGGATGGCCAAGTGTGTGACGGAGTCGAAGGCCGCCTTCATGTCTAGCAGGAGCAAGCACCCCGCCTGGTTGTCATTGCGTGCCTGCTCCAGCATAGACAACACATCCCCTAGGGAGTCCACCGTGCAGCGGTGGCATCTGAAGCCGCTTTGCTGCTAGTGCAAGACGCCCCGACGTTCAGCAATCCACTAGAGGTGGGCTAGGCCCATGCTGTCCATCAGCTTCCTCGCTGCACATGCCAGGGAAACCAGCCGGTACGATGCAGGCTCAGTGGGTGGTGGGTGGCTTACCGACCTTCAGCATTGGCCTGACAAGTGCCACCCATTTAGAAGATGGAAGGCTGCTCTCCCTCCACACCCGTTTGATGAGCTGCAGAAGCGGCTCCAGCTGAGTGACGTCCATGTCCGGAGCATCTGATACGTCACCCCATCAATGCCAGGGGCACTCCGCCGCTTGGGGCATCGATCCAGAGCGGCCCGCGCCTACCGGAGTGTTATGTCGCCACCGCAAATGGCCACTGCACAGCCTCTCTGCAAAGGCTTCCTCGTTGATGCCCAAGCACATGGCAGAGGCCAGCAGAGGGCACTGGTTGGTGATGGCAGGCTGGAGCAAGGGCCGGAAGACTCTCCAGGCTTTGGCTGGATCCCTACGCGAGTCCATGGAGGAGCAGAGCGACTCCCAGCTCGGCCTCCACCGCTGCTTGGCTCTTCTTCTGCACTGCTCATCCACCTGCCGGTACGCTGTCCAGTCTTCCGGACGCCTGCTCTGGATTGCCCACCGTTGCAGCTGGATGCGCCTGGCAGAGGGTTGCCTTGTTGGCGCTCCGCAGGACAGCTGCCAGGAAACCAGGCTCTGGGTCGTCCAGACACTTTGACATCACCTTGCGGCAGTCGTTCCAGTTGGTGACGGTGTAGACCATCGTGTCCACTCGCCTGCAGTCGCTCCTAGGGGTGACCATGATGGAGTAGTGGTCCGACCCCCAGGCGCTGGTGGCGGTTTCGCAGGGGTAGGCACACCTCTGGGACACCAGGGTAACGTCAATATGGGACAGCTGAACAGTGCCTGGGGCACCTGGGCGGGAGAAGGTGGGACTGCCTGTGTTGGCCACGAGCAGGCCGCAGGATAAGGTAGCATCCAGCAGCTCTCGTCCCCTGTGGTACGTGCGGGGGCTGCCCCAGGCTGCGTTGTGTGGGTTAAAATCGCCACACATGACAACGTCCGGGCCCAGGTTAGCCCGAAGCGGCCCCACTGCTGTGGCATCCCAGGGCCGCATTTGTCGGACGTAGACGCTGGCAACAGTGGTGTCCATTGACCCCATGCGCACTGCGACAGCGGTGCATTCCATGGTGCCAACCACGACCGAGGCCAAGTTGACTGGAGCACTGTTGAGCACAGCCCTGACGTAGACAGCTGCCTGTGACTTCCCTGGTGGGTGGCTGGCATCTTGGCATGGATGGTTGGTGCTGGAGCGCAGGGTAAAGCTGCTTGTACTGGCGTGGCACATGTACCCCGGAAGGCGCACTGCAGAATTGCAGTTGTCTGCACTCGTTTTTTATCAACTGCTATAAAACACACGTCGCACGACACGGGGCGAAGCTGCCATGGTGGTAAAAAGTCAGAAAGGGTTGATTTGTAGGCTTCTAAAAAGGTGACTGATAATTCTGACGCTCCCTTTATCACTCTTTGTGACAACGGTGCAGAAATAGATGGACAATTTATAAGGACCAACTCGCTCGTACCCACACGTTGTTCGATTTAGAAGGAGTTGGGACATGGGTGTATCGCGAATAAAATGTTTGAAGGGATGGTGGTTAATTGACAAAATTTTAAAGCATAAAGAAGTTTCATGTATGTACGCTGGTGATCTAGAAACTATTTATCGCACTCGACGTATATGCTTTGTACGGGGCTAGTGCGGAAAGAACCTGACGCGAGGCGAAGCGCCAGGTGCCACAGTGGGCTTAGCATTTACAGCGCTGTTTTTGATGCTGACCCATACACCACACTGCCTGTCCTAGCGGGACCCCACCAAGCTTGCAAAGGCACGTAAGAGAAGTTGCTTGTCCGCACCACAGGATACGTGTGAAAGGACCTCAAGAATGTTTATTGCTTTGAGGCATTTATGTTATAGTTGTTTGGTGTGAAGAATGAATGAAAGTTCTTCTTGGAAGACCACATCAAAAAACTTTTGTTCCTTTTTTACGGGAATGGAGTCCCCATGAACCTAATGTTAGTGTGTGCTTGCATCCGGCGTCTCTTCGAAAATACAACTCTGGTAATTTTAGAGGGATTAAAGTAAACCCATTTACGTGTACCCAGCGAGCAAGTTTGTTAACCCCAAGCTGGACCTGACGTTCACATATAGACATGTTACGTGATTTAAAAGATCTTTGAATGTCATCTACATACGTCAAGCAGGAGATGGTTGGTAGCAATCCCATTCGGAGAGTCAATCTTAACTATAATAAATTTGGCCAGCTTCCCGTAGGGGAACCCTGAGTAGTATGCGAAGCAGCTATAGGGTCGACTGAAGTTCCCATTAGTTTTCAGTGCGATCGCGGCGTCGCGCGAAGAGAATGAGGAGAGCGGAGCACGCACACGTCATTTAAACCGCACAGCTACAGTGGCGCCCCCAGCGGAGTATGCAGCGTCTACCGTCGTGTCTCTAACCATGGCGTGTTTCCGTCTCCAAAACGCCGTAACACCAAAACTTCCGGTGACGTCACACAAAAATAAAAAACAAAAAACAAATACGCAGAAGCCGTTTATGCATTAAGTAGTAATAAGGGTACTCATAAAAAGTAAAAATATTGCTGCGCGTGTAAGCATTTGCATCGAAACGTTTCACGCATTAACGAAAGTGGGGCGGATGCGCCACGAGCGCCTACTAGTGGCACTAGTGGTAGAAAGCACCCGTAAAAAAAAAAAAGACACAATGGCGTTTTCTGATGTGCGATTCGTCCCACGAAGTTTGTGTAGGAACTGTACGAATGTAGTGCATCATAAGGCTCTAAAGTCGTCTGCGCTGTGTGTGTCTTGCCGAGTCGTCATTTGTGCGTGAGGAAGTCGTGGTGGGCTGTTTTTACTCGTAGCGTCGTCACCTATCTCCTGCCGCGAACGTCCTGGCTTTATTTGTTGCTGGTGTGATGTGTGTCTGTGTAAAATCTCCCTGATGGAATTTGAGTGGCTTTGTTCTACGACAGCAGTGGTGACAAGCTACAAGGGTTCTTTTTCTGGCTGTGAACATGGGCTCACCCGACGTTAAACGTGAGGCCTACGTAGCTGGTGTTACAACTCACATTCTAGTTCACTCTAATGACAACGGAAGGTATCCTTTACGGAGTGGTTTCGCAGGTTGCTCTGGGCGGTAGTACAATCGGAGCAACGATGCGTTTTTATCCTGTACACAATCGTCTGAGACTGCGTATCTTACAAACAAAGCACTATGAACGAGCGCGAATATTGTTCAGGTAATCAAATGCGCTGGCGTTATATAGAGTGTTTCATGACTGCTATGGACTATGGTTGTTCGTAAGCATAAGTAGTTATGTCGGCTGTACAGATGCACTGCACTGCACATCGTGTGTGTGTGTGTGTGTGTGTGTGTGTGTGTGTGTGTGTGTGTGTGTGTACACGCATATTACAGAGGTGGTGCCACATGTTGGCATCTACGGATAATATGGCACCTGGTGCTTCTGCGAGCCACTACATCTTTCCCTCCCGGGGAACAAACAATCATTAGACTAGACAGTCCTGTCTGCACAAATCACCAATACGGTCACTGTTTGTGTGCAGAAATCACCAATACAGTCACTGTCTGTATGAGCCCTGACAGCTGTCGAATCACTGCACGTAATCTTGGAAGTGCACTGGAGGTCTGCGATTTCTCCTGGGCCGGTCAGGTGGTGGCCCTGGCATTGAGTCCATTTCCCTCTACCGGTACACTGCACTCCTCAGTGCCAGAGCCTGGAGCCAGACTTTGTGGCTGCGAACCTTGCGGCTGTGGTGGGCTCGATGGCACATGTGATGGTACAGTGCGTGAAGACTCAAGTTGATCTGCGGATGAACTCGCAGATTGTGTTTGTGGCGGACCCCCAGGTGCAGTGATCCAAGTCTTCGATGGTGCAGCTGTACTTTGGTAGTCCGTCAACAGGGGCATGTTGTACGTGCAAGAGTTGTCCTTAGTTTCTTGCCCTGGTGATGCCTCTTTTGGTACCGCTGATAGCTGTGAAGCGTCCCAAGTTAGACCGTCTTCCAGATAGAAGGACCAGCGGCCAATTTTTTTGAGGATTTTTAATAGTGGTCCATAACTTGGAGCCAGGAACTGGCCCAGGAACTGGTTTCTTCACTCGTATGTAGGTGCCAACTTGGAACTTGGGGACTCTTGCAGCTCGCTGTTGCTCAGCGTATGCCTTACTTTTTCGTTCACACTCTGGGACTCTTTTTCCTAGCGGGCTCATCTCCCGTGAAGGATTTGTGCTGACGTCAGCTGTCAGCTGACCAATGACGTCCAAAGAAGCTCTCATGTGTCGGCCATGTAGAAGAACGGCCGGGGAGAGACCGGTGGTGCTGCGAGGAGTGGCTCTGTATACTCCCAAGTACTCAGTCACAGTTTCCTTCACTGGACGCTGCTCGAGCAGAGCCAGTTGCATGTATGACTTCAGTATACGATCAAATCTCAACGAGACCACTTGCCTGTGGGTTGTACACGGCAGAAAAGATGTGGTTGATTCCACGGTCTTCAAGGAAGGACTCAAATTCCCTTGATGTGAAGTCGACCATGAACAGACACTATTTCAGTAGGGTAACCCTCACGTACGAAGAGTGCTAGAAGCAACTTCGTCACCGTGTGAGTGGTAGCGTCAGTGCAAAAAGCCACTTCTGGCCATTTTGAAAAATAATCAACTACTTAAATGGCAAATCGGTAGTCTCCAGGTGCACGCTGAAAAGGAGCAACAACGTCAATAGCTATCTTGTCCCAAGGTTTGTCAGGAAGAGGAATTGGCTGAAGTGGTGTGGGTGAGATCTTGGCACTTTTTTCCGCATGCTGACAAACGGAACTGCGGATAGCTGTTTCATCGTGTTTGCCGAACCCTGGCCATCATACTTCTCTTTAGGCATTGTTTGGTTTTCACGATACGAGGGTGGGATTTGTGAGCCAGCTGGACAAAACTTGCTGTGAGCTTGACAGGAACTGCGATGCGCTTAGTACGGAAGAGCATGCCATCAACTGCTGTCAACTCCTTTTGGACTTCATAGTATGGAGTCAGCTTAGGTGCCTGATTTTTGCGGGGCGGCCACGATGTCTGCACGTAACGGGAAACTTCTCGTAGAGTGTTATCCTCCACTGTCGCTTGTCTCAGTTCATCTTGACGTACAGACGTCACCAGAGACACTATTTCTTCAGACTCGCGTGGTTTCGTGGTGGGCGGTGACAACTTGTTTGAGTGCTGTGGATGCATTTCGGGGCGTAGCATTTTGGGGCCTTGTGTCAATGTTTTACTTGGTTTGTGTCAATGTTTGGCCACAGTAAGGCAGTGTAATTCTGTGCCCACAATCTGGAGGCCAAAAGCTTGTACGGCATCAATACCCAGAAGTGATGTTCCACTTGGGTAATGTGGAAAGTCACTACCGTTTCTAACTAACTAAAGTCACTAACAGCTGTTTCCGATTTGTGCACAGTAAGGGCAGGGAACTGTCCACGCACAGGAATTTGTCGACGTGAAAAATCCAGTAATGTTAGTTGCGATTTCTTCAGCTCAGCTTGGTCTCTGAACAGGTTTTGAAAGCTTTGTTCTCCCATTATCGACACAGCTGACCGTGTCCACTAAAAATTTTATGATGTGCCAGGGTAATGCCAGAAAAACAGGTTGAACCCCGACATCAAAGTAGACACCCGTACGCTTAATTATCAGTGTGAACAGTAAGAATGTTAATGACACTCTCAGCGTCTTCCTCTGGAACAATTTCGGCGACTCTTCCACACCCGCGACGCAAACTTCGACAGTACTGTTGAAAGTGACCTCGAGGCGGCCACACGTGAAGCAGGTTCAACCGCGGGCTACGGAGGTTGACAGTTGTCACTTTTGTGCGCCGCAATTTCCACACGCGGCTGTGTTTCTGGAGTACGGGATGACAGTGCCACTACATAGGACACTACAGTAGTATTATTTACAAGTTATGAAAAAGGAGCCAAAGACATTGCTGGATTTGGACCCCGTCATTGCAGAAAGCTGAAAGTGTGGCCCCGCGGCATTACTTCACATGTTTTTGATAAATTGATTTTAAAAATCCACTTATACGCACGCAGTGTTTCATTACGCCTGCTACGCTGCTGGTTCGTTGTTCCCGTTGCTAATGAAAGTGGCATCAAAGGGGCCGACTAAGGGTGTACTGATCTCAAATTGCCGTTATTTTGTTGGCAGTGTTGGATTCTGTCTGAAGTGTCGTCAGCTATTAAAGTTATTTTGGAATTGTGCAGTGCATTTCTGAGAAATGAACCCAGCAGTTTATATTTCCTTTATTTTTCTTCAGAGTTTGTAAAATGACCTTCGTGAGCAATAAAAATGTGCTTCATAGTGATGGCTGGAGTTTCATGATTACATTTTGGTGCTTGTGCAGTTTAACAGTAGAGTATAAATTTTTCCAAAGGAGTTTACAAAGTGTATTGGCAAACAGTCAGGTGTCCAGCGTCCCCTTACAACGATAGAGCCATTATTCTACCAAGTGGGACAATTTTTTCAGAGACTTCCCATAAATGTTTAGTTTGTTTAGATTCAACACCTCTTTCATACACTTGGAAGTTATTATTGTTCTAGCAACTATGACGAGTTGGAGGGGCTTTAGAGTGATGTGTCACTGATTTTCAAGCATGCACAGTTGCATCTGATTATGCAGCTGCTGTAAGAATAGAAAATGATGCGGCATATCAGAATAGTTCAGGACCTTAGCGCTTCATGTTGCTGCATTTCAAGAATATTCTGGCTGTACAGCTGCAGTAAGAATAGGAACCGGTTGTCCAGCAGGTTGCAATGGTTTGATGTCAGTCCTTCGAGGTGCTAATGTTGCTCCTTTGCAGAGGTGGGCTGTTGCTTCTGACTAGAAGGCTATGGCAAGAATTGCAGACTTATGTAGTACGCTGGAATGGATTCATGTGAGGCCCTCGGGCTGTAAAGCCGCTGCTTCTCAAGCACACCTCTTGTTTACAGCCATGAAGCCGCGGTGAGAGAACATGCCACGGCTTGAGACTGTGAAGTTGGTGCTTCTCATGAACACAACAGTTTAATTTTTGTATAGGACCCACACCTCCACCATCACCTTTGCCAGCTCTCCCAGTATTGGCGTTTTCAATGTGCGTGCGCAGCCTGCACAGCTTTCATGGTGCGGAAAACACTACTCGAACACTGCGCCATGAAATAATTTTCTTTATGTTGTGCGACGGCTTATGAAGATACGGCATCACTTTCACCTTGTTTTCATGGGGATTGTGCATTTTCGTTTTGCCTTTTAAACTTAATACAGAGGCAGTCTGCAACTGCCTTAAGCACTGGTGTCAGAAAACCCTCTGCAGAAAAGCCTATGAGTCTGGCGGTCAGTGTGTTCCTGGATTACGTGGACACAACTTTTCTGCAGTGCACTGCAGAAACGGAATGTGGCTATGCCTCATCAGCGATGGCTTAGAGGTACTGCACTTGCCTCATATGGGGGAAGTACTGGGTTCGAATCTGTGCACCGCCGGGCACCCAGTGGTTTCTTTAATGGGTACAGGTGTCCCTGGTCGAGTGCGGACTTTTGAAAGGATAACTCGCGCCTGGAAAGCTGCCTTTACCCTTGCGAGGGGCTTCCGACCTTTGTCAATCTGGTGGGGCCCCGGCCTTCTACAACACCGCATTGCCGAAGGGAGGAAGAGTCTGGCGGCATGTCCTACCACAGGCGGTTACTGAGTAGAGTGTGCAACGCTGCTGTGGAAGTCACCATGTGCATTCGTGTGCCTTGGTGGTGCCGGGCACCTATTGAGAAAATAGGTACAAGCCTGGTGCTCGGCCCTTGTTACCACTAGAAGATGCTCCTGGCGTGTGACTACACTTGAAAAGTTGACCCAGCTTGTACAGGAATCACCTCTATGCAATTAGGTGGCTAGAAAGTGCAATTTTTTTTTGGTTTGTGTCCCCACACGATTGATAAAATCAATATAAGAAAAAGGGACTGCTAGCACACATCTTCACCTCAAAAATTGCAATTAATGGGACAAAAAGTCTACGCAAATTGTAGCAAAAACTGGAAAGCGGCAATAAAGTACATAAGTAGTTTACTGAAACACTGACACTGTCGCCAATTACTGAAATTTTAGAAATTGGAGCTGAGCTGGTGGTAGATAGCGGCATTGGAGTTGTAGAGAATAAGTGAAAAAAGTTTTGTCAGTGGCACCTGCATGATTTCGGTGACACAGGTTTTGGGAATTACATTCTCAGATGTAGGCTATAATTTATATTTTAAGCACCTGCAATGCAGCCTACTAGGGAATGGTGCTATGAGATGCCCCGTACCCTACACTGTACCAACAAAGTGACGTGACTCTGGTCTCTGAAGTTGAACCACTGTTAGATGGTACGGTCAATAAACAAAACTGTTCGCAAATGACAGTCAACAGGTGCAGTTTAATTTTAACGCTCTCTTTATCTGCTTTTGCTGCTAACCTTCCAATTTTGACACATACGCGTTCTGGGGAAATAGAAATTTCGAGAAATGTGAGCACGGCCCCTGCAAAAATGGTCCCAACTCAGCGATTATATCACCGTTTGTTAGCTGGCTGAGAAAGAAATCGTGCAATGTACTTTCCGCCCTTGCATTTCAGAAATAAAATACACAGAACTACAACTTTTTCGGAGGCTGTGTTTTTGTTCGTGAACTTGACTAAAAATAGTTACTACAGGTGCAGGATGCGCTCTTTATCAAGCGAAGATAAGGTGACGGGGATTTCGAGAAAGCCCTTGCTTATATATCGTTCCGTCTACTCGGAACGCCAAGCAGCTTTCCCGGCTCACAACTCGCATAGAAGGCAGCTTGTGTGCATTTTACCATACCGCCACCGCTCACTGTTAATTAGTAAATACCCTTAATAATTACATTGATAATTACAGGTTCGGCGACGGGCCTCGGGGCAAGCAACCGCACTGAAATGGTCCATGTGAAAAGCTTGGCATACTGCTGAACAACAATGCGATCACAACCATTGTCACTCGATAATGTAAACACAAGCAGCGCGCCATCGCCTCCTGTACGATGATCGCGCTCGCCCGCTGTTTATTATTATTATTATTTTTGTGGACGATGCTATATGTACTACGTAGTGAAGTCTCACCGGAAATTGCTATACGCACTACCGATATAGCGCCATCTATGGACGCTGTCAGAAGCACTTTTTTTTATGTTTTTACTGTTTTTACGCGGTCTCAAGCGGTCGGCCGATCGACATGGCTGCTTTTCGTCGCTGACCGATCCATGGATGGATCGACCCCCGTTGCGACAAATCACGGTAATAAAGCGCAAGTCTTGAATCGTGGGCCGGGCTGATACACACGGTTCGCGCCAGGGCCGTCAAGTTGGCGTGGCAACTTCCCGATCGCGCCGTCAACACGCCGCAGTGGTTCGAAGACGGCTTGCCCAGTCTGAAGGTAGGTATTTCTGGCCTCGTTGGTTTGTCCCGTAACGCTTGCTTTACTGATGTTGAAGTTGGAGACCCGCGTCAACCGCCGAGCTTATATTTCCGTCACCAGCCTTTCCACCCGATGCGCGAGCATGCATGCATGTCGAGTGGTTCCTTCAGCCGGCCCGAGCAACTGAACGGTGCGAACGTGTATTGGATATCTTCAGCGCGTTTCCCCTCACCTTGTTAAATGTCGTTTCATGCATTGTTACAATTGCGATAACGCATAAGGACAAGCACTTTTTTAATCAACAAGTGTGAAGCTAATAATAGGAGATGGGGGGAGTCAGTGATGATGCTTGTATCCGCTTTCTAGTGCCGTATAATTAGTGTACTGAATCTTTCTCAGGGCCAAAACATCGTTCCAGGTTGTAGTGAAAGTTGTGGAACAGACCAGGATGGCACCAATGCCTTGTTTCTCTTTGAAGCAGCCTTGTATTTATGCATTGAGAACCAATTCGACCAGCTGCACACTTTACTGGTTCCGTATGTATTAGCATGGGCGTCTGCAGAATTTTATCTTGAAGGGGCAAATCCATTGTTTCGGGCAAGAATAGGGAGAGGGCATGGGGGAGGGTGCAGGTGTGGGGGGGGGGAGGGGGCAACATGTATATGTTCCCATTGTGCATCTAATCTTGTGCATTGCTCTTTTGACTCAGAATTACTGGTTTTATTTGGGTGGCAGTTCCTTTGTCCTAAAAAAATGTAGTTCTTACTGTGACCAAACAGCAAAAAAAGATCAGTTCTAAGTGAGCAGGAAAAAGGTTCACGTCAATTTATACCAAAAACTACGACAGCTTCTGCATTCGGTGTGGTTCCTGTCGGGCTAACAGATTTGCAAAAAAATTGCACAACACTTCACACGGTGTGGTCGCATGCAGCCCTGCACCAACGGCATCTGCTCCCATTTTCTGTGACTGGCCATAAAAACTGGCTGCTTCGAAATAATAGTAAATTTCTTAGCCGCATTTACATTCAGGCAAAAAGTATTGTGCAGCCATTAAATGTAGTAATGGTTGGTATGGAAAATCGTGCTCAATAGGTTTTCACGAAAGTTGGTTTCAAGAATTCAAATTGTGCCAGTAAGACAAAAATAATACAATGAAAAAACATAACAAAGGTCCTGGGTATTGCCATGTTTATTTTTGTGCTTTTTTTCTATCGTTTATACAAGCAACATAGCCGTATTGCTAATTGTATTGCACCTTTGGTTTTACAGGTCACCCAGAAAGGACAACTTCAATTGAAGCTGAGGATGTGGTGTAATAAAAATTTGCTTCATATTGTAAAACAATAGCAGTGTTGATGTCTTCTTGAAAGTGTAAGAAACAACAGCCTTTCTTGGACCTTTTGCATGCAGACTTATTTTTGGATAACCTGAAAACAATTTAATATAGGTAACTCGTTTCTTCTTGTCTTCTTTTTCTTTTATGGTAGGTGGTGCTTCTTTTCTTTCAGGTTGTTTTTCATGACTATTTTTCATGACTGATTCAGCTATTTAAGCATTCTGGAGTAGACATCTTCTCAGTACAACTGAGCTGACGTTGCCTGACGTTTTCATGCAAAGCGTCACACGTGCACCCTGCATGCTCACCATGGGCACGGACGAGTTGCAGGGTATGAATGAAGATAGCACAGAATTCTTTTATCAGCATGTAACCATCTAAGAGTCCACATACTTGAGCAAAATCATGAGCATCTTATGTGGCATAGAAATAATAGCAGTTGCCCTGCCAGTTGGAAAACATACAATTCAAACAATGCAGATGCGAATCAATATATATTTCCTTCTGCTTAGAAATGGCCTCTTTCTGTATTTTATAGTTTATAAATAACATAATGCTTGGCTGCAGCAGCTGTGATAAACTAGAAAATGTCAATAATGAAGAGATGGGCATTGCTTCCACATAATTTACAGATATTTTTTTTTTTACAGGCACACACGAAGAATATACCCCCCGCCCCACCCCTCCCTCCCAACACACCACGCCACGCTTTATCGCCGCCTGCAAACTGAAACCTTCTATAATCACCCCATCCTACACCACATCTCGCCGTCCCTTTTCCCCTACAACTTCCCGCACTGTCACATACCTCTCACGACTTACCACCTTGTTTTCTCTTGTCCTCACCACCCTAACCCCATCCCATCCACCAACCCTGAGCAGTGGGAGTCCGAGCTGACCAGCTCAGCACCAGAGCGACAGCAAGCCCTGGTGCGACGAGCTCTGGACGCAGCTCGGACTCGCGGCCTCCTGGACTTGGGAGGCTGAGCACATCGTGGTGTGCACAATAAACGTTTATTCCTCCTCCTCCTACCATTCGTGATGTGAAATTGCCTAAGCGAGTCTTTGGAGCTTGGTAAGAATCTGCTTCAATGCACAACGTAAACCGTGTTGGACAAACGTCACTGCTGGCATGTGACATTATGCACGTGAAAGAATGCAGGATAAAAGTTCTATACATCTTCCGGTTTCCTTTTCCTGTGTCTGCATGTTGAAAGCGCCTTTATTTGCTAAAATAAGGCTGAGTGGGAGGAGGGATGTGAAACGTTTAAAGGTCACACTGCAAAAGAATGTGCCTTAAGAGTTTCGTAAACACTATGGATTAGCTGCTTTACATCAGAAGCGTTTCTTACCAACACGTTTAGCCCCGGTGACTTTCTTGCACAGCTTGGCAGCCATGCGGAAATGCCAACTTTAACAGCTGGAGGCAAGGTGTACGAACACATACGAGCTAAAAGCACAGGTGCGCGTTCCCCCGTTTGTGCTCAAGAGTTCCTGTAGAACATGCTTTAGTTAACTGCTGCGTAGTCAATTAAAACTGGTGTTTCGTGCGCCGCCGAAACCACACCGCGCTACACGGGGCAGCGTATTAGACCTCACTCAAGGACCTTTAGTGTTGATCGAAACATCTGGTACGCACAGTAATTTTTCGTCTTCATCGTAAATTCAACGCAGCCTTGGCTGCCGGGAATCGAACCCGAGACATTGTACCTCCTGCAGCCATGAGAGACTATATATGCGAGATCTGAGCAATCTGGCGCCTGAGAAATCTTATTAAGGCGAATAAAGCCGCCGTGGGATATTATTTAGAGAGTTGGCGATACCCAGGAATGGACAGCTTGAGGCTACTATATATAGATACATACTTGATTACACAAAACTCAAAAGTAAAATAAAAAAAAATGACGCGGGCGGCCTGACACAACATACGATATGTTGATCAACACCGTATGTTATGCACCGGCTGCCCGCGTAATTTCTGTTCCTGCTTCGATTAAATGCTCAAACTTGTAAACGGCCCTGTGGGCAGCCATAACCAATTTCACGCCCATGACTACAGCGCAAGCTTTGCTGTGACCGAAACCAGGTACTTTGCCGTTCTTTCTATAAACGTTGGTTCGTACGAAGGTCGCGTCAGCCCGCCACCAAGCAAGCTCGGGAGCTCGAAAGTGTTTCTGACAGAGCCTCATAGATGGCGCTATACGGGTAGTGCGTATAGCAATTTCCGGTGGGGCTCCACTACGTAGTACATATAGCATCGTCCTATTTTTATAACCGCTGCTACCACTAGCACGGCCGCTGGATGAGAGCGCACGCAAGGTGCGGCATGCCGCATCGCTCGGATTTCAACGGGCGAGGGCGTGAGTGGCGGTGGTTACGTTTGCCGCCGCTTGACTCCCTCGCGGCGCTAGCGTTCGGGGACTGGTTTCGGGACGGAGCGGGGCGGTCCCCGTAGGCGAGCGCTTGCACCGACTGAGAGAGACAGCCAGCGCACGGGTTTTAAAGATGTGGTTGTCCTTCCTGGGCTACTCAACCGCGGAAACTGTCTGTCCGTATGTATGTAAGTGTGCCAGTCTGTCGCTCGATCCAGCCGCCCGGCCGTGGCTGAAGCAGCCAGAAGCTAAAATAATTCTTGAATGAGATATAGGTAATACATTTTAAATCTAACAAATCTATAAAGATGCTCCATATTCGACAACATTGTTAAAAAAAGATAATATTCAACAAAAAGATAATAACCACCGGTTAGCTTTGTACAAAGCGTCTCACACACAGCACGTAAACCGCGTTGCACAGTTTAAAGCCGCAAGTTCATTAGTTACAGTTCAAGCGGCAGGTATTTGGTGGGACTTTATTCGTCCGAAATTTCAAAAATGTCACCTTTTCTCGGGAAACCTGGTGTCGACACACGGGAGAGCGATGAATATTTGCCGGCGACGGATTAAAGCTTGCCTAAAGACACTTCTTTGCAAAAACATGTTGGCCGGGCGGAATGCGCACCTCATAAAACGAGGACAGGCGATAGGATGGTCGAAAAAGGATTTGAAAAGACTAGACATTTTGCTATGCGTGTCTTTTTTTTTTTTTTGATACTCTTATACTGGCCCGATCATGTCTTGCCGCGCATAGATATTTGGGTTGTTTTATTTTCGCAGGCACGACAATGCCTTTAAACGCGCTATGAAAACTTGAGTACAGCTCGAGGTTGTATAGAAAGAAAAATAAATGCACCGTGCTGTGTTTAAGAAACAGTGCGTACGCTGTCCACTTTGCTAAGCATTTTTCAAACTTTGCGATGAGAACACGCGCTATATCCTCCGCTATTTCACCGCCGATTTAAACCCATACGCATTTATCCCTGAAGCTAACTGCCGGGCTCCTGGAACAGCACCAGTATGCGCTCAAATTAGCGCGCTCTAAAGAAGTTGCGCTAGTTTTGATCTGTGAACATACTGCGCTTCAATTCGAATTAATTTTCGTAGCGTAAGAAAATTTTCACACACGTTATTATTACGTCAGCTTTCTTTTTTGAGTACCCTAGCATAATCTCTACGTAATGCAACAAGTGCAATGCCTTGTATCTGCACAAATAATGTGTAATTCACGCAGTTAGAACAATTAATATTTATGATATTCAAGATGTACAATTGTTGGTTTAAAATAGCAAAGAAAACAAGAAAACGTGAAGTGGAAAAGCGGTGTTCGAATGCTTACGCATTATTAGGCAATTTTTGGAATTTCTGTACAATTTCGCTTTTTTCTTTCGTGTCCGGGCAAAAATTTAGCTTGCCAAGCTCGCCAAATATTTTTTTTAAGTTTTTTGTCGACCCGGAAATCCCATCTGCTCTCCTTAATTTTTTTAGAGGCTACAGGGAAGAAGTAAAAATATCAGGTAGAAACTGGAATCGCTTTTCATTCAACTGTATATATATATATATATATATATATATATATATATATATATATATATATATATATATATATATATTATCAAAATAAAAAAGGGCCGACATGATATTAGTATTACTTCATAACTAAATAACGTGTAATCAAGTCATATGTGCCGTGAGATTAATACGAATTGGGGTGTTTTATTTAGTGCACGAGGAAAAAACTACATAAAAGTTGGTTACGTCTTAAACATTGAGAAGTGTTGGCACTCCTAAATAACAAGCGCCGCCACAAAAACATTGTTTCTGCTTGTCGGGAATTTTAATATATTCTCTGCAGTCGCAGCTTGCAGACAAAACGTAAATCTCTGCCGTGCGTGAGGTCACAAAGAGCATGCCGGGCGACGTGAGACACAACGACACAGCAATGCAAGACAGACGGCACACTATCAACGCGTAATGCTCCTGCTGTGAATGGAATTTAACTTCCACCTTGACCAAATTAAGCTCGGCCGCCGCTAATCGTCTTTGTCTTTTAACAGGCGTAACATTAGTGCTGGTAAATGCCTTATGCGGAGCGTGGAACGCCGATGATACGCCCACACTTCGAAATAAGCGGCCCAAAAGCCGGCGTCCCGCGGGCTGCGCTCACCGCAACCAGTCCCGGAACGGTGGCGCCGCCGCGGCAGCGATGGGTACTAGGCACCCTCACGCCGGTTTGGGAGCACGCGGCAGGCCGCACGTCAGTGCGCCTCTCATCCAGCGGCCGTGCCACTAGTAGGCGCTCGTGGCGCATCCGCCCCACTTTCGTTAATGCGTGAAACGTTTCGATGGAAATGCTTACACATGCAGCAATATTTTTACTTTTTATGAGTATCCTTATTACTACTTAATGCATAAACGGCTTCTGCGTATTTGTTTTTTGTTTTTTATTTTTGTGTGACGTCACCGGAAGTTTTGGTGTTACGGCGTTTTGGAGACGGAAACACGCCTAACCATAAACGCGTCTTCGCATTATCGCACGCGGAGCCGCAGGTGTTGCCATTCGTTGCGCCATGGTTGCGCAATGGTTGCGCATTTTTTGGTTGCCCAATATCTAGGGGCATCCTGCCACAATCATCATCAGCGGTGCCTGGCCAGGCATGCCCAGTCTGGGTAGGGTGGCTAGAATGGAAAGGTGTGATGACCGGCGAGGAAAAACGGGCCCCCGTTTGCCTGAAGGCCGCGCGGCGGCGCTGTCGTCAGGGGCGACGTCAGCTTGCGCGGCCGTTCCCCCATTCTCCGTGCTACGCGTCTCTGCCACGACCCGGCGGGGACGCGTTACTGAGCACTAGACATTTTAGCTGATACAACAGTTCTTTAGACGAGGCAAGGCTATTGTTGCGCTACATGTAACATGGGGTTTGCTACACGGCTAAACACAGCCGAGTTTTACGCTGCCAGAAAGCAAGCAGGCGTTTGAGAAATGCCACATTGAATCCGCTGAGCGGGAGCTTATCTATGGTACAGTGCTTTTTGTGGGGTTTATGTGAAAATATTGTTTTTTTTCCACCGAGGTGAGCGTTATGCTATCTTCTAGAATCACGTGGCATGTTTATTCTTGCGACTCGTTTATTTCTTGTTGTTGCTGTTGGGCGTAGTTACGTACGAAAGAAGATAGCTGAATTCATTTACACCTGCCAAATCAACATGAAATTATGACATACGTTGTAATGCAACGTCCTGGAGTCATTTCATTCTAAATGTATTTCGAAAACCAAAGAAACAGCTCAAACATGTTCCTGGGTGAGTAAAATTTATTGCGTGAAGCAGAATGCAGTTCAGTTCTGCTGCTTCTTTGACGTTACGCAAGCCTGTTTTTTGACTTTGCTCTCATTCATTCTGTAATCAAAATGCAAATTAAAATGACAGGTGTGTAGCACGCAATAAGCGGTGCTACTATAATACAAAACTCGATGTAACTAAACGCGATCTAACAGCAAATTCTGATTCCAATGCTTTTATGAACTCGAACTAATGAAATAGATTCCCCGCCACTTCCGATTTGACAAAGTATTTAGAGCTACAGACCGATCTAATAATGAAAAAATTCGAATGTGTTTTGACAGAACGCCACGAAGATTATTGCGCCACGTCAGAAAAAAAAACAAGGCATATAGTTTTGTTGTCACAGAACTTTAGGTTATGAATTACTCATCAATCCCGTAGTGCACGGCGTCCTGGCCAGCACCCTTTCCACAATCTTTTAGGGAAATGACGCCATCGCCTATGCCACTTCTTCTGCAATTGCTTTGAAGAAAAATAACCTCAAAGAAGGCGTATATCCTGCATGAGCAGCTGGACGAAGTCCTGCTTATGTGGTTCAAGGATTTCGCTCAGCAGGGAGGTGGCACAACAGAAAGCGCTGTTTCGCGTTCCCCTTGAAAATGAAAAAAGCATGACTAGCAAGAAATCGTAATTACGGGCTTTATATCTTACTAGATTATTCGATAGCATCTGACTAAAAAAATTCTTAGCCTAGCTAGAGACGATTATTTACAGCTTGCGGGTTTTTTTTTCTTCTAGCTGGCCTGACAAATGCTAGCTAGAAGTAAATGTCAATACAGCTAGAAATGAACTACAAACTGAATTTCCAGCGATAAACATATCTCTCACTGGAATATGTCTAGCGAGCGGAATTTCTGGTTCAATAATCCAGCTAGAAAAAAAAACATTTTTACCTGGGCCACTTCAAGGCAAGGCTTACCTGGCTCATTATTTTCACCGCGCACTTTTAGTGCATCACCTAATTATCCTTAGGTGAGCGCCGTGGCCGCCGCAGTTACGATGTCATGGTAGCTGCTGGGATGCGACTCGCTTTAGGCATGAAATTGATTGCATCAACTGCTTGTAAAATGACAGTCCCAGTCCTGATTTTACGACGTTCTCGATTTAACGACATAATTCTCGGTGACTGCGTTAGATAGGGTTTTCACTGTATCACATATAGAACTACTCATCTCGCATCAAAGGGCTTTGCGTAAACAACCCAATTGTCTTGAAACGTCTTCTCGGCCCTTGGAACAGCACGCGACCTCTTAAAAATAGGTCTGGACACTTCGCCGCACGGAAGAGGGACCCTTTTTCTGAACAAGATTTGTATAAGGAATCGCACCCTGGCACGCCACACCATTTCGGAGTTTTTTGTTTCAAGTAGAAGGAATCTTCGCCCCCGCACAGCAGTGCAGTCATACACACAACACGCCATATTCTGCAGCAAAATACACCGCAAATGGCCCGCGTTCAGGCGCTGTCCGCTGGCCGCTGGACTGGCTTTCCCCCGCGAAAACGCCGACGGCGCCCCTGACGACCACGCCCTGTTTTGCCCCAGCGGCAGGCACGCGCCAAGGGAACAGCCGCTCCGCGCGACAGGCGCCGCGGTCATCACACCTTCCCATTCTAGCCACCCTAGTCTGGGTGGGGTACTCAGGGTTCCCCCACGGGAAGACGACGACGGTGATTGAACAAGAAGCTATCTCGTGATGGATTCTTCAGTTGACCAATCTTGAGGGGCATCGTGCCACAATCATCATCAGCGGTGCCTAGCCAGGCATTCACAGTGGGGTGTGGACGCCCCACAACGGCGCCACACAACGGCGCCTACACAACGGCGGAGGGAACAGGCTCGACCATAAGCTGCTTCGCATCTAAAAAAGGTGCAGCTCAATACGCCACTATGAGGGACGCCATTCTCCTGCCCGTGAACGTTTGAAAGTGCCGAACCGACTCTGACGCGAAATTTGTGTTCAGACAGGTAACTGGAAAGAGTGTTCGGCATGTTACCTGTTACACCATAGGATTTTGGGTCTGCAAGAATGCCATATCGCCATGCCGTACCATAAGCTTTCTCGATATCAAAAAATACGGTAATGCAGTACTGTTTGTGTATAAAGGTATCTTTATTGTATGATTCCAATACAACTAGTTGATCATTTGTGTTTCGCCCTGCCCAAAAGCCTGCTTGGCAGCCCTCGAGAAGGCCATTGTACTCAAGAAAGTACAAGAACCTACGGTGTTTTATCTTCTCTAGAAGCTTACACAGGCAGCTTCTGAGGGTAATGGGTCTATAGCTGGCGGAAGAGAAAGGGTCTTTCCCTTTTTTAAGAAAGCCACGACTCTGGCCTCCCTACAAGGCCTTGGAAGGTGCCCCGAACACCAAATCTGGTTGTATAGGTGTAGGGATGTCTCAAGTGTGCCGCGTTTAGGTGTTGTATCATACCATATGTAAAGTTCTCGGGCCCTGGAGCTGAATGCTTACAAATGACACGAGCAACCTTCAGCTCATGAAGTGTTAATTCAGAGTTGTAGGCAGCCTTTGACTTATTCTCTGTAAGCGCTTCTTTTCTGCAGATGTGTTGCACAGCATTAAAGTATTATTGTAGTGTGCTGAGCTGGACCCGTGTTGGAAGTGTTTGGAGAGTATGTTAGCCTGGTCTACGAGTGTGCCCCCTGTAATACTTACAAGGGGCAGGCTGTGTGTCTGTTGTCCTTTTAGTTTTAGTATGCGTGTCCAGACTCTGTGTGTGTCGGTGTATGAGTTGATGGAAGTGAGGAAGGTGCGCCAAATCTCCCTTTTCGCCTCACGACGCACCCACTTCCCAAAAGCCTTTGCCCGCTTTAAAAAAATAAGATTATTGGACGTGGGGCACCGACGGAAGATACCCTACGGCCTGTTCTGACCCTCTCGCGCATACCTAGAGTCCTCATTCAACAACAGCCTCATTTGATAGCGCGGGAAACCGGAGGCGTGGGGAATTGACTTTTCGGTGGCGTCGAGGATGTGCGCCGTGATGAGTTGGGCTGCTTCCTCCACGTGTAGGTGTTTTACGGATTAGTGGTGCAGTTTAGATGTTTCTGAAATGTACTCCAGTTTGCTTTTCACTCATTAAACATGTTGTGGGAAGACGGACTGCTGGGTCTGTTGCGGATCGGACGCCTCGATGCGGGTGCACCGCCAGGAAACGAAGCCGTGGGACCCCTGATCGAACGACCCTTTTAATGGCGATGACTTAGTTACAATGATAATGATACTCATGCCCTCGAGCCAGGAGATACATCTTCCTCTACGATTTCCAACACACTCCCGGCCACAATTCAGATGTGGAAGAAACATTAAGCTCTGGCAAATGTCTCCTGGCGAAAACATAGCACCACAGTTCTAGGCAAAAACACGACATACAGGGTAGTTCACACTGGATTGTCTTTTCGGCCCTTTTGCTGATTGCTTCCGTTTCTCGGTCGTGGAACCTCGAGCTTCATCTTGCAATGAGTCGTTCAGCTTGACTGCTGGTTTCCTTGACCAGAACCGTCGACTTGTACCGTTGTCCCGCTCGAGCGATGCGCTGCCGTCTAACATCTGCCGAAGGCAACAAGAAGAGATGAACTCAGGGAGATGTTTATCTTCAAGAGTACTTTTTTCTGAATCTTTGATAATCGTACGCACTGTAAAATGCCCTTCAGTGTCTTTTCCGCGATCGTGCGCCTGACAATTCTGTTCCAGAAGTCCACCCGGGGTTTTGCTATGGGTCGTGATCATGGTCTTCGTGATGCAGTCATTGTGGATGTCTGCGTTAGTGTCCGCTTTTCTAAGCCCCTTTGCCTGAAGGATGCCAACCATTACTTGATGGCGGCTAGATATCTACTTGTGGCCTGCGTCTGCTCCGGGAAATTGAAGTTGGAGCCAGTGTGCTTCTGGTCTTTCTTCACTTTCCATGCATAGTGCGGGTCGCACATGGCAGTCGCATGTCTCCCCTTGCACATCCTGCACCATATTTTTCGCCGGCACTCCTTCGATCGATGGCCTACCATCGTGCATCTATAGCATCGCGTAGCTTTCGCTAGCCACTTCTTCTTTTCAGGGATGCTCAGAGAAGCCTTGCATGCCTCGGTCACGTGCTTTGGCGATCTGCAAAAAAAGCACACGTTTCGTTTGAGTATCACATCTTGGTAGGCATGTAGAACAGACTTTGACGTTGATTGCCCGTTATGTTGGAAGGGGTCACTCGATTCGGTAGGAGTCGCCACTGGAGCATATTGCTCTCTTGCCTCGAGTTCGATTTGCGTGCACCGCAAGAGTTGCTCCAGTTGCCGGCAAGCCGTTTCGTTTTCGTCCCTAGACGAAGATGATGTCATGCCCGTTGATGTCATTTTGAGGCGGACGGGCCTGTGAAAAGCCACGACAATATCTTCAGGCAGAACCTCGAGCAAAATGTCGTAGAGCATCGCGGCGAAGCTGCTTGTTGGAACGTCCAGAAGGTTGAGGCAGCGGACGTTCAGCTGGACGCAGTCGTAAAGTCTGCGCAGCTCCCTCTCCTCCGAGAGAGACGTCACGTGCTGCAGCACGCGGAGGTTTCTGAAATGCCACTGTACGATCCCGCGCTTGTCTCCGAACAAGTCCTGGAGCTGCTGGATGGCACTCTCATAGCACGCCTTCGTTGTTGGCAGTCCGGCGATGGCAGCTGTTGCGTCACGTCACCTTCCAGGTAGTTTCGGAGGTAGTGAAACTTCTCGGTGGTGGTTAAAGCCTGGTTGGTGTGAACTGCGCCGTTGAATTGCTCCCAAAACAACGTCTAGCTACACACATCTCCATGAAAGGGCTGGATGGTGAGCATGGGCAGACAGGGTCCAGAGAGTTGGAATGGAACTGTAGTTGGGCCCTGTGGCGTGCTAGTCACAGCATAGGGGGTAGGTTGCGCCGTGCCGCTGACACTGAGCTCCTCCAGCCAGTACGTGCGCCGAGTCGGAGCCTCGAGCGTCTTGTCGTTGTAATGGGCCGCCGACTCGTACTCCCTTTCCAGCTCCTCGACAGGAACCGCGTCCTCGACCTGGGCGTCGATCTTACTAAGTTCCTCGCGGCTAGCCATGACGTTTCTAGAAGAAACTCGTCGGCGCCGCCGCTCGTTGCCCACGTCGGTGGGAGCCGCTTGTTTTCCTTTGGGATTCGGCACCAAATCTTGCGGATCGGACACCTCGTTGCGGTTGCACCGCCAAGAAACGAAGCCGCGGGACAACTAATCGAACGACTCTTTTAATGGCGATGACTTAGTTACAATGATAATGATACTCATGCCCTCGAGCCAGGAGACACATCTTCTTCCTCTACGATTTCCAACAGGGTCCTTTACCTATATACGTTAATAAAGTGGGGAAGTGGTCACTGCCATATGGGTCTGTGCAGACACCCGACTCAAGACATATAAAGAGAACTGCAGAACCAATGGCCGAGTCAAGATGCGAGTATGTATTGTGTCCTAAGTTATGATATGTAGGCTGCTTTTTTGAAAAGGCATGCTCTAGAGTATGTTAGAAACTTGTCTATGCAGCGACCTCGGACATCCGTTCGGAAGGAGCCCCAAAGAGAGTTGTGCGCATGAAGGTCGCCTGTGAGGATGTATGGTTGGGGTAGCTGGTCAACCACTGCCTCAAAATCAGAGCTCAGAAGTGCAACATCAGAAGACATGTAAATGTAGCATACCATTGTCAACCTATTACATATTATCGTATGGAATGCTACAGCCGCAAGGACATTGTTTAAAGAGACAGGGTAGCATGCTAATGATTTCGGGCGACAATGGCCACGCCGCCTGAAGAGAGTGTGCAGCCAACCCTGTCCTTTCTGAATACCATGTACGTACCTATTTAAGAAATTTCTTTTTTGTAATTGAGGTGAGTTTCTTGGAGACACATGATACTTGGCTGATTGGCATGCAGTATCTCAGGCACCTCGTCAAGATTTTTAAGGAGCTTCTGCACTTTCATTGGATGGTGTTTTCTGCTCCCATTATTTACATTTAAGAATGACTGAAGTGTCTGTGTTTATGTGTTGTCTTTCGGTGCTTCTACTCTCACAAGGGGCTTTTTGGGCATTTCTGTTGGCTTGGACGTTGGAGGCCGCTACTTGCACTGCGTGTCACGCAGGAACGGCCTGACGTTCATCTCCTCGTCAGATGTCAGAGGGATGCCCGACAGACCGGGCCCCCTGTTTGAGCCGCTACCGCGAAGGGCGTCGGTGGAGCCAGAGGTGGCACGGGTGGTTCTGTGTCCGGGGGAGCCGATGCAGGACCCCCGGAGTTAACTTTCAAAATTGGATCGGTTGCCGAATGAAGTCTAAGATCGAAAAGATGACCGCCTAAACGATGATACGACGACTCACTGGTTCGTTGGCCGACGGCACATAGCCGACGACGGTCTACTGCAAGAAAACTCAAAATGTACAATGTGTGCACTTTATTTACACTACGTATTTACAACTCATGGCTCGTGATCGCAAACAAGAGGGCGGGCAAAGCCCGCGTCGAAGGGGAGCTGTCCGCTCTCCACCTCTCTGTCTCAGTCCTCCCAAAACATCAACCCCCACGGTTTTACCAACAAAACCCCGCCCACAAAAGGGACGTAACAACTTGAGAGTGAAGATGGCTCATTGATTAGCCCACACTAGGCCACTGATTGGACACCGTGACAAACAAAGCTAGTTAAGTTCAAAAGGGTCACGTGACCCACCTCTCTCACTTTCATACAGAAATCCAAAGGATTCAGCAAAACACCAAGGTAACAGAAATGAAAACCAACCACTAGAAGCAGACCTAACATCAGGAAAAGCAGACCTAACCATGCACGCTTATGTTTGTGCTCTGCGCCGCGAAAATACCTTTTTTTGTAGACACATGGAGTGCCTAACAAAGCCTGGTCGCCTATACCTATTGAGGCATCCCAGCCGTCCAGTCGCCAGGCTCAGACGTGTGGTGAATGGCAACTTCGCGCAGTAACTTTGAGCAGTGCAACTGTCGTAGACAACATCTGCTGACCGAGGTTTGACCCCTTGACTGACCCTCAGCTCCCTTCCGGTCCGGGGATTCTCGTGGCGGTAGTCACGGTAGTTAAAATATCAATGGTCCCCCTGCGCCGGCTTCTCAGACGAAGTCAAGTAAATCCTCTTTAGGAAAGGTGACATCGCTTTCAGCTAATATGGAGTGGCCGACGCGTTTGTATGTGTCGTCTCCGGGCCCGCTCGTCGGGTGGACACAAAGCGCGGCGAAGAACAAAGACGCCTCCGCGGTTTCTCCTTACGCCCCTCACGCCAAAGGCAGCTCTGTCGGCGTGACAACAAACCAAACACAATACAGGTAAACACGCTATGCCCACCGAACGATACCTAGCTGCCGGGCGGTATTAATAAGTGAGGAGCCCGAACTTAACACCCGGTGTCCATCCCCTCAGCGCTCTCCAACGTACTGGAGGACAGCGAGGCAGAGGCGCGAGAGGCATCGGTCCCAATGGAGACGATTGGCAGCACAACCACTGCGGCCTCAGGAAACGATATGGTGACGGATCGGGCTGCCTGAGGCAACCCAGCGGGAGCGGGGGCGGGAACAGGTCAGGCTCACTAAACTGGGTCCCTGTGGAAATGAGACACTGCTCCGCGGCCCCGCGGCGAGCTGCGTCGGCGTACCTCCCCAGGAGGAATGAGGCAAACCTCTTCCGCGCCTCTGGGAAGGTGATGTTTTCAGTAACCATCAAATTTATAATCTCCTTCTTCTGCTTAATCTTCTTGCATTTTGGAGTGTAGCCGGCGAGGGGTCCCTGGCAGTTTGCGCAGGTGAGGGTTCTTGATGGACAATTATCAGATGGGTGACATGCTGGACACACTTTGCGCTGGTCAGACGGACACTGCAGGAGTTGGTCCTGAGCCCGAACCGCTGGCACTTCATGCAGCGGTGCGGGTTTGGAATGCAGGGCCGGAAATTACAAGATACAAAACCTTGATTTACGTACTCTGGGAGTGTGGACCGGTCGAATGTAAAGATAATGTGCTTGGTGGAAGCTCCTTTGTCATCCCTCCTCATAGTTATGCGCCTCACAGCTGTCACGCGCTGATTTTTCAGGCGCTCCAGCAGGTCAGCATCTCTGTCATTTATGAGGTATAGTTTGGAAATGACACCTTGAGAACTGTTCAGGCTCTGTAGGGTGTTACCCTGATTTCTACATCGGCTGTGCCAGTTTAAGCAAGGAGGATCGTTGATTGCTGTTGGTTGGGTACTTCAACAACGATTTCTCCACTTCTTTGTGTTTTGGCTTTATGTGAGTCACCAATAATGCCCTCCAAAAAATTTGATAACAGGAACACAGAGTGTGATGCAAGAGGCTTTTCTTGTTCAGTGGATTCCAATACCAAAAAAGGGGGTAGTTATCGGGCTTTGGAAAATTTAGGGCTAGTAGTGCCGGAAATGAGCCTTCGGTGCGGCTCCCTTTCAGGGGCCGATCATGTTTGAGGAGGTGTGGGGGGTTTTACAATTTACCATATGGCATGTAAAAGAAGCAGGGGACGGGGGTACGTTCTTCGTCAGCATTATCCCGATAGCTAAAGGGGTCCAAACCTCCCTGCCTAATAAACAGGCAGGTAGCCAATCCGCCAGAGCTTGACCTGGGCTCCGACGGCCACCGTTTGTGGTTTCTTGGCTACATCTTAAACCCCCTAGCCGCAGTAGATTACAACGTAAGTATGGGGGCTAGGGATCCGCGGTGTCGCCAATACCGTCATCAAGATTACTCAATGTGCCCCGTGCAGGGTGTGCGATGGAGGAAGACAAACATCCAGGTTTGGTCGCTGGTATAGCGGCAAGGCTTAAACAATCCGTGGTGATAAGAAAGATAATGAATAAGCAGGGTATTCGGTGCAAACATGTCTGTATATCACTGCGAAACAACACGTCGACCACACTCGACAATTGGCCTAGCCAGGACATCGAAGCTTTCGCCATCATTTAGGGTTAACTGAAGCTAAACTGCAGCAATTTTTTCTCGCCTTCAGAGACGTAGCCTGTTCCGAAGGTTGCACAGATGACGTATACAGTGAAGGACCGGCACAGCTTGGATCTGCACATGAACGGACTGCTTCTTAGACAACCACTTCGTCTTGTTTCGAAATAATTGATCGCCGGTAATAGTGAATTTGCTCGTGCCAAAACAAGTCTTCTTGGCGGCGTCGACCGTGAAGAGCACGCAGACGGGGCGTTGCTTTGGGGAGCCGTTGCTGCTTAACCGCTAGGGCTGTATCATCGTGGGTCCATGCGACAAGAATACATCGCACGTACTGCGCTTTAGATTTCCGTGCCGGTTGGTGTAGCTGGTCGTTTGCGGCGATGGGGGGTACCATTTATAGTTCATGTAACCGTGCATTGCTGTCTATGCACAAGATTAACCCCCGTGATAGCATGTTTGGTGGCGATTATAGTTGCTGATATTCTCGCAGACCGAAAGTATCTGCTGGAGCACATTAAAAATGCGGAACGTTATTAAGTTGACTTTTCAATGTATATACCGCACTGTGAATATATGCAAGGAATGAAAAAATGCAAAAAATTTCAGGTCACCTCGATGCTTTTTATTCGAAGTGATCTCCAATTACCCAATAAAATAGGTTTTAGCTTCAATTTACTGAGCAATTTCTCCAACTAAGTGACGTGTAGAATTACCGAAACCTGTACATCACTTCTGATTAACCAACATTTTTAATTAGGCGAGTTGAAGTTATCGAGTGTAGGAAATGCTGGGCTTTGTTCGGTAAAATATTCAGTAGAAAGGAAAGACAAACCGGTAGCAAAGTGTAATTTCAGTGACGTTTCGGGTTATAAAATTCTGACAGTGTTTGTGGAATACATTTGCGGAATAAAGAGCTACGGTTCTGCATTCGAACCAACTTGCTTTTTTCTCAATTACTAGCTAGTGTCATACCCGCAGGTTGGAATAAGGAAGTATGGAGTGAAGGATAAACTGAACCAAAACAAGTACATCAGGGTAAATGAAAAGTACTACCCTAATAGCGAACATATAAATAATTGCGGGTCGCCACCATTCTCAGTTTCTAAAAACCACAAGATTAAAAGCATCCTCGTTTGCCCTTCCAATTCACGTCTGGAACCCTACTTTTTCGGAGTGGCCGCGGCCATTTAAGCGTTCTCTTGAATACGCTAGTAGAGGACGGGATGTCCGTTAAATTGCCTCACCCTGCCATTTTCTATCATCACTGTATAGCGGAAGCAGCGCTACTTCAAAGGCTGGCATCACACGGCATGATCGCCAATACTGTGAACTTCCCACGGCGCGCCACAAGTAAGAATACCCCCGTACTAAAAAAGCCCAAACGCGGACCGTTCAGTCCATATTTTCCTTGCCGCCCACAGCTATAGACATAACGTTACGGCGGTAAGCGGAGCGAATCGATAGCGTACATGGGGTAATGTGAGCGTTGCGAACAAAGGCACTGGGCGCTACATTGGTAAAGACGTACAGTAGCCGACCTTCCTCAAGTTGTAGTAGTTTAATGGGCGAGTGGCTTGTAGAGGAGTTTCCTCCGGTCCTGACGACGAACAGCCAAGAGCCAACCTTTAGTAGTTTAATGAATGGTGAGTAGCAAACAGCGACAATACGGGTGGTAGCACAGTGCCGGGCTTAGAACAGCACAAGTGATCCAGACCGAGTAACGTAGGGCAACAGAGCCCAGAACACAGTGCACCACGTTCAGAGAAAGCGCATAGCTATAACCAGACCTCCCAATGGTCAACAAGCACCCGGCGTGTTCTGCACGGCATCAAAGTACAAACACACAAGCAGAAGCGGAAAGGAGGAGAGGCGATGAATCAGACGCCGCCGCCGTGAGTGGATGCTCAGAATGGTTCTGCCCGCGGCGTATTCTCAAAGCTTCATGAGCGCCGCACGTGCTTCCCTCTTTCGACTACAGCGCCATGCGGGAAAATATCACGGCGCAGCATCGCGGTGTACGCTGTCGAAACCCGCGCGCCAAGCCGCGTCAACACAAACACACTAACACGCGCACCGCCGCACACACACACACAAATGCCAGCACACACAGAATATTCTTAACAGTAAGTAGAACACGCACCACCGCTTCCCTGAAGCCCCACATTATCCATTTCTTATTGAACGGGGCACTACTGCGGACAACCCAGTCGATATGTAACGAGCGGCATCACGTAGCAACAGCTAATTTCATCGGACGTATCGTGTCACGGACCCTAGGGGTTAAAAGTAGCGAAGAGCGGCCGCCACAAGCATGTACCATAAAGACTTTACTGTCTAATCGAAAAGGGAAGCGTGTTTTCAACAATGCACTCTAAGTACTCGTGCCGACACCTCAGAAACACCAGCCGATTATCGACATTGCACGTTTCGGCTGCATCGTTCATCTAATCCAAACGACGGCATGAACTCTGCGCTTTGTCGACAAGGTACGTCACAAATGCTTGCTTAAAGGACCCCTTACTGCAAGAGAGAGAGAGAGAGAGAGAGAGAATAAAATATTTTTATTTATCCAGCAGAGGTGATATGTGGGCCTCGCCCCGTAGAAGGCGTGCCTAGTCCTGGATGCCTTGACTTCAGCTCGCCGTCCGTGCTCTGGTCACAAACGTATGCTGGATATCCGGCACGGGCTGGCCAGAGAAGCCCTCCACTGCTCGAAGGTGCGATTGAGAAGTGGGGGCAAGTCTGGATTTCGTTGGCACTACCATAGGATGTGGTAGAGGGTGCCAGGCGGGGACAGTAAGCGCAGAGGCGAGGTGGTCGGGTGGGGAAGATGAGGGGGAGGCGGGTGGGATGTGGGTAGGTATTTGTCTGCAGACGCCTCCAAGTGGTAGATTCCTCTCTGGAGAGGCGCCAGTGTGGTGGTGGGAGGCTGCAGCGAGTTTGCTTGTAATGGGAGATAATCTCTGTGTAGCCGCTCAGTGGGTGGGGTTTATTTTGAGGGGGTAGACATGGGCCACCGTCGGCAATGCTCGGTGTATCAAATCTCGGGCCGTGCCATGCGCCGCTTCATTGCAAGGGATGTCGGCGTGCCCAGGAGCCCAGACGATGCAGAAATCAGGGGTTGTCGAGCAGTTTTGGAGGATGAGTAGGGCTGAAAATGAAATGTGGCCAATCTGGTAGTTTCGGCAGGTTACTTGCGAATCGGTGAAGATAGTAACTGGTTTAGGGAGGGAAGTGGCTGCCAGGGTAATGGCTATTTCTTCAGCGACATCGATTGAGGTTGCGTTAGTAGTAGCGGCACTGATGCATTGGCCAGTATGTGTAGCTACAAAGGCTACGTGGCCGTCGCGCGCAGGGTAGGGGGTAGCATCGGTGTACATGGCTCTGGGGTCGTTCCCGTATCGCGCAGAAGGGCTCGAGCCCGAGAAGCCTGGTGGCCAATGTTGTAGTTGGCGTGCACATTTCGAGGGATTGGGGCCACTCGGCAGCAACCTCGCAGGGCTAGAGGGATGCGTTTTTGTTGTTCCATGGCGTTTACCGCGCAGAGTCCTAATGCTTTAAGGCCTCTTCGCCCTGTGGGAGCCAAGTGCCGTAATTGACCTGAATGATATGCTTCTTGCAGCTCTTCCCACGTGTTGTGAACTCCGAAAGCAGGTAGTGTTTCGGTCGCAGGGGCAGTGGGGAAACCAAGCGCAGTTTTGTGTGCTTGCCCAATCATGATGTTGAGTCGAGCCTTTTCTGTTGTTTTGAGAGCGAGGTATGGGGTTATGTAGTTAATGCGGCTAATATGCAAAGCTTGCACTATCTCTGGGTATCGTGCTAGTTAAGGCCTTGGTGGCGGTGGGAGATGCGTTGCAGAAGGTGCATCAGTTGAGACAGGCTTTTATGTAGAGGGGAAATTGTATGCCGTCCAGAGCCGTTTTTGGGTGTTCTGAGACCAAACACCCACAGTTGCGGGTCGTTGGGGAATGGTTGCCCTGCAATGGCCAGTTGAGGTTCAGGTATACCTTGAGCAGATTTGTGAGAAGGCTGGGAGTGGAGCGTCAGCAACGCCGATTTTTCTGGTGCTCACTGGAGGCCTCGTGTCTGAAGGTACTGAAAGGTAGCAGTAATTGCGTGCTGCAAGGCGTCTTGCTGCTCTCCAATGGAGCAAGTAGGCGTCGAGACGGTGAGGTCATCCGCGTATAGCGTGTGTTTAATGAGGCGAATTGGCTGCAATTTTGATGGGAGGTCCTTCATGGCGATGTTGAATAACAGTGGCGAGATGACCGAGCCTTGCGGAGTACCTTTCGGTTGAATCGTGAAAGCGGACGATCGAAGATATCCAATACCAATTGTCGCAGTACGGTCTGTTAAGAAGGCCCTGACGTAGTCATACATGCGCTGTCCACATCCGAGAGATGCGAGTCCTGCAAGTATTGCCGAGTGTGAAACGTTATCGAAAGCACCCTTGATGTCCAGAGTGAGTATGCCGCGCTTGTCGGATGACGTGAGGCGATCAATAATGTCCGACTTAAGTTGGAATAAAATATCTTGCGTGGACACATGAGGCCTTAAGCGAGACATGGTCATTGGGAACAGATCAATATCCTCGATGTGTGCTACTAAGCCGTTATGCTCTAAATAGTCGTACAGTTTCTTAGCACACGATTTCAGTGAGATGGGACGAAGCTTTCCTGGAGTCAATGGTTTCTTATGCTTTGGGATAAGAGTATTATCCGCTTGCCACCAGAGTTGTAGTCGAGTACCCTCATTCCGTTGTTTGTTGATGTCTTCCAATGAAGCTTCAAGGACAGCCGTATCGAGATTGCGCAAGTACTGGTTCTAGATTCGGTCTTTTCTCGGTGTGGTATTGTGGGTGAGGTTCCGCACGACTGCTTCTGGAAGGTCGAAGGGCGCATCGAGGTCAGCGTTTGGGGGGCCTGTGTAAGGAGCATCGGGCAGGGATGGTTCCCCATTTGGTCATGACCATGGTTTCTTTAGCTCCTCTAGAAGTTTTTGTTTCGGGCAGGGATAGTTTTGTATGAGGCGGCGCAATTGGTGGGCCACTGCTGTTTTGGTTTCGTTGTTGCCCATTACGAATATGAGGAGATGCCAAGTTCGTCGTGTGCGTTGCGTTCCTTGGAGCTTTTTACAAAATTGAGCCCAATTTCGCTGGCTAAGGTTCTGGGCATAATCCGAAGCCTCCTTGGTCAACTTAGCAATCTGAATGGGGAGTAGCCGATTGGTTCTTCCAGATTTCAGTCGCTTGATTACACCACGGCGGGCAGCCAAAAGATGATCGAGGTGGCCATGCATCCACCACCGGGGTGTCTGGAGTCAGTGGGATTTCCTTTGTGCACTTCTGTGCTGTGTCGAGGATGGCAGCTGACCATTCTTCGATGTCATGAATAGATTGGGCAGGGGTGTTACGACGAATGCGTGTCCAATCTGTTAAGTGTGCAGTGCCCAGACGAGCTTTTGTAGCTTTTGAGTGAGTTAGCTGCTGGCTGATGATGCGGTGATCACTCCATAATGTGTCTGGGAGGCATGTCCAAATTGGTTCTCTTACATTATAAGTCATAGTGAAGTCCGGGGAAGAGTCACGAGATACGCTGTAACACATGCGGGTGATTGTGCCAGGAGCATTGCATAGGTGCAGGTTGTTTTGCCGTATGGCTTCATAAACCTGCGTGCCTTTCTTGCTGTCCTTGGGGTAACGCCAGGTGCTGTGGTGGGCATTAAAATCTCCTACGTTTACCAGTGCATGGTCTTTGGTGCGTTGCCGCACAATCCGAATGAGTGGGAGTAACGTGGGGAGCAGTTGAGAGGGAGGACTGTAGATGTTCAGAACAAAAGTGATTTTAAGCTGGTGACTGCCAGGGAGGAGCTCCACAAATGCATAGTCTAAATCAGTTGGAAGGGTGTGAATTTGGGCGGGCTGGTGGATTGCACTAATATGGCCGTTCGACAGCCAGAGCCGGAGACAAATGCGCGTATCCTTGCAGGCGGGGTTTTTTGTGTCCGTTTTGTGAAGCGCAATGAGAGTGGGAGGGTTGGGTAGAACCTATTGATTGCGTACATACTACTTGTTCCGCTATGATCTGTAGTTCCATTGCGAGAGAGCAAGGTGCGAGGGAGCGTGGCACTTACTGCAGTGGGTGTTCTGGGAAGAAGTGCTCATCGTCAGATTCGTTCATTGCTGTGGAGCTGGCTGATGGTGCTTGGTGCTTCCACAGGATGCGGCATTTCGGCTGTGGTGAGGCGGGGAGATCTGACTGGCTTTCAAAGGCAGCTATGCGTTCCGAGAGGGCTTGGCTGATATCGCGGATGCGGCTTTCAAGGCTATCGATGTCCGGCGATGGGAAGGGATTTGGGGTTGGCAGAAGAAAGGGCGGCTGGTGGAGGGGTAGTTGGGGGGGAAGAGGGGTGGATGCGGTTTTGCTGAGTAGTTCTTCTGAGCCCTTTTCAAAATTGCCGGTGCGTTCTGCCTGGGCTATCAACAGTCGCCTGAGCTGGGCATTTTCTTGTCGAAGTTGATAACGCAGAGAAGTTCTGTTTCGAACCGTTCAAGCAAAAGCTTTCTGCGACGACATTACACTCCAGAAGAATGGCCAGTTGGGCTAGTTGGTAAAATTGCATGTCCAAACCTTCAAAAAGCACAACACGGAAAAAACGCGACACAAACAAAGACAACATAGGGCGAGTGCTTACTCACAAATTAAGTTTAAGCAGGAAAGACGAAGAACGTATAGCCTTCCAGTCAATAGACCACACATGCGCCTACAATAATGAGATGGGAACAACAAAAAAGAACAATAAAAGCCCACAATAACAAAATACCTACAACATCAACTGCCGCAGGGTGTGCAACTTAACAACTGGCAACGTACAGAATCTCTTTCGAGATTCCGTATCGAGATTCCGAATTCTTTCGAGATTCCGAATCTCTTTCGAGATTTCGAGATTCCGTTGTCTGTCAGGCAAGAGATGCCTGACAGACAAAGTCGTCCCCTCTCTGGCTTATCTGGAACGCCTCAGCTATTTCTCTCGTGATCTGGCGCCCATACCTATTACAATGCTTGTATCGCAGTTGTTTATATGACTTCAGTTGTGAGTAAGCGCAGGTCATGTGTTTCCTTCGTTTGTGTCGCGGTTTTTTCAGTGTGGCACTCTTTGAAGGTTTCGACGGCATTATAACAGTACAGAAAGGAGAATTGCCACCTTGAGCTTCTCCCCTTTGAAAAACTGCCATATATGTCGACGACGAGGATCTTCTGCGCGTATCTGGGAGATTACAACAGAGTCAGCTGTTGTATACTGAGCGCCATCCCATTATTTTGTGAAATCAACACCCTAATCTTGTACACGCCGATGTGACACGCGCTCGTAGACTTACGACACCGCTACTGGTTCGTTCAGGGATGACAGCTCCTGACGAAAGTTATTTCTGAATGTATTGTTTGTCGAAGGCACAATGCAAAACCTATGGAGGGAGAGGTGTGTGCCAAAGGACAGATTGACGGAAACAGACCCATTCACTGTTGTTGAAATCGACTTCGTGGTACCGGCGTTTGTACGCACGGCACGAAAGTTCACGAAGGTGTACCTCGTGCTTTTTACTTGCGCTGTAATTTGGGGTATACATATCGAACTCAGAGATGACCAGACAGTGCCATCCTTCTTGAATGCGTTTTGTCAGTTTTTTTCACGCAGAGGATTTCCCTTTGCAGGTGTACAACAATAACGCCCTACCTTTCAAACGCAACAAAAAGTAAGTCACACAATTTTAGGGGACATTTCGTGATCCACAAGTAAAGAACACCTTTGTCAACCACAAGATTTAATGAAAATTTATCTTGGAACGGGTGTCGCGGTGGGGACGATTTTACGAGCGTCTCATTCGTTAGGTGAAGCTAGCACTGAAAAAGACTCTGGGACAACAATGTGTGACAAGAAATGAATTTTTTTACCGTCCTCATGGAAGTGGTGGCCGTAATAAACTCCAGCCGAATCACTTAAGTTTTCAACGATAGCGAGGAACCCGCGCCCCTAACTCCAGCCCACTTTATACCAGGGAACCGGCTGACCGCTGTTCCTTGCCCGACATCGTCATGACTGTCATTTCCAACGTCCGCATCTACATAACTTGTGGGTAAAAAGGCAAGATCTCTTGGAAACGTGGCGAAGGTGGGAAACTGAGTACCTGCTGGTGCAATACTCTAGCCCCACCAAGGCAACAGCAGCTGTCAGGAAAGGACACATCGTATTACTCGAAGATCCTCTCTAGCCTCACGAAACCTGGAGATTGGCGTGCATCCCCGATGTTCACTTTGGACGCGACCGAAAGATTACAGCCTGCTCCGTCAAACTTCACAAAGGAATGTGAAGAGCAAGCGAAAGTGGTAAAACATGTTGTTGAGCGAACCCCCGTTCTAAGTCATTGATATTCTTTGAAGGCATTACTGAACCTGCATATTTAAGCAGTTTTGTAGAGATTAGTCCACTAATGTCGCTTTCCGGCACCAGACAAACGAATAAGATTTGTGATAAGAATTCTACTGCAAGGTATTTCTTCATTTTCTTCCCTGGAGGTAATTTAAAAGTACTTACCACCATCACCTTGCTGAAAATGGCGACATCGCTGACTCCCTTTCGAACATTCACTTTAAGGTGGAGACTTCTTAAGCTACTTTCGCAAATTTCCAAGCGTGTTTTTTCTCATATAAGGCGATTACTGCCCATGTTGCCAAACAGTCTGACTACGTAGCTTGGCGAAAAGTGCGTGGCGAACAAGCACTGCGGACTGCCGGTACTTCTGATGTTTGCTAAGAAAACAGTGAAATTATGCACACGAGGCAACTATCATAGGATAAATATCATACTTATTTCAATATTTGTCTCGTCTATGCCATAACGTTAAAATCACACAGGACCACTCAGCAGACGTGGCAATTTTAATATGCAGTAAAATTGTCTTATGTGCATTTCAAGACAAAAATTCTGTTGGTGTAAACATTGGCTGCTTGAAACCGTATTATTATTTCCAAAATTCAGTTATGTATTAGTGATTTGCTTTTGTTTTCAACACAACCCTTACTCCATTTCTACAAGTAGTCGAATAAAAGGCAATCGCCGTTGCTATTATTTCTATTCCTAATATTGCTACTATAAAAAGCGACTCCAAACAGGCCATACCAAGTACTCGAACGGGCGAGTTGACCACCGAATTTTACACCTAGTCCAGCAGGCACGCAAATTCCCGAAGCCACAAATATACAGCGTTCGGGCACCGGGCCACTCCAAACTTCGAGAAAATGAATTGGTGCACCAGGTTGCCCGAGAAGTGGTCATCATAAATCCCAGTTAAGCTGCAGTCTCCTCAACGGTTCTGCCATGGGTTCCGCTAATTAAACTAAAAATGGGTGCTCGACTACTATGGACTGTCCAGTGCTAGCTTTCCACCACGCGGCCCTTCCTTCCTCCGCCGCACACTGTAGTATGGCGCGAGCTTAAAAAATCCGCCTTTCCCACAGCTGCCTTCCTATTACTGTACAACTCTGAGCAGCAGTACAACCAATAGCCTCTTTGTCATCAATACGCAGACCTACCAAATGTGGTTTATTCCAGTGAAGAAAAACCCATAAAAACTCTTAAAAAGCACCCCCTTTTATTCCACGTTACAAACACGGAGCAGTTGGAGGCCGAGCTGCTCAGCAGAGACCCTCTGACCGAGGCTTCACTAGCCCAGGTGGTCGATGACGCCGCAGAGGTCTATATCAATCCTGTCGTCGCCTGTAGGCCACTGCAGTCGACCTGACAAACGCCCTATCAGTGCCAACAATAAACGTTTATCTGATGTGATCTGACCAAACAAAGGAAGACGTTACTGCTGCAACTTTCATCACACAAAATGAAGCGTGTTCACATGGTCACCACAAAGCTTTTTTGCTTTTTTACAAGTAACATTCCAAAAATAATTTTTGATCCGAAATTGTTGGTTCATCACTCACGTCACTGGTATCTCGAAGGAAACCAGTTACTTGTAGTTTGTTGCGAATGCGATGCCACTACACATGTAGGACGGGGCCATTATAAAATAAATTTTGAGCCACCAAACAACGCCTGGTTGTCGCAGGTGTACGTTTGGTTCAAAGTTTATAATACGAAGCTAACTCTGAAAGGGACAGTTTTACATTTTTCACTTAAATATTCAAACATACATCACACAAAAGTTTTAACTAACGTATTAGAACTAAACACAACTGCACGTGTCTTCCGAAAATAAAACCTTTTTAAATGGCTTCCTCTGTAGCAGCACTCCCAGCTGGACCAACGTAGTGATGAGTGCATGATTAAATCGCGAGGTAACACGGCACTTCCAACTTTTCCAGCGATTCTACGCGGCACAGCAAAGGTACATGAATAATTTTTACGAGATCCCCAAATAGAAGTGATGCTTTTTATAGATCAAATTTGATTGTATCGTATATGATGCACTGGGGATTACGGTTGTGCATTAAAACCGCTTTTAGTGACACCAACCCAGCTTAGGCTTCTTATTACCAATACCACATACAGTCTTCCGAAAACAACAGAACGTACGGAGACAGATCACTGTACGGGCTGTTGTGTCTTTTGAAATACTGCTGTGAAATGCGCACGATGGTACATTAGAAGGGAGCTGCCATCTTGCAGTTTTCGCACGCGGGAGGAAAAGACGGAGTGCAGGCATGGCGCTGTTAGGCAAGGAAACATCCGAGGTTAACGTGAGTGCCTTTTGTTACCGTTCCTACCTAGGACCTGCCGTGATTATTGCCTAAAAAACAAAGGCCAGCAGACGTAAACAGCAAAGCACGAAGTCCGTCACTTACCCATCTTGTCTGAGAGAAGGCTACGCAGCAAGATTTACCCAAACTTTTAAATCAAGATTTAGTCGCAAGTGGCGCAGATTCAATGTCTTCTTGTGTGTAAGCACAGACCGTAATTGTTTCCTTTATATGTCGCTTCCAGCTTGCCTGAAGGACCACTGTAATATATCTGATATAATATGTAATTTTCGAGCCGGGCGAGAAACATTTCTTCTTGTTTCGCTATTTCATTCGCCACAAAATACAATATAATGAAGCGCTATAATTTTCACATATTGTTTTTATAGTTTGAATGTTACAGGGTTGAAGCAATGTTCATGTTTCTTTCCTTCATGCAGTTGTCCCGAGGACAGAGACAATCGTTGTCATGGATCTGATAGAGGAAGCGGTTTTTATCCTGACTGCTTGGCAAATGTCGTTGCCTGTTCGTAAGGGTAATCTTTATATAACACAAAAAACGTGAAGAAACATGTGATCGATCTAATACATTTACTTCAAAAATAAATAGGAATGTTGTATATTCATTATGTGAAGCCGCGGAAAAATAAATTTGCATTTCTCCACCAGAAATACAGCCAAAGAAATTTTTTTCGTATCTCTGTTCAATATTTTGTTATGACGGCAATTTAAGTGTGTTGCTTCCGTAATAATTTTTACACACTTACAGAACGAAACAGGCGTACCTTTCAGAACCCCTGATCATAGATTCTATATTCGCAATATGTATGACTCAAACTTGATACTTATTTATGGAATTCTAGCTGGTATGGTCACTATGGTAATAATTTTTTCAGTCCTTTTTTATGCGGAAATTCACTAAAGTAGGGTATAAACAGAGCTAAACCAGCAAAAAATTGAGGGATGGTTTCGCCGCGCCAGGCACAGTATATCTTTTGTCACAAGCAGGCATTTATGCTCATAAAGCATTGTCCAACACCCCACAGCCGGTATAAGCTACCCTCCTGGAATGCAATACTTTTAAGTGCGGAGCACTTTAGGGGATCGCCTTCTCATCATAGCTCGCTTTAATGGTCGATGTCAACGACTGCTGGAATCAGGCGGTGCGGCGAGATAACGGATCGAAGTAGAGCCCAGCGTGCCATCGTAGGTCCTCCCGAAGAAGCTTTGAAAGCCAAGTGGTTTAAGTAGCCATAACCGTTCAAAATTGGTCATAAATCACCCAGTAGTTTAGCGCAACAACAACTGCACGTACATTTGATGCAAAATATATAAAACTAACCCACAGACGCCCCGTTTATTTAGTTCAGAATGCTCGTTGGATTGGTTTTCGCGATAGTAAGCGAAAAAAAGTGGCAGTAGAAAGCACGCAGGTGTGAGAGGGAAAGAAAGCCCGAAAAAAGAGAACTCCAGCTGGCGCTGTTTCAGGCAGGTGGCTCGAGATCACTACGGAGGCGGGAAATTTTAATTGCTTTTGGTGGTAGCAGCGAGCGGATAACGGTACTACAGCCCATTATGGAGAATCACTTTTTCTGCACTTCCTTCAGCTTTCAGGCTTAGTGAAACGGCTTTAATTTTTTTCTTCACGGTACCCACAACCCATTGAGATAATTGCCGACAGCGTCCCATGAGTTGTTGGGGAATAAGCCATGACAGAAATGTTCTGCTGTGTGGCAAGCAACACTTGTAGAGTTACAGCAACAACTCTAAGAAGGTAAATGCCTGAGTTAACTTGCCAAGCCATCAAACACAGTCCTGTGAAGTTTACAAGACAAACCACTGTAATGAGGGCTGTAAGTGTAATAAATGCCATCTGTGGCGAAAGAATTCGAAGGACATGTGTTGCACGAGGAATGCAAGCACAGCGATGGCCCGAGCCATGCACTAGTGGACCTAGTGGCCGCTGCCTGTGCTCCCGGAGCGCTTCTTTCTCTCTATTCTTCAACACACATCCGCAGACCTGGAGTTACATAGAGAAATGCTTAGGGATAGCAAAGACACTGTACCGGACGCTGAATCTGACGTAACAAGGATAGCTAGAGGAAAGCCTAATGGCGCAGGGACCATTTCCGCACAACTCTGTCAGGTTAAGGAAACTGGTCAAGAAAGCTGACAAGAAGCCAGAAAATGGGTGGCAAATTGTCGTGTACAAGGCACTAGTGCCCCCACTGGTAGCTTGGCAGGCGTCTGCGATGTTGCTTCTTAAGGGAATCGAAGCATCATAATGTTCTCCGTTTTTCCATTCGACACCAAAAGCGCTCGGTGGCAGATTGACGCGGCCAAGCTCGTCTGGCAAGCCCTCTTCAAGTCGACAATAATTCGGGAAGGACGATTTTCTCCGGCAGACACATGTTGCTTTTTGCTAGGCAGACATGCGCTGTAGGGCTGGGGCATAGGTCGGCTGTTCCTGCGGGGAGGAAAGTAAGGCAATGGCAAGTTGTCACTGCTTGGGCTTCAAAAGCATCGTCTAGAGCTCTTCAACTATCCCGCAACTGCCGCGAAAAATTTCACGGTGTGTCTCCTTGGTGCGCCCGATCCCACTATTTCCTTAGATATCTGTCGAAGTGGCATTTCCGGAAAATGCTTTTGTCGCTGAACACCGATGAGCCGCGGGATAAGTTGTCCTGTGACGTGTACTTGGCTCACCAGCTTTACATGCTTTGGTCTTGCAGTAGGGAAATGTGCGCGTAAAAGACCGGACTAAGAATAACGACGGGCGGGCGCAGATGCACTTTAAACGTTATTGATAAAAGAAAAATAAATATTTACCAATTATTCCACGTGCGCACAAAGCAGCCAGTTTTTTTTTCTTCCCTTATCAGTGCACCGAAGGGGCCGCTCGCAGTATTTCCACGGTTTTTTGCGTATAAATTGTTGAGTATATATGTTGCGTATAAATTTTTGCGTATAAATGTTTTTATTGTTGCGTACCAGAAACAATAAAAGCAATCCCATGGCTGCGAACCCCTTTCTATACGAATGATACAGCCTTCTGGATGACGACAGGGGCAACCGTTACACAATCGCATGTACTAAAGTAAACATTAAACCACACGAAACAATACCTTAGAAATTGTGGCTGTTTACTCTCTCCGGTGCAGCCGCCCACTTATTCCCCGAGAAATAGACAACAAGACGACGACCACCGGAGTACTGCAACCACTAAGTGATGTTTCACTGGCTCGTCATTCCAAATGTTGACACGCGTAGAGTCTTGGAACTTGTCTTTTTAATAGACGGGGCTGAATCAGCCACTTTTCCAAAATTACAGTCTACTGTTGTGCCAGACTGCCCAAACTAACGAAAAGAATGATCAACAAGAAACGAAGGGTACGGAAAGAATACACAAGCAGGATGATGAAGTCGCTAATCATAAGTCGAATCGCCTATGGCATCCCTTACATAGTACCGAAAACCGTACCATAAGAAAAATTAAACACTCCTATTTAACAAACCTAGAAGATGGCACTTGTACGACGGGCCAAAACTTCAACCAAGAAATCTGCGGAAATTCAGATAATTGCCCACCAGTCTGTGGCATTTTTATGCCACTTGGGCTCCCTGCCTGTTTACCAGGCAGGGACTCTGGGACCTCTCTAGCTAACAGGGTAAGGCTTGAGAAGAAAGTACCCCCGTTTCCTGCTGTATACTTTAGCGTATGGTGTACTCCCCCCCCCCTTCCCCCTCCCAACCAAACGATCGTGCCCTGAAGAGGGCTCGCACCGAAGTAATTTCTTTCCCACCACTTACTGTTCAATTGTTTAAAATACCTGACAACTTCCCTCGTTTTCTGCTAATACAGTCAGTTTAGAAAGAGGCACCGATCACCAGTAAATCAGTCTTTTTGGTAGGTAAGTTCATAGAGATTGTAGTTGGTGCAAACTAGAAGGCTAAGAAGCTAACATCAGTTGACATTCTCGTTAAAGGTCAAACTAAAGAACAATCCACTAAGCTATTGAGCCACACTGACATGCATGATGTCAAACTATCTGTCACTGCACACCGAAGCATAAAAGCTCGCAAGGCGTAATTTCTGAACCTGACCTCTTGAAATCAACCGTTTCTGACATCCTAGATAACATGCGTGACTAAGGGGTTACTGCAGTCAGGATAATATCGATAAGGCGTGATGGAAATGAAATACTCACGAAGCATGTGATGGTAACATTTGATCGGAGCACTCTTTCCCAGTCAGTCACGGCAGGATTCTTGCATTGCGAAGTGCGGCCATACATCCCCAACCCACGCCGATATTTCAAGTGCCAACGGTATGGCCACAGTACAACCTCCCGTCGAGGACGTCTGACGTGCGCAAATCGTGCAGCGCACGATCACCCGTCCGAAAACTGTACAACCGATCAGCTGAAATGTGCCAACTGTGAACAACCCCACGCAGCCTATTCCAGAACATGTGAGAAGTTCAAAGCAGAAAAACAAATAATCAACCTCAAAGTAACGCAAAACATAACCTACCAGTAAGCGGAGAGAAAACATGCTATGTTCTCTCCTAAGTATGCCAATGCGGCTCGTTGAGGGGCGGAGCCGCGTCTGCTGTCAGTTGCGACCCAGTATAGCAGTGCTGACTCGGTCCACACCTCGTCCCCCGCTGTGCTACCCTCGGCAGCCCAAAACGTCATCACACTGCCTTTGACTGCAGCAGTAGTGGCGACAAAGACATCAGGAGATGGTGCGGCCACTCCGGTGTCTGGTGCACCCACCCTCAGTATTCCTGAGAAGTTGGAGAACATGGACTCGGGCGGCCAGCTCCACCCTCCACGCTTGCCGTGCCGCGTTCTGCGCCTCCAGCGCGCGTGGCCAAGAGATGCCAACCCTCTCGGAGCAGGCCCGAGAGAGCCTACCCGTCAGCTGCTCATAGGGCGTCCGTTGAGGAAATCGACGTAACGTCGTCATCGGTGGTACCAGAGCTGTCGAGGGAGCGTCGCCTCTCATTAGAGCGTAGAAAGAAAATACCAAGGGCAACAGGTCCACCACGTAATAAATAAAACTGAAATAAACAAGCAAGCACAATCTAATCTAAAACGAAATCTGTGCTGCAAAACATTGTACAGTGAAATTGTAGGAGCCTGCTAGAAAACCTTGATGAAATGTACTAAATACCGTCAGAACACAAGGCAGATGAAATTTGTCTCCAGGAAACACATCTGAACGCAAAACACACACTTTGACATAGCACACAGTTTTTAGAAAGGAAATTACACCATCTCCCTGTAGAAGAACCCTGAGTTGTATGCGAAGCAGGCATGGGGTCTATTCCAGTGCCCATTAGTTTTCAGTTCGTCGTTTCCGTAAGGTTGAGGTACGTAGCTACCGTTATATTTGCCGTTTGGTTTCCACAGTAACTAGCACACGTTTCACTTACCGGAAGTACGAAATGGGAAATTGCATTGACCCCATGGCTGTTTCGCATACTACTCACGGTTCCCCTATGGGAAGATGGTGTAATTTTATTGAAGGGGAGTGGGGGGTGTTAGGGTGGAGAGGCTTAAAAGAGAGAGAGAGACGTTTTACGTGGTATACGTTTGTCTTTATTTAGGCAATATCATCATCATGTTCAACGTAGGTGACGTCTAGCTGTGGTTGGCGTTCCGCTTTGATTATGACCGCCTTATGGTCTGTGAAATGTAAAGTCGAGGGCTGTTATAGTGGATGAGCCCTAAAGTTGCTGAAGATGAAGTCGATGCACGTTCCCCGGATGGTTGTCGGCTGCTTGTAATTACGGCCCGCCGAGACTCGCCGACGCACGCCGCTGCCGACAACGATGAAATGTCGAAGGCGCGTGAAGCGTGCTCGTCTCGTGCCAGCCCAGAAAGACACCGGCAACACTGTCCTTCCAGGAGCCCTTAAAGGGGAAGCGTGCCCGTCTCGGGCCGGCCCAGGAAGACACCGGCAAACACTGTCGCTCTAGGAGCCAGAGAAGAGTAAGACACCACCAGGCGTTCAGCAAGCCGAGCATGCGCAGGGGGGTGTGAACAGCACTTTTCTCGTCCCTGGCATTGTAGCGTGATTTATGCAGTTATGCGACGAGGATTGGCACGTCTGGATGCTACATCTCCCTAGATAAAGCGAAAGCTGACTAATGGACATATACTTCTAGCGAACTATAACACAGGACGAACAAAGAAAGAAAATACGAAACACACGCTAGGCTTCAACTTGGTGTATGCAAAAAGAACAGGGAAACACGCATATATGTACATGATTCGAAAAAACAAAAACAAACAAGCACATTATTCCGCAGAAATGATCCCGCAGAAAGCACATGATTCCACAAAAAATGATTCCGCAGAAGCGAAAGCCTTCGACAGATCGGAGCATCGATACCTGGCAGGCGCTTTGCGTCAATACGGCTTTCCGACCGACTTTATAACAATTCTTGAGCTGCTGTACTCGAACGGGAGCGTTAGACTCCTTGTCAACGGACTATTAAGTAGTCCGTTCTCTGTCACCCGTGGAATAAGGCAGGGATGCCCCTTGTCGCCTCTGTTCTTTGTCATTCGTCTAGACCCGTTGCTCCGCCGTATCGATGCAAATACCGCCATCCGCGGCTTCCCGTTGCCAGGCATAGGCCAAGTCAAGGTGTGTGCGTATGCGGACGATATGTCTCTGTTCATTCCGGACGTGGACAGCTACCAAGCGTTTATGCGGCTATTTTATGAGTACGGTGACCTCTCTGGAGCTTGACTGAGCAGTGCAAAAGTATGACGGTGTGCTTAGGAATATTTGCATCTAGCCTGGCGGGCGACGTAGAATGGGTTACGGGCGTTCGAGTACTTGGTGTGGTTTTCCATTTTTCGGGTGAAGTGTTGCGTACGTGGAAGCGCCCGCCTTCTCGAGACAGAGGAGCAGCGTCTTGCGGTTGAGTCAAAGTTGAGACTTTCCCTCGCAGAGCGCAGCTACACATTAAGTCGTCCGTCCTGGCGGCGCCTTTTTATGTAGCACACGTAGCGAAACCGCCGCGCCATTTCACCCGTCAGCTCGCCACGAAGTTTGGGTCGTTCTTTTGGGCGGGAAAGAAAGAAACAGTGTCGCGTGCGCTGTTCAGACTGCCTAAGTCAATGGGTGGTTTCAGTCTGCTTGCTTGCGAACCATGTGTAGCGTGGTGGCCGTGCGCACAGTGTTTGACCTCGTGGACTCAACTGAGTACCCAGGGAGGCCACTGCTGCAGTAGTTTCTGAGAACTTACCGCTCAATGCTTTATGACGAACGCATTGCTGGTCCCTCTGCTGAGCAGTCGCCGCCATTTTATGCCTATGTTGTCAAAACACTGAGAAGCGTCCAGTATACCTTGCCAAGCCTAAATTTAGGGGACAATACAGCAAGCGAATTGTGCCAAAAATTGGCAATAAACCAATTATATAATCAGCAGATAGCAAGATCACGCGGTGTCCGTTAGCATCAGCTGACTACGATGGCGGTTCCTTCTGAAGTCAGGGATTTCGGATAGTTGCGTGGCTGGCAATGGCAAGTTCTTCCGACGTGTGACCGTGTGGCGAGATTCGGCATTGTGCGTTCCTCACGGTGCCCGCACTGTGGCCACACTGAAACATTGGAACATGCCTTGTTTCAGGGTCGTGTAGCGGTAACGTTTTGGAATGTGCTAAGCAGGTTGTTTGGTCTTACACTTAAAATTAGCACACGTTAAAATGACGCGTTGGTGAACTTCCTGATGGGTGCTGGTGCATTTGAATTATGGCGAAATCGTGGTACCACGTGTCTGCGCGCCCGACCGCAATTGGCGATGTTTCCACTGCTGTGGCGTGTGCGGTCAATCCTTATAAATCAATTAGACAATGATTTGGCTGTTCTAGGTGGAGAAGCCTTCCTGTTGCGCTGGTTTAAGCATTTTATAGTGGTCAGGAATAACATCCTGAACATCACTAGTGTGCCGTATTGCCTTTCAACGAGTTTCTGAACTCTTTCTTTGAACACATGTGAACTTTTTGTGCATTGATTTCAGAGTATCTTAATTGTTTCACCACCACAGACAATAGTTGTGCAAAGTGTAGGCTGCCCAGAGTACTTATAAATTGATTGAATTTTTTTCTGTTTTTCGGGCAGCGCTTTTACCCCTAGTAGGTGCGTGCTGATATGTGGTTTTACAATAAATTTTCTTCTCGCAAAAACGACAATGACAAGAGAGGGACATAGCCCCGACCATGACAGACTTCGCATCTAATAGAGAGGGCTCTTCTGGAGGTGTTGCCCTAGTCGTTCAGAAGTCGATTGCTTGGCATTAAATCAGACTGCAAACTAACCTTGGAGCGGTTGCCATGAGGGCAATTATTCTTGATAAGTTAACAACAGTTTGCGTTTTATATATACCCCCTGACTACCAACTCCGAGCTTATGAATTCGAAAGATTAGTTGACCAGCTCCCACACACTTTCATACTGATGGGTGATATTGATTCTTACCATAAGCTCTGGGGCTCTACGCGTGCCGATGCCCGGGGGAGATTCATAAAAATGTTTTTGCTCTCATCTGGTACCTGCTTGTTTAACAAAAACACCCAACTTGGTACACACCAGCACATAGTCTCCGACCCACCTGGCAATAGGCTGATCCACTCTCTTTCCTTTAGTAAAGTGAGCTGCAGGTTCCAATGAATAAGGTAGCGACCACTTTCCTGTGATGTGAAGCGCTATAAGCAGCCCCGCAATCCCAATACGAGCACAGGGATTTCGTGAAGAGTGTGCGGGTTGGAAGATATTCAATGAAATGTCCCAACTGTCTTATGAAAAGTTAGAAAACCTTGACATTGACAACGCTACAGATATCACCACCGCACACATCAATAATGCCGCTCATTACTCTATCCCTCAGACTTCTGGTAGAAACAACAAACCGAGGCCTTGGTGGAACGAGGAGTGCAGGGGAGCTCGAAAGGAACAAAACAAAGCATGGGGTGTCTTTAGAAGGCATCCTACGACTCAGAACCTCATTTCTTTTAAACGTGCGAAAGCAATGGGCAGCCGAATAAGAACCACGGCCAAGAACCGCGGCCAAAGCATTTATGTCATCTATCAACTCATACACTGATGTACACAAAGTTTGGAAAATGATTACCGCATTACAAGGGTGGAATACAAACGCTTTCCCACTTGTTAGCACGACTAGACACACGCTCGAAGATCAAGCTAATGCTCTTGGCCGACACTTTCAGGGTGTTTCCAGCCCTGCTCACTACACCGCACAGTTGTTAAGAAGAAACTGTAATGAAACAACAAGCCCTGCAAAATATAAAATCTAAAAAAATGGGATACAACTGTTCATTCACTAAGCATGACTTCTCTGTAGCACTCCAAACACGCGGGCAAACAGCCCCAGGGATGCACAGTATCACATACGAAATGAGAAAACATGCACACGCAGACACTCAAGCTGCAATGCTTCATTTATTCAATAAAATATGGCAAACAGGGCGTCTCGGAAAATCATGGAAAGAGGCCACTGTTATTCCAATTCTAAAAGATGGAAAGGAAAGGTTTTTACCAGCAGCTATAGACCGATTGCGTTGACGAGCTGATTTTGTAAGCTGTTTGAAAAAAATGACTAACACGTTTATTGTACTTTTTAGAATATCATGAAATTTAAGACAATGCTCAGGCAGGCTTTCGGTGACAAAGGTGCACAACTGACAGTCTCGTATCCTTTGAGTCTTATGCAAGGAATGCATTTTTAAATAAGCAACACTGCATTGCTGTCTTCTTCGAAATGGAAACAGCGCATGACACTGCAGGGCCTCATGCATCTTATTGGATCTCTGCTTGTTTTGAATTTGCGGCATCAAGCTAAATAATATACAGGACTATCTTTCTCACAGGACATATGGTGTGCGGCTTGGCAATGTTTTATGGAGAGTGCATACTCAAGAAAATGCTGTACCCCAAGGAGCTGTTTTTAGTTGCTCGCCCTTTATTGTCGAAATAAACTTTTTAGGAAAAGTTTTTCTCACTCAATTTTTCATTCTGTCTCTGTGGATGACATTATACTAAGTTTTAAATCATGCAATTTTACCATCTGTGAGAGGCAAATTCGGCTAGTAGTGAACAGCACCTCGAGATGGGCAAATGAGAATGATTTTAAGTCTGACGGAGACAAGAGCACCTGCGTGCTGTTTTCTAAAGTGCTAGGCGTGCGGGTAGACCAATGTGTGAGTCTTGAAGGAGGAATCATCACAGTAAAAATAGAACATAAATTTGTGGGTGTGCGGATGGATGAGAAATTATCTCTCATACCGCCCATAAAAAACTACGAATAAAATGTGTAAAAGAAGTGAACATTCTTAAGTTTCTCTCTTGTCAGTCGTATGGCACGAATAGGTCATGCCTATTGAAAATCTTCAACAGCCTTATCAGATCGAGACTTGAATATGGTAGTGTGGTATATCAGTCAACCCCAAAGGCTGCGCTGAAACTGTTCATCATCTAGGCCTGCGATTGGCAAATTGTGCTTTGCGTACCAGCCCAATAGAAAGTTTATGTTGCATTAGAAGTGTGGTAACTGGAAAATCAACGTGAACACACGGCCTAATTCCTATACGAAGTAAAAACAACCTGAACCGTAATGCACAAATCGAATTTCCTAATACATTACACATCCACTGTATCTTTATTCCATGAAAGACCCTTACTTGCACAGCCTTACACGATCACCGTAAACACTCCAGCATGCAACATGGACATTTGTGTCCAAGACGCCTACAAACCCACTTTGTCAGATGTTAAAGCCCCTTGGGAGCAAGCGCCAGTGGTAAGTGACATGTCCTTTACAGAAATATACAAGAACAATGCACCTTGTGTCTTCATCAGTGAACATTTCCTACCCCTTCAACACCAATATCAATGTACAGAGTTCTACACACATGCGTCCAAAAGAAACTAACCAGTATCATATGCTGTGCTTGGACTTAACCTCTGCGTTTTAAAACTGCTAAACCCTGACACCAGAATTTTCACATGTAAAGCTCAAGGTATTGCGTAAGCTGTAGAACACATAATACAAAATAAAATGGTTTGCTCAGTCATATACACTGAATCGCTAACTGTAGTGACAGCCCTATCGTTTGCGAAGCCCCATAAGAATGCACGATTCAACTCGCTCATGAACGCCATTATGTTAGCGTACTCGATGGGGCTTAAAATCACAGTCTGCTGGGTCCTGGCCATTGTGAAACAGCGGGAAACGAGGCTGCTGATAGGGAGGCAGCTGCTGATCTCTTCGTAGGAATGCGGACATTATGTCAGTGCCTTGCTCTGGCCTGAAGTTGATGATTAAATGAAAACTCCGAGAACGCTGGCAGAAACATTGGGACACGCAAACGGAAAACACACTTCATGCAATTAAACCACAAATAGGTCGATACATGACAGAAAAACTACACAGGTCAGTGGAAGTTGCCCTTTGTGGTTTAAGAATAGGGCACACACATGGCACACATGGATACCTTTTGAACAGAGCTCCACGGCAAACGTGAGATAAATGTGGAGAATTTGTCTCTGTACTCCATATCCTAGTTAAATGCACGGCACTCGAAAGTCAACAACAGGGACCCTTCGTTAATCTGTACATAGAACACATACCACTACATGCGGCACACTTTCTCTCGGTAGAAGGAATAATCAGTTACAAAAAAGTTTTATACTACTTGGCTGAGGCTGAATTTTACGGAAATTTCTTATCGCACATGACCGCAGCTTGTCCGTCAGTAATGACGACACTGCTGAGGTACTTTCATGTGACACTCAGGGGCCTCATTCGTTTTGTGTTATGCGAAAACTCTGCCCGAGGCACACTGATTTTGAGCCCAAATCTTTTTATTTTAGCTGAGGTAAAACTTTGTGCAGCTCTTGTCATATCGCGTGTAATCATCCTGTCCCTATACACCAGCCATCTCCATTGTCTTTTGTTTTGTGTCGCTTTTACTTTGGTCACAATTTTTAGTATTTACGGTCTCATCAAAATTCAGTAACTTCTTATCTGGCGCTCTTATCTAGCACCAACCATCATCATCATCATCCAAATCTTTTTCTCCTCTCTCAACTAGTATCATTCACTTTTTACTGACAATCATTCGCCCAACACACCAGTGTTACATACCCATCTTTTGACGAAAGCATGCAGCATATAACTCACCAACGACATTACCACACCCTTGTTGTGGCGGTCTTCGGCCAAAAACCCTTGCACCAATACACAAACTCACCATCATCATCGCTTGTCCAGAGGGTCAGTTGTTTGCAGTCAAATACTTTGGTTTTTTTTAATTATATTCTACCAATTACCTCCGTTTGGGCTAATACAATGATTACATGCGCACCTTCCGCCAAGTCTGCATTTTTGTAAAAATGCAGGGCGTTGCACGGGTCGAATCATTCACTTTTTTTAAACCGAAGCTTTGTACCTCTACCATTCAGGGGTTATTTCGTGACAGTTGGTGTCAACAGAAAACTGCCGCAAATAAAGACACTGGCACCACGAGGAATCGAACCTGGAACAAATAGAAAGACGACGCGAGAGTCCGTTGTCTTACCGATTAAGCTAGGTGCCCATTTTTGGGCTTAATTTCCTTTTTTACATTTTTACTAGTCAACGAATGTAATAAAAAGAGCCTATTATGTTTTGGTTGGCGGAATCTACTATACACATTAAATGATGTCAATTTTTGAAGTAGTGGCGAGATTTCCGCGTCAGGATTTTCAAGTTTGTACAACTCGCACAGATAGTTCACTTCTTCCCTGAAATACGCGCTCAAAGTTTCCGCATTGACATCCGCGCGGTGCACCGCCATTCTAGAACGCCATATACTATACAATTTTCAAAGCATAATCATATCATGCGGTACACAGAATTCATTATTTACACTGAGGAACCTGATTCCATAGGGTGTCACCAGATACTCCTTCTTTAGGGTTCTTATCAGGACGTTCCAGAAGAAAATGCAATCCCAGACACGATACAAACACATGTTCTGTAGTTTCAAGTTGTTGACAGAGAACCCACACGTTGTTCCAAACAACAAAACGACCTCGCTCTTTCATCCTTGTTTTCACAGGCAGTGTGTTAATTGTGCAATTTAACAAAAGTTTTCCCACAGGCTGGAATTACCATAGCTTTCAACCTGGGCAAAATATCCTGTCGTCGGGCTGCAGAGTACACTGCCCGGTACAGAGGTACAGGAAAGAAAATTCCTTTCAGATCTTTTTTCAAACCCTTCCTGGAAACATTTGAGAGATTATCCAAAGAAAACCGCACAGACAGGCATCTAACTGAGTGAACTACTTCTTTCACATATCCTCTAATTGAAGGTCATTCCTCATTGCATAAACAAACGATGAACAGCGGTAAAGCCTTGGCAACTGCAACTTGGAAAAAACTTCGCAAGAAAGGGTCGTTTGAATTTCTGAAGAACATAAAACGATTAACAATTTGCCTTAGATGCGACAGCCCGAGCCCTCCTAGCTTCACTCTTCAAAAAAGGAACTTCGGCTCGTGCGTTCCTATGTTGAATTCGAAATAAAATTAGCAAAAGTACCATGCAACTTATTCACATGAACACGGGAACATTAAATAGCTTGAATCACGAACTGCACTTCGCCAGAAAAAACAAGTTGCAGATAGTGGACCGAAGATGGTCAATGCATCCCCCCCCCCTTTGTGCCTTGTCGCGCAGTCTGGGTTTCGTCCTGTAAGTACTGATTACTGTCCAAATAACTCTCCATTGGTACCCCCGTGTCCCGTCGAGGCGTGGTGGTCCAGTTTACGAGTTCAAATATAGTCAGTGTTGATTACCAGTTTCCGTGTCTAAAACCGCCAACCAAACTTCTGCCAATTCATTGAGCTTTGGGTGACGTCACAAAATTTTTTGGTTATCGTGACAGCTCTACTCACACTTTGTTCGTCTGTGCAGAATATGGCCACATAATCAGCATACGTTAGCAGCTTCACTTCGCTTGCATGGAACCTAAAACCTTGTACATAACTATCACTTATAATCTTTAAACCAAATGGTTCTAGAAAAATACAAAACAACAGCGGGGAAGCAGGGCACCCTTGCCTCACTGATGACAGCACGGGACTGTACTCGGTAACACTTTTGTTAATTATCAGCTGCGTGAAACAATCATGATACGCCATCTTAACGCCCTTTAAAATAGCATCTCCAACATTTATATGCTTCAAAACTGATAAAAGGATCCAAAGGCTTTCTCAAAATCTACTTGTAGATTTGGCTACTACACAAAAAACATGTACGCAATACAAGACACTTCGCGCTACGTAAATGTTTCTTACAATACTGCGACCTTTACAGCCACATGTCTGATGTAGCCCGACGATCATACTAATCACACTCTGAAGTCTTTTGGCAATAATCTTCATTATTATTTGTAGTTTGTGTTGGCCAAAGTAATGGGTCGATATCCTGTTACAGACTGACTTTTGACTGTCTTTTGACTGCCATGTGATTGCTTCACGCAACCTCTCGCGCCGGCGGGCGAGAGGGCTTCATTGCACGTTTAGCGGCCGTGTGCGGGCCTTGTGCATGAGCAAAGAGTTAGTCAAAATTAGGCTCACACGATTTTATGGCATCTTAACTTCGTCGCCGTCTCTGTCGTCGATCTCGTCACCTCTGTCTGCTCCAGCACAGAGGAAAGAGAAGTGAAATCAGGTACTACCGGTTTTCAGCTATATTATTATAAAAAGGGTTTCCTCTGACATGCTTTACCAAACCGACTACTATTCATGCATCATGCATTGATTTAACCTTAGAAAAGAATACCCCTTTGAAGTTGTAAAAGGTGTGGTTAAGTATATTTCACTTGTCTCTGATTTCACTCATTGTAAAGCCACGCATGTGAATTCGTGTCCTCGGATGGGTAATCGTTGTGGGTGTCGTTTACAGCTTGGCTTTCCAACCAACCTTAAAGGGTGAATGGGCGCGTTATTTATTTATTTTTTCTTTTTGGCGGATCAAAATTTGGTTCAACCGATTATCTACGCATACGCATTTATAACTATTACAGGTGGTGCTTCCGCCCAAATCTGCAATTTTGCGGAAAGGTAGGGCGTTATATAGTTTTTCTGTTCTAAGTAATTTTTATCATTTCGTATTTTTTTAAATTTCTATTCGAACAATTGTCTCCATCTGCGTGGTTATAACGAATACATGTCGAACTCCGTCAAATCTGCATGTCGGTGGAAATTGAGGGCTTTACATAGTTTTCAACATTTCACTATTTGTTTATATTTTTCTTATTGTATAGTTTTTAAAAACTCTACTATAACGATTACTACTATAAAGCTACTGTAACGATTACAGGCAACGTTCCACCAAATCTTCATTTTTGTGGACATGCATGGTACTACACGGTTGACCACGTTTGCTGTTTTTTTTCTATTTTTCTTATTTCTGATTTTCCAATATTGTGGTCGGCCAATTATCCCCATATACGCTATTTAGCGGTTATAGGTGGGACTTCCACAACACCTGCATTTTTGTGAAATGCAGGGCGTTACATGGTACCGGCTGTGGGGGTACTCGGCAAAGAGTGCTACGCATTAAACACTCCGGTCACAACCGGAGCATAATAAGTGGGATGAACTAGCAGAAGCACACAGGGCAAGACAAATGAAACGGATCAAGCTTACACAACCCTTGTGCGCCTCAACTATGAGGGAACAATGAAAACCGTAAAGGAGAAACAACGCATCCACCCCAAATTAATGACACACGCAAAGCCAGCGCGAAAGCACTCCGCATATTCTTCAGAACCCATAACAACTCCAGATACATAATGGCGGCGGTGTATCCAATCGAAATAATAAAATTTCAATACAATAGGCGTGGTCGACTTCAAAGGTCCTCAGCAATCATCGGCAACAGTCAATCCGGTAGAAACGGTCTAGGCAGACAAGGTTGAGCTTTCAATTACCACAGCTCCGGATTCCCAAAAGCATATCAGTGCTAAGGAACGGGCGAGCAGTCTGCGGAAATCTCCAAACAGGGCGGATGTCCAAGACGGCGTATGAAAGATCATCCAAGACATTGCGATCAAGCCGACACCCACTTGACGTCTGCAGTGTGTGGACACCGGGCAATAAATCCCTAGTGGGTAATATAGCGGCCGCGACCGCTGCCCGAGACATCTCTCTCCGGGCAGTGGCCTTGTCACCTAGTCGGGAACAAACCACTTCCCCGGGATGTCACACCGCCGTCCCATACCAAAACGAAGTACAATCTTGGACCCCCACAGGCTTACCAGAAGAAAATACTTGCCTCAACATTCAGCGCTAACAAAAGAAAAATCAACACAAGGCGGACTTCAGACAAACCCATTCTTACATGTCAAACCATAGCATTGGATGTGCAGCACATTACATACCCAAGAATGCAAGTTCTGCAGCGGACGGACCAGTGTCTTGTACCACAGCACTATACTTTATACCTAAAGGACTCTCGAAGACACTGCCACCATCGCTGGAGCGTTGCGAGGCCGTGGTGGCACCCGCAGACCTGGAGAGCCAGCGTGGCCTGATGACCAAGGACGTTCGTGCTTAGGCAGGCCATGACATCCTAGACTAGGGGCGCCAAACACAAAAGATGATTACTTCAAGATCAACGCAACAGATCATGCCTCACTCCCTCACCCACCTAGGGCCAAACACCTTTTATACTCCCACCACTGTCAGCTCGAGGGCGACTTGTTTATTGTGTCTGCCAAGCACTTCCGTGTCACTCAGGCTTGCGAGGACAAGCCATGGCAGCCGCTGTTGCATGAAACTAAACTGTTGTTTAATGAAAACGCACATACTATCACAGTAGGTAATTTTCGCCCTATCTTCTGACCTCGTGTGTCGGGAATCTATCCGAACACCGACTCTCTCGATGACTTCGGTCTTAGGCCGCTCTTGCCCACGCGGGGCAGTGGCGTCATAAGTAAAGTGCAAATCATTGTCCCCCCGCCCCGCGCCCACCTCAGCGCGATACTCCCATTAAGCGTGTAATGGGCATTTGATGATGTCAAACAAGAGGTAGTTCTCGCCATACTCCTACAGGCAAAGTGCGGGGAAGTAACACAACACTATGTCAGAGCCTTCCTCTCACTTCGTACAGCCAAAATACACATCGGCGCGTGCACATCCATTATAAAATGGTACTGGGCGAAGGAATCCAAGGTCGATTCATGATATCTACGTTTCTTTTTCACATTGCCTTGCCTGCATACCTCCCTTCCTCCAAACAATACCCACCACGTCACACGCATAATATGAGGGTAGTATGACTAAAACGACTACAGAAAGTTACACAGGAAAGCAGCAGCACGCCGCCCTACAAACCGCCGTCGACAGGAGAATAAACTGTGTACAGAAGTGTGGCCTCTCTTAAGTCAAGCCAAACCTGCCCTCCTGTTACGAGCCTGCACGCGCAGCTGCTCCAGCCATCCCCCAACCAATCCCACAAAAAACAGCAATGGCCAACCAATCACAAAAGTCCGAAAATTCGATATTTCAGGTGGGCCATACCACCATGACAGATCGGGTGTGACCCATTTCACTACTCTACAAAGAAATATACTCTCAGCTGACCCACCTCATCAACTATATATGCACCCGACGCTGCGGCCTCTACCAAAAGAAAACCAGTCAACTTATTCTAGTATTGCTCATCAGTAGCGTCACATACGCCACGCCCTACGTGTCACGAAGACACAAGAGCACAAGAAACTCGACCGCATGCTACCACAAGTCACCACGACAGCCCTGGTACTACCATTATTCACCTCTACGGGGCATCCGCTGCGTCTAGTTATTCAAAATACTATACCACAACTTATTGAAGCGCACCACCAAAGTCGGATCTTCTTACCTTACCTACCACAGGATGGTCAGTCCTTCAACGTCTACAATATAAGACACGTAGCCATGTTAATTCTCCGCATGTTCTGCCATCCAACCACGAAAGTTTTAAGCGTATATAGACCGCCAAGGGAATGCGTACACGCTCAATGCAGCGCACAGAGAACGGCGTGGGAAGCTCTACCTTCAGCGATGCTGAACGTTCCCACGACATATTACACCGATGCCGCTACGTACCGAAGTCGCGCAACATATGCCATGGCGTTATTGACCCAACTGGGCAAAATATTGTCTTACACGCCGCACCTCAACCACATCCCTGAAACATAAAGTCTGAAGCGTCCGCCGTTGCACTTGCCATCATATGTGCACCCACCGCCGAAATCACCGTCATTACCGATTCACGATCGGCCGGCTGCCACTCCAACTCACGATGAAATTCACGCCGTGGCGCCACTACCCTAAGCCTACATAAACATCTCCCTACCAACTAGTGCTTCGTGTGGGCTCATGCACACACATTTCTTTCTGAGAACGGGTCGGCCACGCCGCAGTCCGCGAGCTCAACACCTGCGCCTTATGCTTTTTCATACAGTAAATGATTAAAAAGAGTAAAAGTTATAGTTTTCTACTAGTACTAAACAATCTCAGGCCTCCTATGTATAAGGCGAGTTTTAAAGCAAAGTTTTCTAGCTCTAGCATACAACGGTTCTTTCATGGCGTGCGAGACAAAAGACTCCCAACGCAGTGGAGGCGGCGGCGGAGGGTAAGGGGGGTGGAGGGGTTCGCTCACGGAGCACACTGTAGACGGCGCGGCGTTCCCCGGCGTACCCAGCGTTTCCCGCGCGCCGGAGCCTGTTCAGCAAGCCGGGCGTGACGGCCCAATGCATTCAGTCGGCTTTGTTGTCTGCTTCAGCGGGGGTTGTTTTGGGCCTGTTTTGGAGCAGCTTAGCGTCCACTGCGTGCTTCGTTCGCACGGCTTGAATAACCCTTTCGACAGCATGTCCTGGGTAACCCAGACCGGATGGAATTAAGTTGTCGTACAACAATGATACGTGAAGTATTGGTGTTCCGGGCGGGAAAGCAACTTCTTATTTTTAATACGCTTTTTTGTTCTCATCTACGCTACTGTCAGTTGGTATGGGCTTCTGGAACTCAAAAATCAAAACAAAAGTTGTATACACTTCAAAAATGTGCTTTACGGGCTGTTGCGAATTTAGGTTACCGAGATAGCACATCCCATTTATTTGTCAAGTTTAAGGTTTTAAAATTTTCTGTTGCATATGAACATAACCTGTTGTTGTCTTTGAGGTCTGAAATTCGAAAAAAGTGTGCAAACCTGAGAGGCTTAGCGTATTTACAGCCGAAAATTTTGTTGCGCCCGACGCGAAATTCTGACCACTGGCACATCCCCCGACCGCGAACAAATTACGGACTCCAAATGTTAAAACACTCTGTTCCACACATACTAAATAAGTTCAAGCTCACAGAAGACCACTTGCGTCTCCTTTCAGATAGGGATATAATAAACCTGTTTGTATAAGGAACTGTAAACCTAGAGAAATTTATACCCAGTACTTGTAAATGCATGAAAATTTCAAGTGTACCCCTTTTTGTTGTAGCGTCTTATTGTAGTATAAGTTGGTTTTTTTCCAAATACTTTTATGTGCTTGTGAACACCCAAGTGTGCATTTTTTTGTACTTGAAAAACAACCACTAGAATATTGTTTTCTTTTCTTTCATACGTGAGTACCGTATGGGGTTTGGTGTGCCGTTGTTTCTGTTGCCTTGTACAAATGGGAGGTGGGGCTAGTCAAGCTGCTATAGCGCAGCTTTTTTCCCACTTTCCATGCCACAATTGTTTCTATTTTGTGCAACCCACGGTGTATCGTTGTGGTGAAAATAAACTTCAACTTCAACTTCAACTTCAAAATGTGGAAAGCATATACATACATTTGGCCGCAAGAGAAAGGCTGCCTTCTGCGCACTGCTTGCCCCAAATGGGATTACGTTTTCTAAATTGGTGAATACCTATTCCGTTGTGTTTTAAGATGTATTAGAAAATGTGAAGAGAGCAACTGGTTCTAATGAAGAGGGATTATAATATATCGCTCAGTTTTCTCGCAAATCTCAAACTTACTAAACCAACCAGTTTAAATCGGGATAAATGGTAATCACTAAGATCACATGCCGAATTCTTTCAGTATCTGCGCTTAAATTGCGCCGTAGTGTAGCCCCAAGCTAGCATATCAGGGTGGCTAGGTTCCTCTGTTTCACCCTTCGAAAGACGCTTCTCTTTGTTTTCTCTCACACTAAACTTTTTTACACCCTTTTAGCCAAAAAGGGTGTAGCGTAGGTGGTAAAAGGGTTTTGGGGTGGCCTTTACATCTTTTTTTCTTTAATCTCAACACATTTTTCTAGCTCAACACCCTTTTTGTGCGAAAAAAAGGGTGTTGATCAACTTCAACACCTTTGGTTTTTCTTAGTGTGTTGAAAGGCTGTTTAAAAGGTGTTCAGCGGTTCACTGAATACGGCCATGGTTAGATGCATAATAGCACTGTAAAAAAAGACATCCCCTTGTATACTCCTCTACTCGCAAGAAATTTTCAAACGCCAAAAAATAATTGCTCGTATGCAATGTTGTATGCAATGATCGCTCGTTTCCATATGCGGTGCACCTCATGCCCCAAGGTTATCTTTGGCACGTGTAAAACCAATTTCAACCTTCAAAAATAAAAAGACTATAGTCGTGTCGTGAAAAGGGTGTTTACCGACTGCAACACGCTTGGCTTTCTGCAGGTTGTTGAAACGGTGTGAAATAGGAGTTAAGTTGCAAAAAAAAGAACGGCGGAGCTGGGGGTTGACCTAGTTTCTTACGGTGTTGCTAAGTTTTGTTATATTTGCTAAGCCAATATTCTTGCTAAGCCAGGATAACTACTGAGGAGTGAGGCCAAGTTTAACCTGGATTTTACAAGGTTGTTCCAGCGCGTCCCCCACCCCCCTAACAGGAGATCCAAGGGGAAAACAAGTTAGGTCGGCCCCCAGCTATGCTGTTTCTCCAGCCTTTCACTACTATTGCAAGCTGCGCTAATTCTGTGCCTTTATAATCCAAAAAGGACTAGTACCCTTGAAATCGTACAGTAAGAGGTGCGCATACGCACACGCCCCTTGTGCTCAAACTATAACAAGCTCGAAAGCCGCCTTCACAGTTATAATATCTTATCTATGGTGCTGGAGCCTTCACAGGTGCTGCAGTTCTTTTTCTTTGTATTTTTTGCTAACATCACCAAGCTAGCTCAAGGTTAAAGAGCTTCACTGGTCATAAATAATGCCCAATCCTATTGCTTTAAAGATCGTGACGTTCAAAAACACCCCCCCCCCCCCGTAGTAGCAAAGGTTCGGTCCACCCGTGTAAACAGGTACAAAATGCCTCCAAAGTTGTTGTTCTCTTTCCATTTTGCTTAGTTGGCAGTCTTTTTTTTCCTATTCCACTTGTTTACACCTTTTTTTCATGACATCTTTCTTCTTTTGGAACACCTAATTTGTAGCTTTACACCCTTCTAGAAAAAAAGGGTGTTGAAATGTTGAACACCCTTTTTGAAATTGTTCAGGTGGTGGGGGAATATTTGTTTGGTATGTAATAAAATTCTATAAGTTATAGAACACAAAAACTTCCTCGTAATTAAAATGTTTGTGCAAATCCGGGTGTCGATTTGTATATTCTCATAGTAAAATCAATGGTTTCAAAATTAGCGATATAATATCTGTTTTATGCGACGAGCCCACTGATTCGATAGAGGGCCTTTCCTCTGCTGCATATAAAAGCAAGAACAGCACATGTATTACTAAGTAAGTATGCACTCCCAGTGTTTATACATTGAGGCCCTCGGCGCAAGCGTAAATAACAACAGCAGTATTCATGGCTTTCGGTTGCAGGCATGTGAGGTCCGTGTGCTTGCCTATGCGGACGACATTGCTTTTTTGTGCCGTTATAGAGAAAGTATCAGTAGCGGCATTAAAATACTTAATTCCTTTTGTGAATATACTGGAAGTTCCGTAAATTGGAAAACGTGTCTGGGGTTCTGGCACGGATGCTGGGACTGGACACCCAGTGTGTTTGAAGGTGTCAGCTGGCAAGTTACGCCTACCAAGTATCTAGGTGTCCCGCTGGAAAATTACCGCGACAGCGAGAAGTACTGGCGAAGCCAGACAGCGGCGTTGCGAGAGAAAGCGGAAAAGTGGGACGGAAAGGGTAAAACGTTGTCTGTGTTTGCACGGGCGACGGTGTGTAATGTGTTTCTGTTCGCTAAACTGTGGTACGTTTTGCAAGTTATTCATTGTTCGCGTGCAAATGTACAAAGGTTACATCCTGTATGTGCTGTTTTTATCTGGGGCTCGACCTGGGAACGGACGAGTAGAACTAATCTTTTCAGACGTGTGCGTGATGGTGGTTTGTCACTATCGCATCTTTTTTTGCGACAAGTAGTCAATAGATTTTATTTTTTGCATGAGGTGAAGGACCCCCTACTTCGCACTGTAATTCAGGTTAGGGGTCGTAGATTTCTGCCTCATTTTGTTATTACGTCATCTTTGTCTTATACCGGAGGGCTTCACGGATATATGAAGGAAGTCGTACAGGCAACAAAATTTATATGTTCGCGTTTTCCATGGAGTATTTGACTTCAGTGTCGAAGAAGAAGTTGTACAAAGATCTCGTTGAAATCTGCTTTCCTGTGCCACTATACAGATCCATGTTTCGAAGTGGACCAGGACAAAATGTTTTGAAACGTGTAAAAGCAATGATTGTTCCGCCGGGTGTTAAAACGTTTTTTCTCTAAGCTTCATGTTGGTGTGCTCCCGGTTAAAACGTGGATGCTTGAGATGGGTTTGTTCGTGCCCTGGGGAGCAGACTGCTGGCTATGCAAGAAGCAGGAAACTGTTGAACATGTATTTTTGGACTTTTAGGATGCGGTGTTTTTGTGGGATGTTCTTGAGAGAACTTTGAAAAAGGAACTCCCCTTGGAACCTCATGGTATACGGTTTCTGGCAGTTGAGAACGATAATGGAGTGCCTTACGCCCTATTGATGTTGCTGGTCCTCCACGGAATATGGAGGTCTCGAGTGGCAGCTCGTTACTCGGACGTTGATGGACGGCCCGCGAGGCAGTATTTCTGTGAAAGCGTTCATCGCATTGTAGAAATGTGGAGCATTGTAGAAATGTGGAAGGGTCAACCTTGTACACCCGAGTGGCTGCAGGAAGTAGAGAAAGTGTTGTCTATGCCCCGTGTTCAGACATAATACGCTGACTTAGGCAAAGCTAGCGTTTTTTATCTGTAGCACGTTTTTGTGATGTCTGAAACCGGTAAAAAAAAAGTATGCTTTCCCTGTCCCGCTTGCATCCCGTTGGTTTCCTTTCTCAATTTCTTTATGTTCCAACTGTAACTTGGGCATAATGACTGTTTGTGTTGAATGCTGCGTGCTCCGCCATTACCTTGAATTAAGAAAGGGTGTGAGGCTCAACACCCTTTTTTAGGGTGCTCAGCATCCTCAACACCTTTTTTTATATATACCCCCTTTTTTACCAAAACAGCTTTTAAGGTTGTTAGCCATGAGAAAAGATTTTTACACCCTTTTCTGCCAAAAAGGGTGTAAAAACGTTTAGTGTGCTTAATTCTGAATCAATGCTTCGGCTACAGCAGTGGCGTTGTCCGCCGTTATAGCCCGGCCATGGCCTGCGCTGCTGCAGCGATTGGGACGTCGCCCCCGCAAATTCAAGGTAACGGCTGGCACAATCTCTGGTTTCCCTTTTTGTAGAGCCACGTGTGTGAATTTAGATGACGTCACATCAGCAATTGTTGTGGGTGTCTTTTAAAGCTTTGCTCTCCAACCACCTTCACGGCGTAGATTGGAGCCAATTTTTTCTATATCGATTTTTGGGTCTTACTAGCTAAACTTAGTTTCTCACCATCGCCTACTTTACGCGTCCTGCCAGGATTAACCAAACAATAAAAATTCCCTCGTGTGGAACTTTTCGCTCAACCCGCCAGGTCATGTGCTGAGAGAGAGAGAGAGAGAGAGAGAACTCTGTGGCAGAGCTGCTGGGCGTGCGGTTTTGTGAGGAACAAGTTCACGTTTTAATAAACCTTATATGTATTCTTTCACCGCTATTATCATGTGCTTGATTGTGTGTCTCGCTACACTGGTATAAGCGCGGGCTACATATGTAGAAGACCCCGCCTGCATCGCGTCCGTCATGTCCAGTGAGGCCGTCTCCGGGCTACAGCCTGGTTTATCGCAGCAGCCGTTGACGGCCAGGCCTCGCTCCTCAGTGTTCCGCTCTTCCTGAGAAACGCCAGCGCGTCACGATCGCAAAGAACAACAAATGAAACAAGCACACGCTGCGCAGGTAACTTTTAAAAACACTCGAGTCCCTTCAATATTTCTTGAGAACTTGTTCCAAAACTTGAAGGACTGGGTAAATGAATTTGAGCGTATCGCGTTTATTCAGAAAACGCGCATCAAAAAATATCCATCGTGTACTTTACGTTCGAGGACAGTGCGAGGACGTGATTTGATAATCTAGAAGCATCCTTGCGAACACGCGATGAATTTTGCACCAGCTACGGGACCCATTCCAGCCAAGAGCACACGCAGCGTCTTCGTAAAGTCCGATTCCACTGGCCAATTGATAGGGAAGCCATGTTTGCCGAGGGCATAGCGCGTCTCGTTTGCAAGGTGGACCCCGAGATGTCTGAACCCACGTTACGCTACCTTAAGCAAGAACCATTTTCCGGGCTTGTGCGGAGCCAGCCGGGGACTATCCCGGGATGTATAAATGAAGCTCAAAAAACGACACCGCCAGTACGATCTTTTTTTTTCAGCAGATGTTTTCTACTGCATGAAAGTGTTAGTTTCGTGTGTTGAGCTGGACACGTGTTGGAAGTGTTGTGCGAGTGTGTTAGCCTGGTCTACGAGTGTGTCCCCTGCATTACTTACAAGGGGAAGGCTGTGTGTTTGTTGTCCTTTGAGTTTTCGTATTCGTGTCAAGACTTTGTGTGTGCTGTGTAAGAGCTCGTGGAAGTGAGGAAGGCCCGCCAACTCTCCGTTTTCCCCTGACACGCACCGACTTTCCAAAACGCCTTTGCCCGTTTAAAAGAAATGAGTTTAGCCGACGTGGGGTACTGACGAAAAATACCCCACGCCTTTTTCTGGGCCTCTCGCGCATCCCTACAGTCCTCATTCCACCACGGCCTCGTCTGGTTGCGCGGGTCACCGGAGGCATATGGAATGAACTTTTCGGCGGCGTCGAGGATGTGCGCCGTTAGGAGTTGGGCAGATTAATCCATGGGTAGGTGTTTTATAGATGTGTGGTGTAGTTTAGATGTATGTGTAAATGTACTGAAGTTTGCTTTTGGGTCGTTAATCGTGTTGTGGGAAGATCGACCGCTTGGGCCTCTACGTATATGCATTAGTGAAATGGGGAAGTGGTCCCTACTATATGGGTCCGTGCCCACACCCCACTGAAGACATGGAAAGCGAATTGCAGATCCATTAGCCAAGTCAAGATGTGAGTATGTATTGTGCCCTAAGTTATGGTATGTAGGCTGTTTTTTGTTGAACAGACATGCTCCCGAGGATGTTAGGAATTTCTTTATTACGCGACCTCGGGCATCTGTTGTGGAGGAGCCCTAAAGAGAGTTGTGCGCATTAAGGTCGCTTTTGAGGATGTATGATTTGGGCAGCTGGTAAACCAGCGCCTCGAAGTCAGAACTCGAAAGTGCAAGAACAGGAGGAATGTAAATGGAGCACACCGTTATCAACCTATCAAATATTATTGTGCGTATGGTTACAGCCTTAAGGACAGTGTTCAATGTGACAGGGTGGCATGGTAAGTATTTCCGAGCCCCAATGGCCACACCCCCAAAGAGTGTGTGCAGCCAACCCTGTCGTTTCTGAATACCATGTACCCATTTATGAAATGCGTTTCTTTGGAATTGAGGTGTGTTTCTTGTTGATACATGACACTTGGCTGATTGGCATGCTGGATCTTATACACATCGTCAAGATTTTTAAGGAGCTTCTGCAGTTCGATTGAATTATGTTTTCTGTTCCCATTATATACATTTAAGAAACAATATAGTGTTTGTGTCTGTGTTCATGTTTTGTCTTTCGGGGCTGTTACTCTGAGATTGGGCTTTTTGGGGCCTTTCTGTAGGCTTCAAAGTCGGAGGGCGCTTCTTGCGCTGCGTTGCAGGCAGGATGTCAAAGAGGTGCCCGACGGACCGGGCCCCCCCAGACTTGGCCCCCTTGTGGGGGCCCTTCGTTTGACCTGCCACCACTGAGGGGCGCTAGAAGTGGCCCAGGCGGTGCGGTGGCGGTGGGAGCCGATGCGGGGCCCCCGGTGTCCATTCCCTCCAACACACTGAAGGACGGGGAGACAGGGAGGAAGCGGCACCGGTCCCCACGGAAGCTGTTGGCACCACAACCGCTGCTGCCTCAGCAAGAGGTGTGGTGACGAGCTGGGCTGCGTTAGGCGACCCAGCGGGGGGCGGCGGATGGACCAGTCAGATTCGCCGAACTGTGTCCCTGCGGAAACCAGAAGCCGCTCCGCCCCCCGGTGAGCTGCGTCGGCGTACCTCACCAGGGGGAAAGAGGCGAACCTCTTTCTCGCCTCTGGGAAGGTAATGTTCTCACTGACCTTGATGTTTATGAGCTTCTTTTCAGTTGAAATTTTTGACATTCACGGGAGTACGATGCATGCGGCCCCACGCAGTTCACACAAGTGAGGGTGATAGATGTAGAATAGGGGCTCGGATGATCGTGCACCGTGAATTTTGCACACGTTGTTCGGCCACGGCAAAAGTTTGTACCGTGCCGGAACCACTTGAACGGAAGGCCTCAGTCACTTCCCGAACCCTTCGGTTCTTCGAGCGTGACAGCACACCTGCTTGCTTTAGCTTGTGTTTACATCCGCATTTTGAGCGGATGTTTGAGCCAGTTTTGACCGAAGGGTTCGGGAAGTGATTGAGGCCTTTATTATGCTGCCTGTGGAACCTAAGATATGTATAAGCGTGCCCACAATAAGGCTAAAAAAAAGACAAAATTAATGAAAGAAAAGTCCAATTGCACATGAGCGCACACGCAAGAAGATATCATGTTTACCGTATTAATGTACACTCACCATCGCATGCTTATAAATAACGATAAAGCTTTCAATAAACCAGTTGCTAGTTTGTGCACCATCGTATGATTTTGTCTTTTTCACTGTCCGTGTTCCCGTGCAAATATGCAGCGCACGTTATTATCGAATTCAACACTGTACCAACTAGCCTCTAAACATGCCCTTTTCAGGGACCGATCACGTTTTTTGGAGGGGGGGCTGACACTACCATATAGCCTAGTATAAAAGCAGGTACGGGGGTACTTTCTTCGCTCGGGTTACCCTGATACCGAGAGTGGTCCCGGAACTCACTGCCTTGTAAACAGACAGGGAGCCCATGCACCGGAGCTAGACCTGGGCTTTGACAGCAACCATTTGGGGTTTCTACCCTTCACCTTAAAACTCATTACCACGGTCGGTTAGGCGTGAGCATGGGGACTCGGGGTCCGCACTGTCGCCAATACCGTCACCAAGATTATTCAAGGTGCACCGTGCGGGACTCTTCTGCAATTGTATGAGCAACACATGCTAGCAAAAAACAATCGGATAGATGAATCAGTGTAAAATTTATTGGGCACTCTTTAGGAACACCCATTTTATCCGGAATGCGGAATCGACCCGATAGTGTTGGTTAGCGTGGAATCCTAAAATTACTTTTTATGTATTCCTAAATGCTTTGTGTATAAGAACAAAGAACGTTGATATGTGAACGGGTAGGCGAGATAATCAGAAATTTCCCAAAACACAATGTCGCCTTTTTGCTCCGTTAGCAGTGAAATTTCCGAAATTCGTGCCTCAGTGAGCCTCTTCGCTATGACGCAAGTTTACTCGCAAAATTTCTTGTCTATAGTTCTACCAGTTTTGGCATAGCGTTGATGAGTGAGGCAATCAGTCAGTCAGTCAGTCAGTCAGTCAGTCAGTCAGTCAGTCAGTCAGTCAGTCAGTCAGTCAGTCATTCAGTCAGTCAGTCAGTCAGTCAGTCAGTCAGTCAGTCAGTCAGTCAGTCAGTCAGGCAGTCAGTCAGTCAGTCAGTCAGTCAGTTAGTCAGTCAGTCAGTTACTCATTTAGCCAGTCGGTCAGTCGGGCGCTCCTTTTTTTGGGTATAGATAATGCTCCTCATATTCTTGCACGGGTGAGAAACTGCTGTTGATTTTCAATTCTTGGGCACTTTCTTGTGTAGTTGCACAACAGAACATTTAATATGAATGTTTCCGTAAAAAACCTATAAGGTGCGACTAGTCTGTTTTTATATAATTATGGCTTTTGCGTGCGTGAATTCGTCGACACCTCTCTAAAGCCTTAAAGGCCCATGTCGATAAAACAAGTTTGGTTTATTCGAAAGATTGCCTCATTAGGAGCACACTGACGTCATTTTTAACGCAAACTTCGCTCAAGTAAGTTATATAATTAGGAAACAGGAAATGGTCATGCGAACCCTAGCTAATTTCTCGCAACAGAAACTATGATGTCAGTTGTCCAGCTCTGCCAATGGCTTAAGCCGGTAAAAGCAACCGCAAATGGGGCAGGCCTTATAAGCTTGCCGGACGAGGTATTCGAGCTTAGAGTTAGGGCACATTCTTTTTACAGGAGTAGAATTGTGAGGTGAACAATTTCAGTAATGAACGAACAAGTAAGCACCGACACAGTTAGTGCGATACTTTGCCGGCTGACAATGCCTAACACAGGCGCCGGACGCGTCGGCGTTGTCTGGCACAATGCTGACCAACTGACATAAGCGGCACTGTGACTTCCATAACCATGTGTGTCTAATATTAGCTTGCGTTTTAGGAAACGATTAGTAATAACCCTCAAAAATATTGCAGGTATGCATGCCCGGCCAGGAGCAAATAGGGAACACTAGTAGTTCATCGGTATTGGAGCGCCATCATGAAAGTTCGCGATAAACAGGATAGCCAAACGGCCGTCTGTGAGATGGGAGCAGCGCGTTCAGCAGACTATCTTTAGTTTTAAGGTGCTTCTCTGGATACGTTATACGAAGTAAACTTTTGGCTTAAAATGTTCAATTTCTTGATAAATAAAGCATCTCTTGCTGCGGGTCAAGCACTGAACGCACTGTAAAGCCATAAATTATTTTGAATAAAACAAATTTGTCTACCGTCTGCATGTCCCCTTTAAAGTGACCATATAGGCAACGTATGCCCTGGGTTTACTTGAACGAACTATAGCCTTAGATAACTTCCTCAACTCCATTCTGTACGCAAAAGATATTTTCCGCACACAAAAAAATTGTGCAAAATAATAAAAAGAACATTCAAATATCTGTCACCACAAGGTCAGAAGTGAAATAATTGCGTGAGTGCCACAAATGGAGTGATCGCGTTGTTCCCTGCATGGAAATTTTTAAGACGCGCAGTCAAACAGAACAGAAGGGACTCCAACCTTTTGCATATCAGTGGGTTTGACAGGACGCCGAAAATCACACAGATTATTCTCCATGACGTCGTAGGAGAAGTGGAATAAATCATGTGGTGGGTCTCCAGTCTTATATTTGGCTGTATTGCAGAATTTTGCGATTAATAATTCACTTTACAATTCACGTGATGATTCGTATTTTGACTCAGCAATTTTTTGGCCGTACGAATGATTTTCTAGGCATGAAGCAGCAAGGCAAAACAACGCTTATTAGTAAAATTAATGGCCTCGAATACAAGGGTGCTAAATCACATGACAGCGGCCCTCCGGTAGGCCGTAAAATAATGACAGCCCCCAGACAAGAGCCGCTTCCCGAGATATCATTTTCACTATAAAGTGCCTGATGTCAAAGATATCTAGCCGCTTTGAAGCGCTCGCTAAAGAAGACAACAAAGAAAATAGCTAGGAAGACAAAATGCGTACCACACAGTCAGCGCACACACAACACACCCGTTCACTTCTTGCCGGTTGCTCTCGTATTTGCAGCTGCGAAAAAGCGTTACGACCGTCTTAATTTGTGATGGTAAACCCTGCGTTCAAAGAAAACTGTAATCGTAACGAGAGTAAGCATCGCGGATTTTAAAATACTTTTATACACACAATTCACCTTTTTTTATGCAACAATCGTCGCGGAATGTGATAATGTTCCAAGGAAGCAATTCAAAGAAAATATCGGTCCTTCAGCTGTTTTTTACCTAGGATAATGATTTATTCATACTGCCAAAGCTTGCTTTCTGGAGAAACAACGCTGAGCGTCATAGAGATGGTTGAAATTGTAATTCAAATAAACCTCATATAATTCCACCACTCTGATCCCCGAGTCCCCGAAGAACACACAGAGCTTCCCTTTCTGCGCTTTGAGCAGGGAGTTATACGTACTTGCGGAGTATCTTCTGCTGAGCATCCCAATGTGCGCAGTTGTATCTACGGGCCAACGGCGTGAGTGGACGTGTTTGAGAAGGCCGGTAGGAGGCTCCCTTCTTCGGCATACTAGTTCAAATAACACCATGCATAATGCGGATATATTTAAACTATTTTATCTAACTACCTAACCCTCTATGCCTCGCGCTATTACAGCACTACATGAAGTAACGAATAGGAGTAGTTTGAACAGATGTTAAAGCCTAAAAAGAGCAAAGCCAGAAATTTACCTCGTACAGCTACTCTTAGAAACCAAACACAAGGTCTCGTGGCTTTAATGCATCGCCTCTTGATTTCCTTGCAGAAAAACCGATTTCGACTATGCAGGATGCACAGATGATACGTAGGCTGTACGCTTGGTTACGTTCCGTCAACAATGTCATTTTTAAAACTTCCGTTTGCTGGAGATTGAGTTTGATTTCATACTTGTTCTAGTTATTCAGCCGATTTCCTTCTTGGCTTTCCGAAGTTATGCTCTGTTTCAGTATGGTTGACTTCAATTTTATAAGACCCAATGCTACCGCATGGCTGCTAATGACGATTGGGCTGCTGTTCAAATACATTCTTCTCGTTGTAGGATGATTAATTCATAAACGGTGTGAGGGTCACTGCCCGACAGGACTCATGCATTGAAATCGACGCTAAATTTTAGTAACGATTTGTTATCGTGGGATGTACTTATGGGGTTACTATTTCTTTTTTGTGTTTCTTAGCTGAAGCACACGGGTTCGATGCCGGCCGCTATGGTTGCTTTGCTGATGGAGGCGAAAGCGAAAACGCCCGCGTGTTGAAATTGCAGTGCAGGCTAAAGATCATCAGGGGGTAAAATATAATTAAAGCCCTTCGCTTAAGAAAAAGATGGCTAAAACGCGAAACTTTATCTGATGGACCTGGCTCAAACCGAAGTACTAAAATCCACTGTCCCAAAGTTCAAAATTGAAAGTGCCAAAGTCCGAAGCGAAAGCCCAGTTCAACCCAGCCATACTACAAAGCCAATGTGGAGCCCTGCACTACAAAATTCCAACCCTGCCTAGAGAATGTAGTTCATCATCATCGGTAACCTTAACTACTGCCAAACAATATCAGCGTATTACGAGAGGTCTCTTAGGCGTGTCAAGGCACTCTGTTGCTATCTTATATGGTGTGTGATTGATGTGCTGTTTGTAAAACCCATTATATAAGGTTGGCGTCTCAGGAGTGTGTTTTATTATGACGTTAACACAATGACTCAGTCATAGAAAACTTTGCTTTAAAAAGCCGGAGCACTCCACTACGGCGTGCCTGATAACCCAGATATAGCTTCGGCGGGTTTAACACCACAATCAAATCAACAATTCTTTATTTGGGGCCTTTATCACATGAAAAGCCTCCGGTGCTATTACATAAAATGAAATAAGGATGCGAATGAGTCATTGGAAAAAGTGAAGAACTTATTTAAGAAAAAGAAATATGCAGAAACCGAGATAAGTGTCTACTCGAAGAACAAGAAGAACAAGAAGAGTAGTTTATTTAATTGAAAAACATCACAAAAACATGCTGATGAGGCACCTGGATCCATAGCCTGTACGGCTAGTATTGGATCAATTACAGAAGTATTTTCAGAAATACAATCCTGGACAAAAATGGTTGTCGCACACAAGTAAAAATAATTGGCAGCAAGTTACATTGTTTAGTGTTTTTACAGTAGTGTTCCTTACATTCAAGTTAACGATTTCGGTTTATTGTACTTGAATTCTGAAGTAATGTTTTAAGGAGGGCAACATATTTGGTATTGTTTTGATGGAGTTTGGTATGTTATTCCATCTTTTTCTCCCACGAAGGACAAGAGGCGCTGACCATATGCATTATGTACTATTGGTAGGTTAAGATTTTTGTGATCAGCGTGCCTTGTATCTCGTTTGGGTGTAATTAGCGTTGACGAGTGGTACGGATTGTTTGTGGTAAGTATTTTGTGGATAATATCAGCAGTATTATAGTCCCTCCTATCAAACCACTAACATCTCTGCGACGTCCCAAAAAGATGCGAACGTCTATGTCCCAGCAGTATCTCTATTAGACCTCCGTACAACGTCCAATATTTTTAAAAATATTTTTGGATGTTCAGATAACTTTGCTGGTACCTTAATGTCGGACGTTCTTTCAACTATGCTAAAGACGTACTCACGATGTGGCTGCTGCTGCTTCATGCTGCCTCTTCCGCCGCCGTTTTCCCACTGCCCATACATACCTCACCAACGCTCAGAAGCGCCTATGGCGACCCCTTCAGACCAACTCCCTCGCCCGTCGATCCCTCCTCCACCAGACCTACTCCTCTGAGTTCTCTGCGCCCAACTGTCCCCTCTGTGACTCCCTGGAAGCACTAAGCCACGGCATGTGGGCCTGTCCTCTTATCCCATTTCACCCCATCTCCATCGTCGAGCACTGGGAGGACTCGCTCGGCTGCTCGCAACCGGGGGCGCAGCTAGTTTTGATTTACCGAGCCGCCACTGCCGCCGCCAGCCTTCGGCCGGCAGCCACCACGCGTTCATACTCAACTTGCTTGGAAAATAAAGTGATTTCTCTCTCTTTCTCTCTCCCTTCGTCGGAGGCCCGGCTGTTGCACCTGACACGGATTTCCTAACTTGCTCCTGAAAGCTCTCCATGAGTGGCTGGCCGGGATCATTTCGTCCATTGCCTTAAATAAAATGCGTGGACCCAAGAATTTCGTACCCTAACAGATGCTGCCAACGAATATTGTCGAGTGATTCGTTTTGGTCGTATTTGACGAATTTCGGCAGTGATAACGCTTGTTTCTTCCGCACTAATCTTGGAGGTGAGGCCAATTATGCTAATACTACAAGTGGTGTAACCACAGCTCCCTTATTTAAGCCAAGAAAAGCTATCGCGCTTCATCGTTCCCCCTATGCAAGCTACGGTACCCACGAATAAAATTTAATGCGCCGCTAGAATTCTGGCGTTTATAAACTTTGTTCGTTGCGCACCGATCTTGCAAACAAGCGTATCATGCGAACACTACAAGTGATGTAGCCAGAGCTCCCGTATTAAGCTCACAAAAAGCTACCCCAAACCCCCGATCACCCCGATGAAAGCCAAGCTAGCCACGAAGGAATGCGCACTTTCGAACAGAAATAGCTTGTAATTTGCCTCAAGGCACCCAATTAGAGCAGGTTAAAAAGAAATTTATTGTTTTGTGCGAAAGTAAGGACCCCAAACCAGGAGATGGACATGGAATCCGGACGATGTCGCCTGCTTCCTGGCGCTGCGTCGACGCTGATATCTGGCGAGCATAGACATTGGCGTAACTCCCGCATCAGCTCACGTCGCCGTGCATTTTGCCGACGCCGTCAACGCGGGGTGATGTTGACGCGCGAAATTGCGGAAAGTATGCTGCAAGTGGTTGCGGCGTCAGATCAAACCGTAAAATTACGGCGCCCGCAACCCCACGCCAGCTGTATTTCCACCGTAGACACTGAAATTGCCTTAAATGCCGTAATCTAGATTGTCGGTACAATTACTGTTTTCTTTATGAAAAAACACGCACAAGCTTTTGTATATAATTGGCAACTGATATCTGTATTTACCAATAACTTGGGCATCTATTTCGCAACGCGTTTTTATCAAGGTGGGTGTCTTTCAGGAACTAGTTTTTCCCTCGGACGAACATGAGACAGGAAAGTCGCTGCGCAGCGAGGCCGACCGTCCGACAGTTGTATTAACTGACCTCCGTATCGATGCTCGTGCTACTGGCCGGTGACTTCACGGGTGTGCACGCCTTCAACTTTCGTTATTTCGGTGATTTGCTTACCATGGATTTGTCTACTGGACGAAGAAATACTGCCAAGTAGTGAAGCGTCGTGAGTACTAGTGAACCTTGTTTTCTTGTCATATGTGTCTAACGTAGCAGAGTTGCTCTCGAACTTTGTTCCGCGTAAGCACTTAGCCCTAACGCTTTGAGTGACTCGCTTTGTGTGTTGCGCAGATTTGTCGATTGACCTTTGTACCCGGCTGCTGCGTGTGTAAACAGAATCAATTCTTGTGCAATTTCTAGCCCTGTGTTTGGTGAAGTGTTTGTGTCCTGTCCTGTTTTGCTAGCCCAATGTTTTGATATGGAATGAAATAAGGGAAGCTGGAGAGTGCTAATATATGCGAATAAATGTGTACATGCGTTACACGCGCATCGTGTACTTTTAGCGCGATATTTTTCTTGCACTACTTGTAAAAATTTCTTGCACTACTTTGATGCTTCCTGCTCTACAACGTATACTTCAACTAAAAATGTAGGCCTAACCGGACAAGCGAACAGGACAACAGGACGAGTTTTTCAGTGATGTGCTTTTTGAAGGTTCACTTATGCATATATACCAACTAGCCCACCTCGCCATTCTGCTTCAGGAAGTATATGTCGATGGCAGGGACGCTGTCCGGGTTTGTGCATGTTTCTTCTTGCCACATTTTGTGGACATGGCTTCATCTATGTATATATTGTCACTTCAATCAATCAAGCGGTTAGGATAAACACAGAAAAATGCTTTGCAATTTCAGATGGGACCTGTAGCTGGGCTAAAATGTCTTTAGAGTCTCCATTCACGAAATATAGTTCTTATAAATAGTCGTAACTCACATTAGCAGTCATAGTTAGTGTTAAGGTTGCCTTAATAGTGCCAATGCTGACATTAAATTATATCCACTCCCCTCTCTTCCTGTCCCTTAATGTTACGCCCATCATCTAGCGTTCTATTGCCTGCTAAGTCGTCCTTTTTTTAATTCAGACCCTGTAAATTCCACTTATGAGATTAGCGGCCAGGCGCCCGAACTGCGCGTGTGAACCCGCCGCTCTGTCTGGCGACGTAGCACTGCCAACACTGCGCTGCAACCACCGCTAATTCGTCACGGCGCGCAAGGGAGACGGATCGTCTGGCCCACCGCATACCTGAAGGATACTCCCCCATTGAGAAAGCAGAAAGCAGACGTTCCCGCCGGATTCCGGGAGCGTCTGCCTGACGCGCGGGGGTGGTGGGATTACCGGCGTCGGGATGAGTTCCGCACGAGTCTCCATTGTGTCGTGCACTGGTCAGCATGACGCACTGTCGCCGTCTTTCGCTTTCACCCCGCGGGGTCGCGCGAACCTGCTCGGCTGCGGGCGTGCCGTTGACCCGAAGGTGGCGGCGCCTCTATGAATATTCCGCGGCGGCGTGAGTGACAGCTGTCTACCGGAATTTGGGCACTCCCATACGGGTGTACGAACGCTACAGGGGTGTTCCCGAGAGAGTGTGATCTCGAGGTTTTATAAGGCCGAACTTGGCAGTTGGAAATCGTTCTTGTCTCAGCGCTGAGCTGGCAGTTCCCGGCGGGACAAGGAGTTTCGACCGTTAAAGCTAGGTTGGGATTTGGGAGCCCCATAGTCGAGGTTAAGATCGCGTCGGAGGTTTAGGGTGCAGCGCCGCACCGGGCAACTAGACGGATCTTGCGGCGAGACAGAGTCTCGGCCGTGGTTTCTCGAGCGATTTGTGTACGCTCCGAGAATAGGAGAGCTAGACGAAGTTGAGGAGCTCGAGTGATTTCGGCGCACTCGGAGCTAGCGTCTAGCTGCAGTTTGAAGTTTTTCTTTTTATTACTCATGTACCAAGTTTTCGTACTGTAAATAGCTGTATATACAGTCTTCGTTTCACTTAATCAACCCCAACGCCTCTAGTTCGTCAATTCGACCGCCATCTCCAAGAACTTCAACACCATCGCCCTGCCAGCCTCCTGCCAAATGAACCGGAGCCCGGGCGATTGGGTTCCTGATCGACACCGGACTTCGGGGGAAACCATCTTTACTGACCCTTTTAGTGAGCCAGGAAGTTTCTTCCCCGTAACGGAGTACCGGTAAGATGCAGCTGTCATACACTGTCTTTTTCAGAGACAATGGTAGGCGGGCATTCTGTATTATACCAGTCCTAAAAGCTGTATTAGCCACACAGATTTTGCTGTACCCATGCCTAGATTGAAGAACTGGCTTGCAAGGGAGGTGCTACTGCAACAGTCTGCACAAGGCGCCTGCTGAAGCTACTGTTGACGGTCAACTTGGCGCAGGAGTTCTCCTGGTTTGGGAAAAAGAGAAGCACGCTTTTTTCCACCTGCGAGTGGCATCCCACGTTGTGTGTAACTAGATATCTTCGTGTCGTTACAGACATCAAAGTCTTTCACCAGACAATGTATAGGGCCCAGATTTTTATTGTCAGTCACATCCTGCGCAAATATCAGCTTTGTCGACAACCTGCAGCTTCTTAGTTTTTATTGCTAGAAGAGGTATTATATTTCTTTCAGCATTTGGACCATGAAATTTTTACTCACTTTCCAACCAGTCCGGTCTGCAACTATTTTGGCAGTTTCTGGCACCACAATGAAGAACGCACTCTGTTCAAGAATTTCTACCATAACTGATTATGTAGGCATGCACCATTGAACCACCATTGAATCATTTCCATGCTTCCATGCGTTTTTATTTGGTGTTATTGTTCTTTGACCGTATCAGTTGGTGGGAATCACGTAGTCGTGTAAATCTCTCTTGTTGTAACTAATATTCCATCATTTCCGTGTTCCCCGATTTTTCGTTTTGTTCCCAAATCATATCACTTTGTGTGAAATATTGAAATAGTGTAACTTTTTATTGTTTCCCTAACCAGAAGTCAATAGGTTGTTTCTAAAGTATTTTTGTGGCCATTTCAATAAGTGGTAATCATTTCTTCACGTAAATTTCTACTGCTCTTGTACCGCCGTATGCTGATTTGTGTATGCAAACCTTTTTTATAGTTCATAACCGTTTCCCTCGATCTTGGTTTGTTTAAAGTAGCTGAAATTTGCATGGCACTCGCAACCACCACTCAACACCACTGTTTTATTCTTCCCCAAACTTTTCACTAGATGTGAATTATTTACTTTTGTAAATTTCCTCTGTTTTTGTAACCACAATTCAATCTTCTCTTTGTTTTCACACTTTTCTTGTGTTGTTTTTCACCCATTTCACTTAAGGTGAGATATTTCAAGTTGCATAACTATGTTGTGCTTGTACCCTGGGTTTACATGTTGGCTTTTTTTCCTATTTTGCCAACCTTTCTGGTGTGTGTGACTTATTTATAATCAGGAATATTTGTACTATTCTTGCAATTATACAATGCGTACCCTGTTGGGAACGGGAGATAGGATTTCTTATTTCAAGCAAAAATTGTTTTTCTGTGTGTGTCTGTGCAGCTTTGGAGCTCATAACCGGAGAAATAAAAAATAACGCAAATACTGCATTTATTTATTATTTTACGGGCATGGTGATTAATAAGTTCATTAGGTAATTAAATTTTTCGTTCTTGTAAAAAAAGAATTTTTTTTTCCTTTTATTGTAAAACCATTGATAAGCTGATCGTACAGAAAAAATATGAAGCTGATAATCCAAGTATTTACACATTTATAGACATTTTCACAAACCGAAATTCCTTCACCTTGCCCGCCCTGTCTTTATGCACAGTGTACACTGAAGCTTCTTCTATTTCATATCGTCCAGCCACGCGAAAACTCAACAATTGTGATGTCTATCGCAAGAGGCACCCTTGAACATATCTCGCCCAGAAAACTAGTGCTTTTTGTTTCGTTCTTAAAGCGCTAGAGGGTATTATGTGTTGTGTCGTCAAATGACGATTCCAGGGCCGAAAGGGTTGTGGTTGTGTGGCGAAAGCATAGCACATAATTTCGAAGTCAATATAAACTGTTTTACCTGAACTATTTTGTGTTTTATCTGTACCCTGAAAGCTGTCTTACTACCCAGCTGCACTTACAGCTAGGTTGGCCAGACTCATTTTAATTATTTTAATTTTTGAATTGCGTCTCTGATAGTTTATTTGCAGAAGGCGTGTACAGTCGTGCTGTGTGGTACAATGTGATGACGCTACTATGGTTGCCTTAGTGTCAAGGGCGCTTGTGCTGATCAGGACTAGTTTGCTGTTCCTTCCTGCCACTTATTTTCGATGCGATATTTCTTGTATAGAGCTCTGCTTCGTGTGCTTCTGCAAGAGTGTGTGGTCAGCTTGGCACTTCACATATGAGACCATGTAGGATGCAGCACTTCAAAAATGGAAGCACATTATTCTACAAACCAGGTGCGAAGTAACAGCCAACAGTCCTGAATAACTTGCAATACATGTCTTTCAAGTATAAATGCCCACAACACGTAGGCAACCTTGGAAAGGGGATGGCCAAACTCCAAAATGTCTAAAGAATGTAAATTTCAAGCATACACGTTCATCTCAACAATATCATACTAACGTAAACCAGTCATTAATATAACAAACTTATGCTTGTGCCAAAGATAGAAAACCATGTAGAACAGACATCTATATACGTCTTGCATGCGTATCACTACAATATCCATAAGATGCACCACTAAGGTAACGTCCCGTGAACAGTTTATAAAAGTACCATGAGAGGTCTATTCTACGTTATCCCTCGTGTGATTTGTATGGGTTTTTTGCAATTGTAGCAAGGTTGAATATATGTAATTTCGACCCCAACGGTACGTCCCCTGGACATCTGCAATGTCGATTTCTCATGTCTCCAGGATATCTGCACGACGTAACGTGGTTTGCTGGGGTAATAAGTTAAATTCGGCGAAGAGCATAGCTGATGGCAGATTCCTCGGCACTCCGGCTATTATTCTAATGGGTCATTCTTGGATTACACACAGTGATTTGCAGTACGACGCGGACGTGAAGTCCCATGACTCTATGCAATACGTCCTATGGCTGTGAAATACGGAAAAGTAAATGAGGCGTAAAACGTGCAGGGAAAAATGTTTGCGTGCCTTAACTAGTGTGAAACAGCCAAATGCTAATTTCTTTGTTACTTGTTCTAAATGAGGCGCCCAGTGCAAAGACGAGTCTGGAGTTATACCTAAGTATTTATGGGTGGTAACCTGTTCTGCTGTTTTGCTTCTCCGAGGTTTAGGCTTCATAGGCCGGGCTGTACTTTTCGATTCGATGCGAATACTAAAAACTTGTTTTTTTTAGTATTTAATTCGAGGTTATTAGCTTTAAACCAGCTTATGGTTTTCGGAATTCCCGATTAGCGAGCGACACTGCTTCTTGATAGAATTGACAAGGTATCATAAGGGCCGTACCGTCCACGTACAAAACCGCGTTGGAGTGTTTTAGCGATCGTGCAAGCTCATTAATGTAAAGAGAAAAAAGAATGGGGCCTAATAAAGAGCCTTGCGGCACGCCCATTTTGACATCTTTGAATGACGAGTCCCCCCGCCGTCTTAGACAGGCTGCTTTGAGTCCCCCCGCTTTGAGTCCCCCCGCCGTCTTAGACAGGCTGCTTACGTCACATGCTGAAGAAAACTTAAGCAACCATGAACTTTCCCTAACCTTATTGTGAACACGGCTTCCGTAGTGAAGCATAAACGTCTTGTTTGTTGTTTTTATGTTTGTAAAGTTTTAAGTTTTAGAAGCGGAGCGTCTTATGCTCGGGGGTATGTCCCGCGGTGTCGGCGGTGGTCCGGCGTCCGCACACCACCGTTTCTTGGCCAATCCCCCACGTCTTATGCTCGGGGCTATGTCCCGCAGCGTCGGCGGTGGTGTGGCGTCCGCACATCACCGTTTCTTGGCCAATCCCGTGGGTACGTGCCATAGAAGAGGAACGGGATCCACTGACTGTGCACTTCAGCCACCATAGGGCCGTCATACTCAACGAAGACGTGCAAACCTAAAGAAAGACCTTTAGATACCACTTCAATCTCGTTCACTCGCGTATATACGCATGCAATAAAGAAAAGTACACCCATCTCCCCGAAGGGAACCATGAGTAGGATATATGAGCATTACGGGGTTCACTAAATTTCCACCAAAGTTGGCTAACCAACATAACGGAAACGCAAACGGAACCCCCATGACCCTCCGCATCCTACTCATGGTTCCCTTCGGGGAGATGGGTGTAATTTGTTTTGGTCGGTGTATCCGGTTTTACTTCAGGTATTGTTCCCGCATTCTCACATCCCTAAGAGCTTCGGTGGGCCTACGCTAATTTGTACATTCAGCACTCGTTACTGCTAGCCCCACATTCACAAGTTTGTCAAATTTACGAATATCCTAATAATCCTCACCAGATTGCCTAATTTTCAACTTAAGATTATTTCAGAACTACGAATTTAAATGTAGCGCATATTTTAAAATAACGAACATAATTATTATCCCCATTACAATTGCGGACCATCACTATTACGAATTCGGCCAAAAGTAACACCATCGCAACTCTCGCATGAAAAAGAAACCGCCGTTTTTCAGTGTATTCCGAGTGGAGTAGCTATCATCATCACCATGTCGAGTGCCAACTGCTAGCGCCAGAACAAAGCTGTGGTTTAGTGTGCAGTAGCCTAGCAGGCCTAGCCGGGTTTGTCTCTTTTCCCTCTCGTTGTGTTGGGTGACGCTGCCAGGTCGGTCGTTCTTCACTTCAATCACGTTTGTGGGCTGGTATTTCTTGGTGTAGGTGAATTTGCTTCGACGTTCGGCCGAGATCTATGCAGCTAGCGACGAAGCAAGGAAGAAGCGAGAGCAGCCATCATAATAAGTGACGATGATGACGCGAAGGAAGGCGATGTGGTTTACTGAACAGAGAAGATGAAATCGTGTCCATCTTTGATGCTTTAGTGAACGTGAACACATTCCGCACCATAGCTGCTCGGCGCAATGACGTACCAGATGAGGTGTTGTGAGAGGTGGAGTATGTAAAGCCATTTCTAACCGGTCGTTCGTGCCGCACGCGCGAGAAAATACCTGATTCCTTCCAATCCTCGGTATTCAATGTCGTGGAATGTATGCAGGCAACCAAGTGTGCGCCGCCATATCTGTGGCCAAGCGTCTGTTGCTAGGCGACGTTGTGCGCACGGCCCGCAGATCAGGCACCCCTCTTCTCCTCCATGCAACCTTGTGAGGCGCCCGTGGCCTTCGCGCTTTGCTGCCGGCGGCGCGCCACCGGTAGCCGATCGCCATGGAGGAAAGAACAGGTTCCGATCGCGAAAGCCACGGTGCGCCGTCACTCGTTACGTCGGCCTCCGCGGGATGGCGGCACTTGTCCGTGGCAAGCACGACTGTAAAACACATGACTGTGTTTCACGTTACGAACTCTTTGCCGAACACAAAGTATTGCGTCGAGTTCACTGTGAGTGCGATTAATAACATCTCTGTTGGCGCCACAGTAAAGAATCGGATTGGAACGGAGCAGGTGACGCACGCCGGTGTCTTTTTTTTTCTTCGACGTGCGGCCCCATTGCCGCAGGCTGCGCCGGGTCCGTGGTGCATCAGCCATGTCTGTGGCCGTTTCCAGTGTTGCTAAGCGAAGAAATTGACCGCTAAACTTTTCAACGAATACCGTCTATAAAGTACATTTGAAATGAGCGCAACATTTTTTGTGAGTTTGCCTGTCTGCGCACGCGTCTACTGCTAACGTGCGCCATTTTCATTCCTAGGTTTGAGCTGTGGCTTTTAACCGCATGTTTTGTAGCGTAAGCGACACTGGCCGAGGTTGAGCAGTTTCGCGTGTGCCTTGAAGGGCCGTTCTGCGCAAGCGCGACGGACATTGGTTTGGATTGGTTTGGATTGGACTGGATTGGGTTGAATTGGATTGGATTTGGATTGGATTTGATTAAAGGGGATTGTTTTGGATTGTGTTGCGTCATAACCGCGGCAGACGCACTGGCGACGAAGCGTGCCCACGTGTGCGCCTCAATTGCGCAGTAGCCAACTCTGACGCTGCACCGGAGATGCTTGATAGCCTTTCGCGTGGTGGCTCGTGAAGAGCCGTGCTGAGCATGCGCGAAAAGCAGTGACTCGACAGGACTGGACTAGACTGGACTGAATTATACTGAATTGGACTGGACTGGACTGGACTGAACTGGAATGGACTGGATTGCTGAACCTTAGCTCACGCTACGCATATCCTGGAATAGCAGAGCTAAGCCACTACTAATTCTTTGCATGACAACGATGTTTCAAATAACGCACGATTTTCGGTGGTCGCCGCGTGATTCGTTATATGTAGGTTTGACTGTATTTGATTTTAACTTTTTTAGTCGTTTCTTGTTTCGCATTTTCGGTGTAAATTCAAAGTAAGGGCAAAACACTGCCCAAAGAACAATACAATGGGTGCCACTGAAAACGATATACGTATAAAGAAACAAGTTTCTCGAATGCTGTGGCGTCTTTCACACTTCAGGACACTATTCAGAGCTAAGAAAAGCATTTGCGCGCTTCTCGCAGAACCAACAATGCGACTACAGAGGTAGGTACTCTTTTAATTAAAAGTTGCCTTTGTTTGCTACATATAGAATCCTACTACGACGATTCCAGTTAGGCTAACAGGGCCTAGAATAGGGTATATAACTGCTAAGGCGTCACTACATACTTAGTCTTTGTCTTTACCACCTTGTGTTGCACTCCGCCGCAAAACCACGCTATCTCTGCAGAAATCCGAGTACCTCAGGGTCATCGACGAAAGTTTTCGCGCTGGAACCAGGATCCTCAAGTACAAATCACGCTTCATGCCGCACCTCTTCCTTGCAAGACCTTGTTGCGCGTCCTCGGCGTTAACCCACACGATGCTGGGAAGGCGTCGCAGTGGGAAATTGTTTTAAGGCTCAAGTTACACAACTTATTCTACTTATCCGCCAGCTGACCCGCCATCGCCAAGGTGTTAATTCCCGACTTGTGGACTACCGTCCCAGTGTATACTCAAATTATTTAGGCCCTTCAATGCGTAAAATTACTGTCACGGCAGCGGTCCCAGCTTTAGGGGCTCCACCGGCCTGCCACACGTTAGGCTCCATGGGTCGCTAGGTATGCCACCCTTGCTAAGTTGTAAGCTGTTTAGCTGTCCGCGCCACTTTCAGATTAAGTTGATCTTCATAAGGTGGCACAAAACACTCGTCTCTAGCTCGCACGATGTGGCCGCCTTCGCCTCTCCTGGTCGTGACTACGGTGTACCTCTCTTACGCTATAATACAGCCACTTACCTTCCTTGTATTCTCGTCGTCGTATAACAGTTCCCAGCATTCTAATCATTGTAACCGAAGCCTCACATCTAAGGCATCGTCCAGGGCGTGTTTGTGTTTGCACTTTTTTTTACCGCTATGACGATCTAACAACAGTGATATACACAGTCATATGCTATTTCTGCTCCCAAGACAAACGAGGGGGCGGGGGCACCGTAGTTGTCTTTCTGCCCACCCACCGTTGTAGAACAGATAGTCCTGCGTTCCCTCGACCATGTCCCTCAGCTCCCACGCAGTCACCGACGCAATCATATCCTCTGTTCTTTCTGGTAACCACGTGATCCACAATGTCAATCAGGATGCTCTCCGCTTGTTCCACGAGCACATGATTTGTTTTGATATACTGCGAACACTCTACACTCATCTGTCCAAGCACACTGGTGCTAGCTACGTGATGGACTTTGTTTATGGCCACGAAGGCGTGCCGAGCAATGAGCTGGCCTATCAGCTCCTCCACGATCCCTCCTAAGGGGAAGACTCTGTAAGCGGCCGATGAGGCGGTGTGGCCGAGCCCACGTTTATTGAGGTTGCGCTGCCCGTGCCATGGCCAAGACGAGACGAGTAGAACCGGGGTACCGTTCCAGACTTGGTGCCTAGTGTCCTCTCCTTCGGACGCAGCAGAGTACAGACACCTCGATGCATATGTGGTTGCTACAACAGACTTCTCCAAACAACTACTTAACTCGGCGACCATACGAGCCACCCGCCCAGAAACGGCGGAAGAGGCGGCCATAGCCTTAGCCATCATACAAAATCCAACACCCCAGACAATCATTTCCGATTTAAAGACTGCAATCCAAAATTTTGCCACAGGCAGACTATCACGAGTGGCCCTCAAAATTCTGGAAAAATTTCGATCGAAATCCCCAGACGAGAAAATATGCCTGACTTGGGCACCCGCGCACTCCGGCCTCGAGGGGAATGAGACGGCCCACGAACTCGCCCGAGGGCTCACGATCCGGGCAGGGCCTAACCTCTATCCCTCTCACGGGGCGCGGTCTGCGAGGGATTGCCTGGTCACATTTCATGACATCACAACACACTACCGACTGTCCCGCCGGATCTACCCACCGGCGGACCAGCAATTGGACAACCACAAAGAGCACATTTGGCGTTTACTGCAAACAAATACCTTCCCCAATCCAGCTCGTCTGACACACATACACCCAACTCTCTATCCAACCGCGGCCTGTTGCCTGTGCTGAGATCACGCCACCCTTTCTCACATCATATGGGCATGCCCACAAAATACATTCCCACTTATCACATCTGAGGAGCACTGGGAGGCCGCGCTCCGCAGCTCCGATCTAGACCTTCAGGTCCAGTTAATCGATAGGGCTGTGGCAGTCGCCGGTGAGTGGTGGATGCCACCGGCTACAAGCGCCACCTGAGTGGCATGGATCAAATAAAGCTTTATCTCTCTCTCTCTCCGAGCCAGCTAGCCAATTTGGTGATGATGATTGTGGGCGCTTGATGTCGGCCGCTACAGGGATCCCCCCTAGCACGGAGCGCGGTGAGAAAACAGGAACGTGAGTAGCTAACTAGCGAGGAAAACTATGTACATTGTTACACGGACAAGATAAAGGCTACATAACTATCTGTACAAAGTGTCCGCGTTCAGGGGTCCTCAAGGAGTCCGAGTCAGAAGGTGTCCAGATGCTAAGGTTGGTTTAGAACAGTTTGGTAATGGCCTCCGGTGACAGTCCAAGTCGTCGTGATGAGGGCTTCCGGTGCGCTTTAAAACCTCCGGTGGCCTGGGCTGAGAGTGAAGTAGCGGACGAACTTCACCACACATCGGCTGGTCCGCTGTCAGGCCGCCGCGAATGTCCACATTAATGCAGATGATAAGACGAGTCTGGAAGGGCTGGCGCAGTGACTGTATCGTTTCCCGACGTGAGTGCGCCCGTCTATTAGCAGCACGCCTGAGCTGTTCAAATGGAAGTTGAGGGGATAGAGCTGGGTGCAGGATCGATGCGTGCGCATGACGTGGAATCTGAAGGTGACGCCGAGGATTTCCTCTGCATGCGCGTGGTGGGGATGTCACCAGCAGTAGGCGACGACTCGGGCAGGACCGATGACGGCTCCATCGCAGGCACTATGGGCGTCGGCGTAGCACGAGCGAACGATCAACTTGGCATTTCGTCCTCGGAGGAGGCGGTCATCGTGGTCGGTGCTTGCGACGTCGGCGGCGACGTTTAAACTTGACGGCGCTCGTGACTGCTCGTTGACGACCTTCAACGGCGGAGAGGGTTCGTTGTAGTCCGGTTGACCATGTGGCTGGTCCGTTGGAGGAACAGGACCTGTGTCCCGTGAACTTCGCGTCCACTCAGCCATGCTGGTCCCATTAGAGCTACACCTCAGAGTCGTGTGGCCGGTGTGTGTTGTGTGGGCCAGAGAGTTGTCGGTGGCACAGACCTTTATGTCGGCTTTGTTGTAACGGCCAGTCACACGGGACTAGGGCAGCAGTTTGTCGGGGGATGGGCTTTCATCGTCGTCGGTAACGAGTACCACAGTGTGCTTCTCGAGCGTACTATGCAGCGACTGCAGTGGAGCTGGAGTAAACGCGTCCGCCACCTCACAGATGGTCGACATGCGCCATGAAGCCTCCAGCTATGTCGGCGAAAATGGTGTAGTGGTTGCCGAAATTGCATTTGGGCCGACGGGAGCCGCTTGCACAAAAGGTGGTACATGCGTTTGCCTCAAACGCCACCCTGGTGGTTCAGCAGGGCTTAGAGGCAGCGCAACTGCGGTGGTGGACAGACTGCTGCTGGGGTGGGGTTGTGCAGCCGACACGGCAACGTGTGGGACTGCGCCATGGTGGTGCGTCGAGTTGACTGAGTGAAACGCCAACTCGGAAGTGCCGCAAGTCGTAGTCGGGGCTCGCGTTTGTTGGACAGGCGAGCGTGGACCTGCCGGTGACGTGGCATCCAACGGACTCCGTTGGAAGGCGTGGTAGTGTAGACAAAGGCGTTCCTATACCGGAGTGGTTTAGGACAGCAGCCTTGAGATTGTCGTATGGACATGGGCCTGTGGCCAGCAGCTGGATGCACGCGGTGAGGTCAGCGGGTAACTTCTCTAAAGTGACGAGGTACCTCGTTTCCTGGGACTGGATGTCGTTGACATAGAAATAACTCTCCAGGATCACAAACCGCGCGGTGTGGTGGCGACGATTTTATGCAAACGGAATCAGCCCGAGTAGCTCTTGATGGGTGATGGACGTTCGTCGCCTGCCGTTGCCCGCATTGTGGCTGGGAAGGAGCGATGCTATGCCATGGCGAAGCCGCTTGTCCGGGTCACCAAATTGTAGGCGGCCGATGAGGCGGTATGGCCGAGCCCATGTTTATTGAGGTTGCGTTGGCCGTGCCATGGTCAAGACGAGGCGAGTAGAACCGGGGTATCGTTCCAGGCTGGGTGCCGAGTGTCCTCCGAGCCAGCTGGCCAATCTGCTGATGATGATTGGGGGCGCTTGATGTCTATGATGAAGTGGCCGCTACAACTCCATACCGCGTTGACCTATTTCTTTCACCCGCCCTCACAGGTGCGCAATCCAGAATACTTCGACGACATACTCTGTCAAAGTTACGAATAAGCAGCCATTCACTTCTCCATCTCACCTGTTACCATGGGAAGGTGCTGCTCTTATCATGCACGCACAACACCCATTTCTTCTTCTTAATTTCTAATAATACGTAATTAACACGCAGTTGTTTTAGCCCCACCCCTCTCTCTTCTTGTCCCTTAATGGTATACCTATCATCTTCCGTCCCCTTGCTCCCTGAGTAGTCCTCAATTTAAGTTGAACCCTTTAGGTGACCGTCCAAACTTCTGCCCCGTAGGTGAGTACCGGTAAGATGCAGCTGTCATACACTTTCGTCTTCGGGAACAATGGTAGGGTGTCATCCATTATCTGGGAATGCCTGCCGAATGCACTCCACGCCATTCTCATCTTTCTAATTATCTCTGCCTCCTGGTTGGCATCCGGGTCACTACTTTGCCTAAGTAGACATATTCGCTTACCACTTCCACTGCCTCGCCACCTATCACATACCAGAAACCGTTGTGCTTTCTAGCGGTTATTGAGCATTACTTTAGTTTTCTGCATATTACTTTTAGGCCCGCGGTTCTACTCTGATTGTCCAGTGTGGTAAGCGTGCTATGCAATTTGTCCCCAAAATTACTTAGCAGGGCAACGTCATCAGCAAATCTGAGTTTACTGAGGTATTCTCTATTAACCCTTACGCCCACCTGTTCCCAATCGTATGTTCTGGATACCTCTCGTAAACATGCTGTTAATTACATAGGAGAGATTGTGTCTCCTTCTATGACACCCTTCCTTATGGGTACTTCACTGCTTTCCTTGTGGAGGATGATGGTAGCTGTCGAGCCCCTTGGAGATATTCTCTAGCGTTCTTGCGTAATGGTCGTCTACGCCTCATTTTTAAATGCCTGAATAACTGCTGAAGCTTCGACCGAGTCAAATGCTTTTTGATTATCTGTGAAGGCTATATATAGGAGTTGAGTATACTCCATGGATTTCTATATCACGTAAGTGATCGCGTGAATATGGTCCATTATTGAATAACCCTTACGAAACCCTGCTTGTTCATTCCGTTGACTGAAATTAAAGGTGGCAGAAATTCTGTTGGCGATTACTTTGGTAAGTACGTTGTCGACAACTCACAGTAAGCTCATCGGCCTGTAAATTTTCAAGTCCTTCATGTCACCTTTCTGAAAAATTAGGATGTTCGCGTTCTTCCAAGATTCTGGTACACTCGCAGTCATTAGGCATTGCATATACAGGTGTGCCAGTTTATCTAGTACAATTTTTCCGCCATTCTTTATGAGCGCCGTTGTTATTTAATCTTTACAGATGCTTTGTGCCCTTGCCATTCTTTCAAAGCCTTCTTTACTTCTTCTGTCGCTGCTGGTGGGATGTCGCTGTCCTCTGAACTACTGCCTCGTTCAGAATTATCCTGGATGTCGCAGCTACTGTACCGATCTCAATAGAACTCCCTGGCTACTATAAATATTTTATCTATGTTTGTGATGGAATGGCCTTGCTTGTCTTTAAGCCCATACATTTGATTTTTCTCTATACCTAGATACCTCTTCACTGATTTTAGGCTGCCTCCGTTTTTTACAGCATTCTCGATCCTCTCCATATTATACTCGGTATGTCAAGTGTTTTGTACCTATTGATTAACGTAGAAAGCTCCGCCAGTTCTATTCGGTCTGCTGATGTAGAGATTGTCATGCTTTGCCGTTTCCTAATTAAATCTCTCGTTTTCTGGGAAGTTTACCGGTACCCTGTCTAGTGATGCACCTCCGACGTCTTCTGCACGCTCCGTGATAATGCGTGTAAGATTGTCGCTGGCTCTTTGGGTCGTAAACTCGCTTCCTCGGTTAAAGCTGAATATGGGTTCTGCAGCGCGAACCTGAATACTTCAACTTGATGGTTTACTGTTAGCTCATTGATCGGCTTTTTTTGTACTACCTTGTTACGGGCCCTACTCAAATCTATAGCAGGGTGGCGAGTTGGGCGAGTTGGTGTACTTGCATCTTGGGGAACAGCGCGAACTAACAGGGACACAATAAGAAAGAAGTGGACAGGACTAGCGCTGACTTTCAACTCGATTTATTGGAAAAGACGTAACTACTTATACATACACAGAATCCTCCTTCCCCAGCACGCCACGTGCCCACACCAGCCAATGACATACTGTCACGACCAAAACACTCCACTGTTGACAACGCATCTTTCTTAACACTGGAACACTTTATCGCGACGACCGTTTCAAATAACCAAATTCTTTTTCGTGCAGGACAACTGATGTTTCACTTATACAATCACTCCCCCACTTTCTGATGTAGTATGCTTCCATCAACTCTCTAGTACGCCTGTCTTTATGCTTAAACAGGATATCAGTCTCGTGGAAAAGCGGATATCAATGGTGCTTACACGTGCGGCAATGTTCAAATCTAGCCTAATTCAAGATCTTACCATACGGTTGTCACAACGCCTCACCCATCCGAGCACTTCCACATCCTGCGTGACGCTAGGGTTGACGCATAATATGAAGTCTTTTTAATTTTTATGCTCACCATTTGGGCTCCTCCATGTCCACTTCATGCTCTCCCGTTTGCAGAAGAAGGTATTCATGTTACGTAGATTATTCCGTTCTCGAACTCGACTAATAATTCTCCTCTGTTAGTTCTAAAAGACAGACCATAGTTCCCAACTGCCTTTTCTACAGAATGCTTCTTGCCCACATTAGCGTTGATGTATCCCATATAGGATATAGTGTGTTTTTTCTTTAGCCATTTTCATTTACTTTAGCGTTGGTGGGAGCTTCCTTTATTTTTGTAACTCCGAGCGCGTGTGCAAGCCGAGCACACGGCCGCAACACGTGTCGCGGGTGGAACGCACAACGCCGGGAAAGGTCGCGTGACTCTATAACATGACAGTCAGCAAGGACACCAGGGGTAAACGTTCCGGTGTGCTTGGTGAGTGCACTGCCGGTCATTCCCGTCTCCGCGTGGGCTCGTGGCTCATTCTGTAAGGCAACGGGCTCTCACTCCGTAAACCTATTCGTTCCAGGTTCGGTTCCTCGCGGTGCCAGTAACTTCTTTTATTTGTCTCCAGAGCTTTCGATTGACAACAACGGTCACGAAAGAACCCTTGGGGATCAAGGTAAAAAGCTTTGCTTTAACATGTGGCTGATTCCTATTTCACAGGAATCGGTAAAACACGAAGTGAAATGTGCCTTCAATGGAGCAGCAGAATGTTGATTGTGCATCGATATGAACTTGCTCATCGCTATTTAAATTTCGTCGGAATGACACCGTTAGACGCATCAACATTACACATTGAAGAAAACGGGCTGGAGCATTGCGTACATGGGACTGAAACCACAGGCACTCGCAAACCGTGCCAACAAAACCGAGCTGGTTGTCAGCACATCCTTTGGTGAAGTCGTGGTCCGCTGCAGCGCAAGGAGCATGATTTGCGGATCGGCAGCGGTCTTGTGGCTGTGCTTGGAGACCGGAGTCCTGCTGGCGAGTCGCTTCGGCAAAGGTGTGACCACTTCGGTCGTGCTCCGTGGTGTGTACGGCAGACGGTTGAGTTGCAGCGAGCTCAGCTTGTGAAACGCGAGAAGCAGAGTTCGCGGCCCGGAGCAGCAGCACCAACTATCGGCGATCATTATCGTCACAATGCACTACTTCGTCTAACCTCTCCTAGACGACAGCATTATCTGATTAGGGAACCTTGTAGGGAAGGGCATAAGGCGCGTTCGTAGAGCTAAAGCAAGCGTGAGTCATAGCCCAGTTGGCAGAGCGTCTTACACCTCCCGTTGGGGCTAGAGCGATAGTGGGCTCGAAACCTAGCGCCGCCGCGTCAGTTCAACTTTTTAAGGCTATGTCATTTACCTGACGGATACAACGTCGGTGAGGTCTTTCTGTACCCCGGGATAAAACAACTTCGTGTTAAAAAGGGAAGGACACACGCGCACCGCTTCGACAACGACAAAAGGGCAATATTGCACACGGGATGAGAATGCCACTCCAAAATGAAAACGCTTTGCTAGGAAGCGCCCATGATCTTCGGTGTGTTGTCCTGCAGGCAGTGGCATTCGAAGCGCTTCGTCTGCTAACCTTGCTGACCTGGCCACTTCCTTTGTACCCACCACTGAGACTACTGCGGGGTAGCTTAAGTCACTGCATCTGTAGCCACGCTAAGAAGAGCTCATTCTAGGTACGCGCGCTTAATACACGGATGGACTACACTTTCAAGAGGAGATTCGCGCACAAATGACCGAGTTACGGTAGCGGCGCACCTCTCACTGCTTTATCGCAGAAGGGGCCACACACGTCAACCGATACCGATGCTCAGTTATTCGCTCGTTGATCGGAACACGAGCGTCGACTACACCAAGCTGCGCGCTCATTTTTTGACCATGAATTGGCGGCTAGATTGGAACAAATAAAAAGAGACGTGAAGGTAAGCAGAAATAACCAACCCCTTAATTATGTTTAAGCAGGCCACCGTAATAAATGTGATCTTTTTTGTCCTTTTTTCAACCACTCAGGTTGGGCCGATCCCTTAATGGGTTTGTGCGAACCCGGCAGGAAAAACAAAAGTAACTACATGGCCAGTTAAAGCTAAAAAATTGCGTTCTCTAAAGAAGAAAAATAGTTCTTTAATTGACAACTGAAGTTCCCCAGCAAACCTCTGGTACCACTTCTATGTTAGGCCTTTTTACTGGGACATATTCCACAGTATGCGCACAGGCTACTCCTGGATTACCGACTGTGGGGGAGTATTCATTCCTTTGTTAGAGAGAAATTGTTCCCCAGCCTATATTTAGTTAGCTTTTCTTAAAACGCTGTTGTTTCCAGGAGAATATCAGTTGATCACACCCGTACTGCGGAAAGGTCATCGTCGTTAATTCCAAATGGAAATAGCAGTATTTCCAAATATAAATCGTCGTTGCTTGATGTATGGGAAAGCTGCTAACGACAGGCGGGCGCAAACAATTATCTCTGCACTTGTCCTTACGTAGGGTGCTATAGCCTTCTAGCTACAATTGGTCGTTCTTCAACCCCAGCAAGCCTGGTCTGGACGGTGGCATAGCACTGTAAACTCAAGTAAAAATAAAATCTTTATTGTTACTGCTAATGAAATAGAAAAGCGCAACGAAACCTGCGGTATTTAAAATATCGCAATATTCTCTCTGATGATATTTTCTGCACCTTTGAGGCCATTTCGAATCCAAACACTTTCTTCCCATTCACCAACAGCGAACGCGTTTCAAGTGCGCTCTTCTCTGGTGCATACCTATATCTCTATTAGGTGGTAAGTGCGGCACTCTTCCTAATTCTTGGGTTAACATTATTAAAAATACGTCACTGTGGCTGACAATATTTATAGAAAAAATGTATTTCAGTACTGAACCCTCTGCATGAGATGCGGTAAAAATGATAAAAACAAGCTGACTTTTTTTAATGTGCGTGTGAATTTATCTCTGAACAAGTTTCTGTATGAAGCACCGAGACAGGGTGATTTAATAACGTCTGACCATGCGAGTAAAGATACCACTTTTATAATTTTATCCGGAAGTACTTCTTTTGCTATGCTTTGTACAATATCTGTTGCCCTGATAGAAATAATGTCATTCGTTCCTCTACAAAGACAAAAATCTCAATATACGCGTGCACACGAAACAGACTCGCAGAATTCAGTTGATTACGCTTCAGAGGCCCCGGTACGGTGTAAGCACTGAAAATAAAACTGATGACGCTTCTTAAAGAAAGTGATTGCCACTGTTTTCATTAACTAGTGTTTCTTGCGGCCGCGCCTTATTGTTTCGCGGTAAAAGCTCTCGTTGCGGTCTTTCAAATATACAGCATCTTAATGCGGATCATTCTTTACGGAGTACCCCCACAGCCAGGACCCTGTAACGTCCTGCATTTCCACAAAAATGCAGATATCGCGGAAGTTCAAAATGTAATCGTTATAATAATGTAAATTAAGATAACTGTTCGGAAGAAATTTTGAAAAAATAAGAACAAAAATGAACATTACAATGCCAGGAAATGAGAACACGTGTAACGCGTGGCATATTCTGAAAAAAAAAAGAAAATATAACATATTTACGGAAACTGGTGAACCATTAACGCCCTGTATTTACACGATAATGCAGATTTCGGGAGAGTTCTAAAGAAAATATTGTAATAACGTAAAAGTAGATAATTGGTCCGAAGAAACTTTGAAAAACTCAGAAAGAAAAAACATTTAGAAATTACGAAAAATGGCAAAACGTATAACGCATGGCATCCCCGCAATATTGCAGATTTGGGGAAGTTCAACATGAAATCATTACAATAGCGTAAATGGAGATAATTGGTCGGGCGAATGTTGGAAAAACTATAAAATAAAAAATAATAAATTTTCGGAAACGGCAAAACTTATAACGCATGGCCTTTCCACAATAATGCAGATTTTGCGGAAGTTTTGCATGTAATTGCTAAATTTTGTAAATGGAGACAATTCGTCGAACGAAATTTTCAAAGAATAAAACAACTAAGAAAATTGTAAACTAATTGTGGAAAATGGTGAACCGTGTACCGCCTTGCGTTTCCAGAATCATGCATATTTCGCGAAAGTTCCACATGTAGTCGTTATAATTGCGTAAATGGAGATAATTGGTCGTACAAAACTTTGAAAACTAGAAAATAATTAAATGTTAATAATAAATAAAAGAAAACTATAAATGTCAGGGAAAGGGGCAAAACACGTAACCCTTGGTATTTCCACAATAATGCTTTAATCGTTATATTCGTTACATGTAATCGTTAAATGGAGATGATTGGTTGAACGAAATCGTTCGTTGTAGTAAGAGCGTAAATGGAGATAATTGGTCGAGCTAAATTTTGAAAAAAATAATAAATTGCATAAATGCGAAAAAATGAGGAAAATAACCAAACCTATAACGACCTGCATTTCCGCAGTATTGCAGAGTTTGCAGGTGTCCCACCTTAAATCGTTGTATTAGCGTAAGCCATTTCACTGGTAGAAAGATATTTTAAAATAATACAAAGAGAAGAAAAATACAAAAAATACGAAAAATGTCGAACCGTGCAACGCATCTCATTTCCGCAATAATACAGATTTTGCGGAAGTTCCATATGTAATCGTTATAATAGCGTAAATGGACATCATTGACCAAACAAAATTTCGAAAGACTAAAAAATAAGAAAATTTATCAGCAATTACCGAAAACTGCCAACCGTACAATGCCCTCCATTTCTACAGTGATGCAGTCGAATCGTTATAATAGCGTGAATGAAGATAACTCACCGGACAGGACCTAAAAAAAATGTTTACTGTATAAACTCACATTCAAGACACCCAATGCTACGCTTTATTAGATAGTTCTCTGAATTTAACCAGAAATTTTTTCTTCATCGCGCATGGGAACCCAGTGAATATATGCCAGATGCTCATTTCGTAAGGGTAAATGCTGCACCACGCAATTATTTTATTAGACGTGCTAAACAACATGGGAATGCAGACTGGCACTGCAGGATTACACCGATTCAGCAGAGGAGCTAAATTTATGGGCTTACGGAATAAACACAATAAAGGGACTGTTCCAACTTTAATAGGAAGAAGATGAGGCTCCTAGGACGTACCGTCAATCTATCATCTTCATTGTAAATCAGTCTGTCATCGCCATTAAAGGGGTTCGATCGGGGCTGTCACGGATCCGTTCCCTGGCGGCTCAACCACAACGAGGTTCAAAGGCGACATAGGGCAGATTAAGCACTAACTCGAAGTCATTGACCAAGACCGCCATCGCGGAGCGCTAGTACGTGCGAGGGCGGAACATTGTGCGTTCGGGGAGGCACCCACAAAACGGGCGTTAGGAATAGAAAAGACGCAAGCCCGGCGGAATATGATTAAAGAAATAGAAACCAACGGTTATGTAACTTCGGAAAAAGAGGAAGTGGAACGCGCATTTTTCCATTACTCACTGTTCGCTTTCAGAGAAAGCAACTTAAAAAAATACAAGCGAGATTTTCTCGGTGCGTTGCCACGCTTGGATGACGAAACAAAGGAATGGCTCGAACAACCCTTCTCGCCGAGGAAGTTAAGTGTGCCATCGAACACCTGAATCCGGGCAAGTCACCGGGTCCTGAGGGGCTTAGTGCGGCGTTCTACAAACATCTGAAATCTTTGATATCTCCTGTTCTTGCCGACATGTACAATCAAGCTACGAAATTGAAGCGCTTCCTCCATCTTTTTCTACCTCCCATACAATACTGATTCCGAAAACAGACGACAGGCAAAAATTACGGGATTTTAAAGCATACCGACCAATCTCGCTGACAAACGTTGATTACAAAAGTTTTATGAAGGTTCTGGGGAAAAGGTTACAAATGGTAATCCAGAAAATTGTAGGTCCGCATCAGACGTGTGGCGTCAGGGGTCGTAACATATTTACGAATATCCACAATTCGAGGTGCGTACTAAAATATTGTGATGCAATGGGCTCGGTCGTGGTCATTCTCCAGCTCGACCTGAAGAAAGCCTTTGACTGCGTCTCCCACAAGATCCTGTTTTATGTTTTACAGCACATCAACCTTTGTTTTATCATTGTACGGGGAGTGGCGATGGCGTACCGAAACTGCACTTCACGGTTGATAGTGAATAAGGAATTGGGAGCGGTCATCGAGGTGCAGCGTTCGGTGTGCCAGGCCTGCTCCCTAAGCCCTTTATTTTTTTGTGTATACATAGAAGCGCTGTGCCTGAGCATCATTCATAATGGTAAAATAAGCGGATTTAAAGGGGCCCTGAAAGGCATTTTGAGCACACTAAATGAACTAGTGCAATCGCTAGATTGGGTCGCCAACGTCACCTGTGCCAAGTATTACTCTTTTACGCGCAGCGGAAAGCTCACACTTTTGTTGCAAAGTTTGTCGCTTTTTTCTCACCCTTTCCTTCGTGTTTTTGGACGCCGCCATCTTCACATGTCTACATCATCGATTCCCAGATGTTCGTCATGAGCTAGACATCCTGCTATTGGGCGGCTTTTTCACGCACTTCCGGCAAAGAGATGAGTCGTCTGCTCAGCGTCGGCTCGCCGGCTGATCTGCCAGCGGAGTGCCGGAGTGCTTTGACATTTTACGACAAACGAAACAAGAGTAAACAAACGCTTAACCGTTTGTATTGAATGCAACACGGCCATAACACGACGTGGATTTTATCTTACGTGAGTACGTACCATAAAGAAAGTCCCGTGGCACTTCTTTGGTGCAATCGCAGAGAACGCCCTGAGCCGAATGCCCGGGTTTGACGCGTACATTTTATTCAACTTCAAACTTCAAAACAATCCAGAGATGCGTTTCGAACGAACGCAACGTCACAACATGCGTTGCAAGTCTGAACCGCGATTGACAGACGATGAGTTGCCTCCTCCTGCCCGTCGTAAGTTCGGCACTCACCTCACACCCGGTTTGCGGGGACGAGCAGCAAGTCACAACTCTGGCGCGCAAGCGAGAAGGCTTTTAGCCAGGCACACTGCACATACCCCATGCGAGGTTGAGTGGTACGTCGTTCGAGAAAGATAATCCAGACCATGGGAAGCACTATCCACCCGCAGAAGTACAATGTCGCATTTCATCGCGAAACGAACGCGTCCACAACACACAGGAGGCGATGCACACACACACACACAGCTTCGGTCGCTGCATCGGCTTAGCTGCAAGCTTCGTTCGGACAATCAGCGATGCTACTACGATACAGAGCTGCGTGAGGACGACGTGCTAACCACTTCACGTATTTAAAAACACAGGGGCAAAGAACTAGGTTCATCGGAAGCAAAAAATCTTTCCTCCATTATAGTGCCTCAAATATACTGGCTAGTGTGCCCAGAGGCCGAGAGCGAGCTCCAGGCGGGCGCCGGGAGCGATGTACGCGGCCGTCTGCCGCTTGGGGCGCTGCCGTGCGGGAGTGTGTAGGGAGCCTACATAAGCCGCGCCTTCGTCGAAGGCGCGGCTTATGTAGGCTCCCTAGGAGTGTGCGCGTTCATCCGGCCCGAGCAGATCGCGCGCTTACCTCCGAGCTGCGTAGCAGACGGCAGCGGCAGAACTTTCCATTCCCGCTTGCGACGAAAGCGAGCGAAAGCGCCTGGAATTCTGTCGCGCAACCAAAATTTGTCCCGACCATTCGAACAAAAACGATCGTCGCGCGACAAAGCGACGGAATTCCTGCCGCTCTCACCCTCTTTCGTCGCAAGTGCGAACGGGCCTTTATGCGCAATCTCCGCCCCACATAAAACAAGCTCTTGCTTGTCGCCTGAGCATACGGTTGATATCTGACTACGTTACACTGTGCTTGCCAGTGTATTTAAACGATGTCACTAGGTTTGAAACGTACGGTACTCATTACTCCATCACTCGACGCTGCACCTCCCCAGAAGAAGCCGAACTTCTCGCTATCGCTTTTGCCGCTGCTGACAACACATCCCCCGTCCGCACGACCAACATCTACACCGATTCGAAGTCAGCATGCTACCACCTGGCTCAAGGTCTTGCGTTCCCCTCCTCACTGTCCCTCTTCAACAACGTTAAAGGGCGTTTTCACGTGCACTGGATCCCTGGTCACGCAGGCGTTGCAGGGAACGAACGCGCTCATCAGCTTGCCCGCGAAGCTCTCTTCCGGGCCCCTGTCGACGCTCGCGACACAAATCCTTGTCCTCCCCCTCCGCTCCCCACCTTAGCAGACATTCTAACCATACGCCGCACGTTCCCTCCCCTCCATTCCGGGCTTACCCGTCGCGAGCAAGTAGTCATCCGGCAGGCGCAAACATATACACTGCACACACCCACTCGGCTCCATCTGTTCCAACGCACGCCAGACACCCCTGTCCCATTCTGTCCCCACTGCCTTATTCCCCCTACCCAGGACCACATTCTGTGGGAGTGCCCCTACAACCCAACCCAACCACACAATTACACCGGAGAGTGGCTGGCTGTTGCGGCGAGTCTCCAAGAGCAACGGGAACTGGCGGCCCACATCATCAGGGCCCTCAGCGGCTGCCTGGACCGAGGCGGCTGATTCGCCCCACCATCCCATAAACAATAAAGTTTCTATCTATCTATCTATCTACGCGCTCGGCGTGCAGCTTTGTAAACGCAAGCGGTTTCACATACGCACGCTATTTTGCTGCTAATAGAGTTTTAGTACAGCGTTTGTGGCCTTTGCATACGCTAAACGCTAAATTTTTGCGTCCCGCTACGTGACACCGCGATGGGAGTTTTAGTAGAGCGTCTCATCAGTTTGGCGTAGCGACACACTAATGCATACGGCGCCATCTGTCAAATGTTTTCCGAAATGTCTCGCCGGCTGATCTGCTAGCGGAATGCCGGAGTGTTTGGACATTTTACGACTATCCAAACAAGTGCAAACAAACGCTTTCCCGTCAGTGTTGAATGCAACACATGGGTGCAGCTTGTCAGAACACGGGTTCTCGCTGATCGAGTGCAGCGTTGGTTTGCTCTTCGCCTTCACGTTCATCGCCGCTGATAAAGCGATCCGATCCGGCGCGTTTTGTGCACGGGTTCTGTGTCGGTTGAAAATGTCTTTTTTCACATACCGCCGGTAGTAGGAATTACAACCACCGCAAAATAACACCCGGCACCAGCGGGGCCACATCTGAGACCGCGCTTTTTGGATAAACAGTGCGCGGTGCACCAAAGGGAACGAGCGCACGATTCTCCCCACGCGGCTGCGAGTTCGCCGCCGATACCAACTACAGCTACGTACACCGCAAAAGGGCGAGGCCAGGCCGCACACATGCGGCCAGGTCATTCGTTCGCTTTTCCAGCCTGTGTCCATGGTGTCTACAGAGATGAAAAAGCCGAAAGAGCTGGCCCGTAGCAGACGGTAGTCTGTGGGAGCGCAATAGCGGAAGTACGTCACCGCTGAGGAGCGGAGCATCATGGGAGGGGAGGCCAACAGCGAAGAAACAGTTGAAAGGAGGAGGAAATACGGCGCGACGATAATTCGCGGTTTTTGATTTACGATTTCTCAGCTAATACTCATCGCTTTAACAAAATTCTTGCAGGAGGAGATTGCTAATACATTGCTTTATTTGGTTACATGTACATCCATGCATCGGCGGAAGGCATTTCACGACCCCTTTAAATTACAGGAGACAGAGGTCAAACTTCTCGCCTATGCTGACGACATTGCCATTGTTTGCTCGAACAAAGAAAGCGTGATGTTCGCCGTGGAAACAGTGAAGCATTTTGGGGAGGTCACGGGGAGTTTGGTGAAGTGGGGAAAATGCCTGGGGTTTTGGCGCGGTGAATGGATGTCAACGAAAGCAATTTTTGCTAATGTTGCTTGGGTAACCACCCCTGTAAAGTAATTGGGAACCCCTCTGGAATACTATCGCGACAGTGAGCCCTACTGGCGGGGGCAGGTGCAATCACTGAAAGACAAAGCGGAAAAAATGAAACCAACTGGGCTGTCAGTGTTCGCGAGAGCCACGACTTGTAATCTTTTCTTCGTGGCAAAGCTTTTGTGCGTTAATCAAGTGCTGCATTGTTCGCTTTTGAATTTCCAGAAGCTGCATCGCGTATTTGCTGTTTTTGTGTGGGGGTCGACGTCATAAAGGAGCAGTAGGGCGAATTTGTTTCGGTGAATCCGTGACGGCGGATTAGCACTAACTCATCTGTTTGTACGGCAACTCGTAAATCGATTTTTGTTTCTACGTGATGTACAGGACCCTTTTCTACGTACTGTAATGCAAGTTCGGTTAATGCGTGCTTTGCCAGAATTTGTAGTTTCTTCAAGTTGCATGCCAGGTGGTGTCCATGGATATTTTAAAAAATTGTTTTTGTCATTCCAAATTTTGTCAACGCGTTTTTCGATCCTATATCTGGCCAATGTAACTAGGAAAAAATTATATAAGGATGTATGTGACATAGTCTTCCCAGTGCCACTTTATAGAGCTCTGTACAGCAGTGGTCCAGGACAAGATGTATTAAAAAGAGTCAAGCGAATGGAAGTGTCACCTGGGGCAAAGGCTTTTTTTTTAAATTGCTCAAGGGTACACTTTCAGTCGCTACTTGGATGAATGAAAGGGGGCTCTCGGTTCCATTGGGAACCAACTTCCCCATTTGCAAACAATCCGAAACTGTGGAGCATGTTTTTCTTCATTGTTGGGCCGCAGTGTTCCTTTGGGATGTCCTCCAATGGTCACTCTAGAAAGATTTTCCACTTAGTCCACACGGTATTCGTTTTTTGTGCATTGATAAAGAGGATGATGTACCATTTGACAGTGTCATCTTGTTAGGTCTGCAAAGCATTTGGCGTTCTCGCATGGCTTGGCTGCATTGCGATGTCGACGCGCGACCAACGAGACAGTATTTTAGGGAAAGTGTGTCACAGTTTGCTGAAGTTCAGAGAGCGAAGAACTCTCCACCAGAGTGGTTGTCTAAAATTGAACCTCTGACTACGCTTTGGGAATTTTAAATGACAACACCGGCCCTGGTGGGCCCGGCGGCATTACTGTGATTTTTTTTTGGTAATTGTAACCGGTACCTGGTGCTGCTGCCCGAGATGGGCAATAAAAAAAATGGCCATAGCCCAATGGGTAAGCCGACTGACGCTAACTGTGTGTGATCTACAAGACACGGGCTCGAATCCTGCCGGTGCCTGCTTGATTTTTTTTTGCCATTGTAAATGCTGTGCGCACAGACGCGGACGGCCATTGTGCGGTCCTGGGGTGCTTCGCACGTAAAAGGCTCCATTGTGTAGTTGGATAATTGTGTTCTATTCTTACAGTCAGTTCTGGGAGACTCATAAGCAGGCTCGCTGCTGTATCTAAGTAAAGATGGCTACAGCCCATCCATCACGCTCTCTTGAACAATTGCCACAGTCGCGTAACTGCTGTTTGGAGCAGCCTTTGCTGCTATGTTTGGCTTTAAACATATGAGAAGCTTCTGCGCACTTTCATTGTCTCAATACAAAATTATAAGGCCATGGGAAAGAATAAGGTGGGAATTCCTGGCGACACATTTACTACCAGGGCGGTAATACTTTTCGTATGCACACTAACTAATTACACGTACATTGAAGCGGTGCTAATGATAACTGATTATTAAACGCTCATATAACTGATTCAAGACCTCATATAAGGTAATAATTATCTGATAATGTTTGGATGTTAATGGCGCAAGGCCAATTGGATAAAAAGAGCACCAAAACAGTAGGCGTATATGAGACGTGAAAACGTAAACATTAATTCAGTCAGCAGAAACAAAAGTAAAATCATTAAACGACAATGAGGATGGCTGGTGTATAGGCAAGGGATTGATTATGCATGGTATAAATTTAGATGTAAAGATTTAACTTCTGCTAAATGTTTTAAAACGATTCCCAGAAAACGTAGGATCATCCGAGAGACAGAACGCTGTGTGCAGGAAATGTGTAGTTTGTATAGTTGTGGGAAGTGTTTGCGGCGTGTTGTGTCAAGTGCCTTGCATTGAATGAGCATGTGAACTACAGATAGGGCCTCTCCACACCTGTTGCACACAAGTCGTAAAGACCCCGTGAGCAAATACGTGTGTTCGGCATGTGTATGCCTTATCCGTACTCTAGCATGGGCAACTTCTTTGTATATGCTGCGTGTGTCAGTGGGGTATGGCCCCAATGTGGTTTTGCTACGTGCAACTTGTTATCTCTGTTCCCTGCAGTGTGTTTGCCATGTGTTGCGAAGTTGGTAGCTGGTGTGGGGCTTCTTGTCAGTGTACGGCACTGCTATGACCAGTGTATTCAAGAGTGTAGCAGCAAGTGCCATTTGATCTGAGGTTTCGTTTCCGGCAATTCCAGAGTGTCCTGGAACTGAGCAGAAAGTTTTTTTTTCCGGATTTGACGCATGTGCAGACATGACAGCCTTAAAAACATGATTCATGACAAAGTTTTTAAAACTTTCTGGATGCAAGGGTGCGTACAACGCTAAGAGAGTCTGTGGGCACGATGGAATTTAAAATTTGGAGTTGGACTAAGTGATTTAAGACAAAATACCGTATGCTTTCGCTGTGAATATAGTGTTACAAAGGTTTATTGTTTTACTGATATGAAAATTCGGCCCATGCGCAGCAATTGGCCCAAAAGTTACAGTCGTGGACGCGTCACTAAAAAACTTTGCACAGCGGTACTCATCCTGCAGAAACAAGAAACGCTGCAGAATTGCATTTCGTGGTGACCTGTTTTTGTTAAATTGCAGAAAAGACAGGTCACACATTACAGGGCGGAGTTCCCTTGGTGGAATAGAATCGGTCATGGATGTCGCGTGGACGTCTGAAAACGAGACTGATTGCTCAGAAGCTTCTTCTCACACTCTGAGAGGAAACGGCATGGAGATTGATGGACAATTAAAAGGTGTTACTGTGACGATGTGTCCTTAATTGTAAAAGTAAAAAGACGATTTGTCATAGAATTAATTTTTGACGCATACAAAACATATATGACACCGTCTCGTGATGTAGGGACAATTTATCGCATTCTACATACAGACGTTTGACAGGGATAGTGCGGAAAGCGCCACATGCAAGGGCTAACCCCATATGCAGCACTTGGTCGAGCATGTTTAGTGGTGTTTTTGTTGCACACTCATACACGAGACTGCTTCAGACCAAGCGAGATCCCATCAGACCGTTATAAACAAACAGAAGGAGTGGCTTGTCTGCACCATAGGACTCGTGGGAGTGAACTTTAAGAACAGTAACAGTATTTAAGCATTTTTGCTTAAGATGTTTAAAGTGTGGAACAAATGTTAGTTTGTTATCGAGTATTACGCCTAAAAGCTTGTGCTCCTTTGCAACAGTAATTCAAACTCAATTTAGAGTAATATATGGGTCCGGATGGATACCGCGCTTCCTAGAGAGCACAGCGCAAGAACATTTTCTGGATTGAGTTTAAAACCATTCTTGTCTGCCTAGGCGGCAAATTTTTTGGCACCAAGCTTGACTTGACGTTCAAAGATTGACATAATAGATGATTTAGGATATCTGCCCGTTGTGTACATACATAGAGTTAGAAATTGTAGGGGGCAGTGCCTTACCAAGAGAGTTCATTTCATTTATAAACATGATGATGATCATGAATATGATGATTAGAGGCCCGCCCTTTGTAACAGGCGTCGGTTGTTACCAACCGACTTGATTATGCTATTCCACTTATTTGCGCTACCATTAACTAACCTAATGGGTTAGCCCCCTTCCCCCCGGTTTTAAAGTCCCATCGCGTGCCCCACTTCCTGCTCTTGCAAACAATTGTACACCCCACGTCCCACTCTCTTTCCTAATTTTCTTCAATCACCACTCCTTCCGCCTCTTCGTCAACTGTATGGTGCTGAAGTTGAGCCTCCCCCTCACACCATATCCCAAAGCCTCCGGCAACATCGTTACCCCATTGTTCCGGCACGGTCGTATTTCTGAGCAGTCAATGACATCATGCTCTACCATCTGCCGATCCCTGCTGCAGCATACTCAAGTTTCGTGGTGATATCTCTAGTTAGCTGTGTATTACCGTGCTCTCAGTCAGCGCGCCCGTGCTTCAAAGAGCAATGGACTGCATCGCGTGTTACCATTGAAACCTTCCGTCCTGATTTATAGTTCGTCTGTTCTATAAGTCTCCAGGATTTTTTCCCTTCCAATCTCTGTACCCAATTCGTAGTGTCTGCTGCTTTTGCCTGCTTTTTAATTGTTGTGTATGCCCCACCTTCTCCTACCAAATTTGCGTACCGCATGGTCAGCTGTCTGGTCCTCCGTCTCCAACGCGTGTCCATGCTCCTCATATACAGGCACCTAAATACTCTCGCGTACCATTTTTCTTACTCTATCTCCCTCAGTCTCTCCAATTTTATCTTGCTGTGCGCCTCCCTTGCCTCAGAGGATGACCAGCATATATCCCCCTGTACCGCTTCATTCTTAGTTTTGCTATGGGCCCCTAGGGTAAGCCTGCTTACCTCCCTCTCATTTACCCCCAAGCACGCTTGGGTTTCTGACTTCAAACATACAACCGCATTCCGAAATTTAATCCTGGCACGATGACCCACTTCCAGACACCCCTTACCACCTCGTATATGTTGTAGCCCCACTGCCCTCTATTTTTTATTATAGCCGCGTTCCGTCTTCCTTTTGTTTTAAGGTGGGCCTCATGCGCATTCGTGTATTCTGCGCTGTCATCAAGCCATAGTCCTAAATATTTAGTCCTTTAACCGGGGTATTTCGACTTGTTCAACTGATACCGATTTTCTGCACCGTGTCGTCGTTCAAGACCATGATACCTGACTTTTCTCTTCTATACAATAGCGAAAAGTGTGTTGACTCCTCACCGCACATATCCATCAGGCCCGCATACCTATTCGGTCATCCACGATCAACAATATGTCGTCTGCATAATCCTGGAATTCGCTATTCCACCAACTGGCCGTTGTTAATGTCTAATAAATCAAATCTCAGCTTACTGCCCTCCAGCTTGCTTTCTGAACCCGCCATGTCGATCATGAACAGCAGTGGAGAGAGAGGACATCCTGGTTTCAAACCCTTGTAGCTTTGTGCAGGCCTATCGTATGTTATCCTTTCCAGCACACTATTTGCACTTCGGTTTCCCGGTACAGCTCCCTGAGTAAGTTAATGAATTCTTCCTCTACCCCCTCATCCTCCAGGATATTCCATAGCCGCTCCTTATCCACATTATCATAAGCCGCCTTAGGTGAACCACAAAGGTAGGTTTTGCATCTTAGCCATGTCTATATATTGGCTTTCTACAAATAGGTTGCCATGTAGTCTTCTGTCGTTTTGAAACCCATTTTGAAGTTCCCTTAGCACTCTTATCTTCTACCCACTGCTCTAGTTCAAATTTCACTGCCTGCATTGCCAACCTATATAGCACGGATGTGACAGTAACTGCCCTATACGAGTTCGGTTCAGTCTTGTCTTCTTTGCACTTTTAGATTAAGCTCATCCTGCTAGTTTGCAACGTGTCCGGTATTTAGTTCTTTTCTATCCCCGTGCTGATGGCTTGAAGTAGCCTCCCTTGTTCTTTGGTCCTAACTGGTTGATCAACTACATCGGTATCCACTATGTGCAAACTGTGGCATCTTTGGGGACCTCTCCCTCTGCTTTTCCCCACTTGATCTTGCCCCCATCTATGTCCAGACCATTCAGCCTACCCTTCGTTGCATCCTTGTTGCATTGCAGGCCCGTTCTATCCCTCCTACAAAATTTCTCAGTAATAATTTCATGAAGATATGCCAGTGTCTGATAACCCTTGAGCATCCGCCCCTCTTCGTTTTCTATAGTACGACCTTCTGCATTTCCCGTGCGTTTCCCTAATTCCCGCACATGGTTACAAAACTTTTCGGTGCTTCTTTACTTTTCACTCGTATTTGTGCCACCAATCGCTCGCTGTCACCCCTTATCTTCGCCTGCACCAACAGTTGCACATCCAGTTCACTTATAATGGTCCCATTTTATGTCCACCTCTTGCTGCTCCCTCCCTGCACTCTTGGCCTACCTGTGTTCTCTAGACACCTGCGTACACCTTTCTACAGCCTCCGTGATTTCTGCGTTCCACCAGCTTCTAGGCGTTGTTTCCTTTCCATTGATTTGCCTTTTCGGCCTTGACTATTTTTTCCTGCATAGTTTTATGAGCCTGTCATATACCCGATTTTCTCCGGCATTTTGGTTTATATCGGGCTCTATACTTTTGCCCGAGACCGCAATTTGTTTACTGCTTAACTTTGTGTACTGCCGCGGTCGGCCTGGGTTCGGTCCTCCCGGTTTCCCAAAATTCAGCAGTATTTCCATGTGGCCCATGGCCGGACTGTGACCCCCTTCCTTTATTATGCTCATTTGATCCAGCCATGCATAAAGCCCCTCCGAGAGGAGGCAGCAGTCGATACTCCACTGTCTCCTGCCACAATCCCACGTGATTTGACTCTCGCATTTTCGTTCCTTATTTACCATGATCAGTTTCTGTTCCGCACACATATCCTACATTCGATGTCCATTGTTGTCTATATACCCGTCTAGATCTTGAATGTGGGCGTTCGTGTACCCTAACAATAGTACTTAACCGGATCGTTTCAAATCCTGAAGATCAATTGTAGGCACGCCACCAAGGTTTAGTTTTGTTGCTTACTCTCCTTACGCGTAAGCAGGTACCACACTCCAAAAGACACCTCCCTACCCCCTACCAACCCTTTCACCCACACATGCTCTTAACAGTTTTCGTTCATCGTCTCCAATTTTCCTCTCGTCTTATAAGCATACCTACTGTTCCGCCTTTTCTCGACCCAGCTGCGGTATTGGAACGTTCCCATACATAATCTCTGATTACTGGAGGTTCTTTCAGGTCCCTTAGGTGCTTCTCGGGCACTGCACACACCTGAATATCCTCTTCTTCTAGCTGCTTCTGAATCTCCACCTTATTCTTGTTTCCTGCCACCTTGCATGTTTATGCGCGCAATTTTCAGTTCACACCCTCTCTTATTTACACACCGGCGTCTCCTGTTTCTTCGACCTGCAGCCACCTGTACCAACCCAGCTATCTCGTTTTGATCCCCGTTTACTCCCTCCTAACTAAGGCCAGCGGCCCCCCTAAAAAAGTCACTGCTCGTGCCGCGTGTGGCCTGCCAATGGCTTCTCCCACCTGCCCGCTGAAGTGGACTCCGTCCCGCTGGAATGCCCTCCTCCAGCCCACTCGTCGGATATCAGTGTTAATGTCGACGGCTGCAAAATTTTCCACTTTACCTAGCTCTTGTATCTATCCGTTCACAGCCATCACCTCCCTCTTAATAAGCACCCCTCTCTCAATAATATCAGATACTGTGCTCAGGACGACCTCCATATTTGGGAACAGTGTCCTATGTTCCCGAGCTCCCTTCTCCAGCTGCTTTCCCACTTCCGTCCCCTTCCCTGCAGAAAGTCATTAGTCCCTCCGCCTGTAACCACGACGGTGTGCCCCTTAATTTTTTCCAACTTCTTGTCCGCGCCTTTTCCAAAACTACCCTGATCGTCCGGCCAGGGAACACGCCCACCTGCACTCTCTTGGTCTCCTCTCCCGTCCTCTAACCTCCCCCTAGAAGTAGGGCATGTTCAAATTTTCTGCCACGGTCACCATGCGCCCCGCACCTTTCTTCTCGCTGCCCCACGGCCCTGTCACCTGCTTCCGCAGCGTGTGAGTCAGCCTGACATCCTTATCACTCCTACCCTTTTCGGCCTCGTCTCAGGCTTCGCTACCCTCCTTTGTTATGGCCGCACTGGCACTCCCCCGGTGACCAGCGCTGCCCTGTTCGACATCGTTTTCCTTGCGGCCAATCCCAATCGGCTCGCCTGTGTTGCTGCCTACGCCATTCTTGGCAGAAATGGTATCCCTGGTGTCTAGTTTGCCCTCCATTTGGGCTACCATCTCTTCGAGCGCCTCCCGCTGCCTCCGTTCACTTTTCAGCTACTCTTGCAACTCTCCAACGTGCACCTGGAGCTGCTGCTTTTCTGCCTCGAACCGGTCGAGTCGCGATGCCAGCACACACGGTCTGCACATAAAATCTTGCCCTTCCGCTTCCTCGACCGAATCGAACATCGTATCTTCGAGCGGGTATTCGCGCTGGCTTCTTGTCTGCTGGGATTTTTCTTCATGTGCCCACGCGTGCCCAACTCGAACATATTTACTGCTGCGTTCTCCCGCGTCTTCCACGTTATAAAAAAGCAAAGCCACGTGTTACAACCCCATGGCAACCTGGGTTCTTAAGGTAACCACTTCTGCTGCTTTCCACCTAACCCTAGCGACTAAAACTACATGTATTTTTTTTCTTACGCCTTACCAAACTAAAAATGAAATAACAAAATAAACACTTATCTAGTTTGTCTTCGGTGTCGCAGCTGCTCTCCGCACGTCCGCACCGTCCGCCCTCGTTCCGCGTATAGAGTGCAGCTTTGAACTACCCCTTGCGGCACATCATTTTCTTGCACGTGAATCCATGACAGTGCACTACCAACTGTTAAGCGAAACGTTCTTTCAGATATGTAACTTGAAAGGTGTTTAGCATATGACCCGAAAAGCCGAAAGACTTGAGGTCTCTGAGGACTCTGTAACTCCAAGCGGTATCCTACCCCTTCTGATCAAGGTCAAAAAACACTTGTGCAAAACTGTTTGTGGATAAAAGCGTCCTTGATGAATGATTGAGGGACGACAAGTTGGTCCTTCATGGATCGCCCTGTCCTGAAGCCAGCTTGCAGATCTCGAGAAGACCATTGTACTCAAGAAGTACACAAGTCTCCTTTTTATCATCTTCTCGAGGTGCTTGGACAGGCAGTTTGAAAGGGCGATGGGTAGATAACTGACAGGAGAGGTTGGATCATCACCCTCCTTTAGGAAAGCCACTACTATGGCCTCCCTCCGAGACTATGAATGTGCTCCGAAAGCCAGATGTTGTTTGTAGAGATGAAGGAGGGTTTCAAGGGTGTCTGCGTGTAGACAAGACTTACAACTTACAAGACTTACAAGTGAAAACGGGGAGTTGTACGACGTGTTTCACTTGTAATTATTATACAAGGACTTCATTTCACATGATGTTTTGTGTTGCATGAAAGTGTTAGTGCAGTGTGCTGGACTAGGCAGGCGTTGGAAATGTGCGAGTGTGTTAGCATGGTCTTCGAGTTTGTTCCCCTTTGTACCAACCAGGGTCAGACTCTGTTTGTTGTCCTTTAGGTTTTCGCATACGTGTCTAGACTTTGTGCGTGTCATTGTAAAAGTTTATGGAAGAGAGGAAGGCACGCCAACTCTCTCTTTTCGCCTCATGACGCACACGCTCTCCAAAACCCTTTGCCCATTTGAACAAAATGAGGTTATCCGACGTTGAGTACAGGCGAAGGATACGCCAAGCCGTGTTCTGGGCCTCTCGCGCCTGCCTACACTTTTCATTCCGTCACGGCCACCTCTGGTTGCGCAGGGAACCAGAGGCGTGGGGAATGGACTTTGGGGTAGCGTCGAGGATGTGCGCCGTGAGAATTTGAGTTGCCTGTTTAATATGTAGGTGTCTTACGGAAGTGTAGTGAAGTTTGGATATCTCTGTATATGTATTCCAGTTTGCTCTTGCTTCATTGAATTTGTCCTCGAAAGATGGACTGCTTAGGACTTCACCTATATGGGTTAGTGAGGTGGGGAAGTGGTCGCTACTCAACACAAGGAATGACAACTGCGGGACCAAAAGCCAAGTCAAGGTATTAGTATGTGGTGTGTGCTATGTTATGGTATGTCGGCTGTTTCTTGTTGAAAAGGCATGCTCTAGCTGACGTTGGAAACTTCTCTTTCGGGCGGCCTCTCGCATCCGTGCGAGAAGAGCCCCAAAGAGAATTGTGCGCATTATGGTCACCGGTGAGAATATATTTCTCTTGCAGCTGTACAACCAGTGCCTCGAAATCGGAGCTCAGAAGTGCGAAATCAGGAGAGACATAAATAAAGCATACCGTAATGAAATATTATCGTACGGATTGCTACAGCCCCAAGGACTTTGTTTAAAGAGAGAGGGTGGCAGGGTAATGATTTCCCTGCAACAATGCCCACACCGCCCGAAGAGTGTGTGCAGCCAATTTTCTGAATACCATGTACTCATTTAGGAAATTTGTTTGTTTGGAATTCATTTATTTACTTATTTATTTATATACCTACATTTCGCCCAGATGGCATTACAATAACGGGGTAAAAACACATTTTCACACACGAAATGTGCGAACAAAAAATAAAAGAATAACGAATAACAAGAAAGAGACAGGCAAATAAACAGAGAAAAACATACATTTACAAACATACAAAATATGCATATTTTACCAAGAATATGCAGCACTGCAAGTAAGACACGTATGCAGAAACATGTGTATAAACACGCACACAAATGAAAACAAGTATGCACTAAGCAGACATGCGCACCAGAAAAAAAATTTTGTAGAAATTTAGCTTTGCAGATAATTGCGCAAATGTGCAAGGAATTCGTTGTCGCCTGTGCCTTTGATGATTTTCCGGGAAGCTGATTCCAGGATTTTATTGTGAAAGAAAAATATGAATTCTTAAAGGAGTTGTACAAGCGAGAATTCTGTATTCTTAAGCGCGTTGTCAAGACGGTGCGAAAAATATGTGGGCGGCAGTAGATGAGCATTTTTGTTCAGGGGTGTTCTGTGAAAGTATACCTCTCTTAGAAAAGCCACACAAAAAAATGCGCGACGCGATGCAAGCGTAGGTGAGTTCCTTGGAGACTCATGATAGTTGGCTGATTCGCATGCAGCATCTCATACACATCGTCGAGATTTTTAAGGAGGCGTCTGCAGTTCCATTGGATGATGTTTTCTGTTCCCATTATTTACATTTAGGAATGACTGAAAGGTGTGTGTTTATGTCTCGTCTTTCGGGGCTTGTAATCTCAGAGTGGGATTTCTGGGTCTTTCTGTTGCTTGGACGTCGGAGGCCACTCCATGCGCTGCGTAGCAGGCAAGAACGACCCGACGTCCACACTTGTCACCAGGTGTCCGGGGGGAGCCCGACGGACCGCGTCCCCCGGTCTTGGCTTCCCTTCTGGGGCACTTCGTTTAACCCGCCACCGCCGAGGGCATCGGGGGCGCCAGAGGTGGCATGGGCATCGCAGTGGCGGTGGGTAGGCTGCCTTGATGCTCGCGCGCTGGGGCGCGCGCATCGATGCACTCTAGCGGTGGGAGCCGATGCGGGGCCCCTGGTGTCCATCCCTTCGGCACCCTCCAACGCACTGGAAGACGGGGAGGAAGGGCAGGCAGTGGCACCGGTCCTGACGGAAGCTGTTGGCACCACAATGGCTGCTGCCTCAACTAGTGGTGTGGTGACTGGTTGGGCTCCCTGAAGCAACCCAGCTGGGTGCAGGGAAGGGACCAATTCAGACAAGCTGAACTGGATCCGTCTGGAAACCAGACGCCACTACGCTCCCTGACGAGCTGCGGCACCGTACCTCCCATTAGGGAAAGAGGCGAACCTCTTCCGTGTCTCTGGGAAGGTAAGGTCCTCAGTGACCTTGATGTTGACGGTCTTTTTTCTAGTTGAAAATTTTTACAAGTGCGGAAGCATGCCATGAGCGGCCCCCGGCAGTTAACACGAGTGAGGCTGACAGAGTGGTATGATTATGGGCCGCCCATTTTGCACAGATTATTCGGCCACGGCAAGAGTTTGTACCATGTCCGAACCATTGGCACTTGAAACAGCACCGTGGGTTCGAGATGTAGTGACGAATGGAGCACCGGTTAAAGGCAGCATTTATATGTTGTGGGAGTGCTGAACGGTCAAAGGTCCAGATGATGTACTCTGCGAGAGTCTTCTTTTCGTCTCTGCGGATGGTAATGGCCTCACGGCAGTGAAGCCCTGATCTTTCAAGCCTTTGAGGAGATCCACATCCGTTTCTTTCAGCAGATCTTGCTCAGAGATAACACCCTACGAGCTGGTGAGGCTCTGGAGGGGTGTGACTCTGATGTCCAGATCAGCCATTCTGGTTTGAGCTAGAAGCTTTATAGCCTGCTGCTTGTCCTTTACCATGCCAAAGACTTCACCAATCCTGTGTTTTTTGACCTTATATAATTTTCGAATTATACTTTCAAGATATTTTACGATCAAGAACAATAATTTTGCTGCAAGGGAGTGGACTGTATCACGGTATTCCATAGAAAGAAATCTAGAGTAATTTTCTGCTTCAGCAAAAATTAACGTCGGCAATGGGGTAAAAGGGACTTTGGTGCGGCCCCTTTTTAGGGACCGATCACCTATGGGGGGGAGGGATTAGAAAATACTATATGGTATAATATAAAGCAAGAAACAAGCTACTTTCTTCGATCGGGTTACTTTGATACCGAGAAATGTCCAGGAGCTCCCTGCCTGGTAAACCACAGAGAGCCCATCCCCAGAAGCTTGACCTGGGCTCCTACGGCCACCGTTTGTGGTATCTTACCCTTCACCTCTTAACATATCACCATGGTACACTGTTAATCTGGTTCCACATATGATCCGCTTAGTAACTGGAACTTTTTTGCAAAACGTTCCAATAATATATTTGGAGCCGTGTTCCACATACCCTGAATATTAAGTGGAACAGTGCACCACATATTTTTGCAACCAAATTGTGTGGGTGGGTGTTCCAAATAAAAGTATGCGGATCACTGTACCAAATAAAGCGGTAGTTTAGGTTACTGGAACATTGATTCATGTAAAATGATTGTGGAATTTATTCGGTGCACCGTTCCAGGTACCTTCAGAACATGTGTTTATAAAAAAACGGTGTTCCTATAGACATTGGGAAGCTGTCTATGGGACTCCACTTTTCAAATATTTCTGGTTTCCTGTCGGTATACACCGAAGTCATATGCCAGTCTGGCGGATGCATTGGTATCAGCAGGAAACCGCAAGCACCATTTTAAAACAGCCTTGGTATATCACCCGCAGTGTTACCAAAAAATTGAAAAGCAGAAATTACAGCAGCAGTGTGGTCCCTGAGAGTCCCCAACAGTTGCCTCTCCGAGCACAGTTCTATATAAAAGTTGGTCGGAGGCACCTAGAGCAGCTCCAAGTCTTTGGCTTCACCCGCACAATGCTGTCTGGGTTTTAGCTGCGTGTAAAAGAAACAATATACTTGCATTAAAATACACACGAAACAAACTATTATGACTAATACACTGCTTTTCATTATACTGTACAACTTTATTGGGTGTTACTATGCATGCATTTAAGATATGGATAGCTGTATATCTTAAATTGCACAAAGAATGACCAAGGTACAAGGAATAAATACCATAACGATAACACTTGGCTCTAAGTGGCCTTTTCTTATATTCACCTTTACTCAAAAACATGAATAATAAAGACGGTGTTAGGAGCAACAGCCTTTCTCCTCTTACTCCCCTTTCTTTCTTTCGTTTTCTTTTTCTGTCTATTTTTCGCTGTCACCTCACTGTATTCACCCCATCGGGAGTAGCAAGCCCTACCGTTAGTGGGGCTGACCTCTTCAGCTTTCATTAAAGGCGTTCTCTCTCTCTCTCTCTCTCTCTCTCTCTCACACACACACACACACACAAATAAATAGACTTCTGCGTCTACGTGGCACTGACACAGACCAGTTACAACAGTTAGCATCAAATATGCTGTCAAAGTAAAACAAGGTATCTCAAAGGCGGAAGTACCCGTTGCATTTTCCATACCATGTTTTGGCATAACTGTTTGGAAAAATGCTGTTTGCTAGTAATGCTAGTAAATTCTATGGAAAGGCCTTAAAACAAGCAATACATGGTTGTATTATCACAAACCTAAACAGCGCAGTGCACGAGGTTTGGAAAAGAACGCTCGAGCCAAGGTTAAAGATAAAACCTTTCGACACGAGAGGTCACATGTGGCAGTATGCCACAAATAAAACAAGAATATTAAAGATAGTACAGTTTTCTGACACCAGACGCAAATTACTGGAGCTATTTGTAGCCAAAAGCTATTTGCAGCCAAAACAGACTTTATGCGCGTCCTGAAAAGGCGTTTGACTTAAGGCACGTTACTTGCCCAAACAATTTGTAGTTCTCTAAAATAAATAATCCAAAGAAATCTCATACAAGCCAGCGTGAATCTTAAAACATTTTGCCAACCAAGTAGCTTTAGCATGTTACACATATTAAAATTTACCAAGCAGAATGATTAAATACACGTCATCAATTGATGCGGTACAAGTCAGACATCCATAAGAACCAAACAAGCCAGCGTTAAAACCAGTTTTACAAAGCAGACTTGAAAGCAATTTGTGGAGCCTCTACATCTTACCTGAGCTAAAAGTTACAGCTGCACGCTATAAAACCCCTCCCGTCTTTCTGTCAGTGTAATTGTGACCAAAGCAGTGCTACTGCCAAGCAACAAACGCAACTTTGTTGAAAGGAGAAAAGCCTGTTCAAGTCAAATACGCACATTTTCAATTTTCTAGGGCACCGGTGCCAGCTCACATACAGTACTACAATTTATCAATGAAGCCGGAAGCCGTCTGCGTAAATAAGCACTGTTAGTTTTGCATCAGCAGCAGCACTGCCATGAACAATTCTCATGAGCTAAATTTGAATAATAAGGGCGTTACAATGCAGTGTCATTAACTACGTTAACACTCACTATAGATTGAAAGGCCGCCTGCGCATTGTGCCAATGATGAAAAATCGTAAAGCAAGGACTGACATGCAAATTGTATGTGCCAGTAACTTAAATCACCTCATCGGTCCTGATCCCCTTCATGCCTTTCACCTGACCTCCTTCATGCCTTTCAAGAGATATTTAAACATCTACGAATAATTTAAAATTACAAGTATAGCTGATTAATTCAAATATTTCAACAGAGACTCCAACTTAAACGACACCAGGGCACTGTCAAATTGGTCATGCTTTCCAAGAACTCCCTGCAAAAGTCCCAAGCACTTTCCAAAGGCACATAACTATAAGAACATGATGACACGAAGGAAAAAACACATTAGGCGAAGAGGAGGGCACATCCTCAAGTGACAATGGAGGCGGCGAATCCGTTATGTGTTTTTTGCGGACGATATTCATGCCTTGCGGACAATATTCAATATTCTGCCAGAATAACCGGGCCTCGAGAAGACATACTGCTCACCTCGTGTACCTTTAAGGAAACAAGAAAATTTTGTTGCATGGTTGCCTTAAGTGAATGAGTTGCATAGGCCATTCATAAAGCAGCAATTGATTTAAAATCAGTAATTTCTTGGTTTTTTTTAGTTCTGCTAAATTGTAAGTGGACTAAACAATATCAGCACAGATAATCAATGAACTTGCTCTTATTCTGGAAAGTATCCCACTTTGGTGCCTCGGTATCCTGGATATAAGGTTTTTAGGGGCGAAGCTTCTCTTGATCGGGCCCTGTCCCGGCCTTACACGGCACATTGTACACGCACATTGATAATGATTGTGGCAGGATCTCCCGAGGGATTGGCCAACAAAATATTGGCCGAAGAGGTCATAACGTTCAACACGTTCGTTGCTACCCAACAAGGAGGAGAGGAAGAGTAAGAGGTTGTCGTTCGTCGCCTGAAAGCTGAACACACGTACTGGGGGTACGCGACACAAGACCCTCTGCAGAAGGCGACGGCCTGGTGGCTAAAATATCACACACCGAATTCGCTAACTTACCCATGGAGATTCCAATCCTCCCGAACAAGCCCTACATAATCACCACAAACATCGACGTCGTCGACGGGCTTGTCAATGGAGCGATGGAAAGCTTGACGTGTCGAGTCTTTATATGATGTGTGGGCGAATATTGCACGGTTTTGCCGATTAGCATACTAGCTTCACCCCCGGGATCTTTTATGGCTTATAGATGTTTCTAATTAACGAATAATATAATCACCTTTTGGGAACACAATTTACACACGTCACTGCAAAAAAGTGTTCTCTGTACTGTTTAGTGCGCTCCCTAGAATGCTGCAGTGAGGCTCCCTTAATATAATTTACTGATAAACGATGTTTACACCGCAAAAAAAATTAATGGCCCCTCATAGGAAATCATAAATATCGCACTGTGACGAAATTTGTTATGTAGTTATTTCCACCTAAAATATTTCCCGGTTGATATGTATTACCTCCATGGTGGCGTAGTGGTATGAGCCAGAAGTTGAGCTGAATAATGCCAAACTATGATTTTGCACAGCTTTCTTATATATCACAACTACAGCACATTTGATTGCCGACGTAACTCTCTGTGTTGTAAACAATTCACTTCAAAAAAGAATCACCCCTTATTTAGCCACCTATCTAAATCCAATGCAAGCTTTACTCATGCTACACTTTTATTCAGGAGTATTATTGGTACTACGTGAGTATTAAAAGCGGGGAATTTAAATCTTCAGTTGCCACCGTATTGTTGCAGCAGCAACCCCGTTGGGCGTGTCCGTGGTGCTGGAATATCACAGCAACAACTCTCAAGGTATAAAAGCTGTATATTTACAACCTAAATACAAAATAGTGGTCTTTGTGACCACTGTTGGAGCTTCCGTAATAGGCGGAATGTAAACACAATGGCCATAATTGGCGTTCGCGATAACTTCTTAACAGTGAGACTTTATTAGAATGAACACTTCCAGAAATTGAGTCCCGCAAATACAAAATGCCAGCTTATCCAACCAAAATTAAGATTGGGGTGCTTCTGCCAGGGCCGTCTCAAAGTGCGGTTCCAGGAAAGTTTTGCCAACGTGTTCCGAAAAGCTTACTGTAACCTTGAACCACAGTTCAAGGTGTCCCTAAAAGGAAGTTTCAAACCATTCTTTATAAAGGAACTACCTAAAAACGCACCATGAAAGACCCAGAAATTGAAGTGCGTACCTAATTGTAGAATGCGATGATTTCATCCTGCGCAAGAGCTTTCGTGTGTTGCCTTGTGATCATACACTTCCAAGAAGGGGTCCAGATACAATTAAAATGGCCATATGCGTTCCTTTTTCCTTTGTTTTAAGTCTATGTTTGCCCTATTGCATAGAAAAAAAACGGTACAAAAATATCAGGGAATAAATTGCCTTGCATAACCAAGGGGGCACGACAAAATGTTAAACAATGTCTGATCCGTTCAACAAATCTGGAATGATTTTTACAGCGCACACCCTGATAATTTTTTCTTGCTAAACAATTTGAGATATAAAAATATTTGAACATGCTTTAAGCTCACCTGTCCTTCGTTATGCGAACTGGTGAATATCTGAACAATATACGACTCAAAAGGTACTCTTTTGTGGCTTATGAGCTCCACAGGGCATTCATAATCCGCCGCACTCCACCCGACGACCCTTGAGCATGCCGAAGATGTCTTCAGCCATAGTGAATGCCTGAACCATGACTTCGCAGTTTCATGTAAGGAATGGAAATAATTTGTTTTTATTTCTATGTTGCAGAGGAACAAAAACGTTTGTCACAACCTATCAGTGGAGGTGAAATGTGCCACAGTCAGCCATAGACGGTTTCTGAACAGGTCATAGAGAATGAATACAGAATATAGCATTTAGCTTTCGCAGTACAATTTTTAAGTTCAAGGAAGAACAGAAATAGAATAATGTTTGGTGCACATCGTGATGCAGCAACTTTGCCCCTAAGCGTTTTGAAAATTATTCGGACTCTCGAACTGCCACTGAAATTGATAGTATAAAATTGCAGGAATGGATTATCTTTAAACTTTGTGATGTTAGAACTTCTAATAGTCAACACGTGAGCTTTATGGGCGAATATTCTGAGGTCTCCGGTTAGCACTGACATTGGCAGCATAGATGCGGCACCACACTTTCTGCGTGTTTCTTCCTGCCTTACCCTCCACAAAAGGAACGTTTTGTTACTACGCTACTGCTAAGACAACCACTTTTATCTGCATTTCTCTACACGTCAGGGAGCCAACTAAAGTTGACAGTGTAAATAGAACATCTGAATACATGGAATGCTTTGGAAGAAACAAGGAACAACTACACACACAGCAAAGATAAACGTAAGCAGTGCTGCCGCTAACGCCTTGAACGCACATCAACATTAGGCGGAATAGCGCGATCAGCACAGTAAATAATAGTTCTCAGCAGACCAACACAGCGCAATTACACGAAAGTTTGAAAATACCGATAACTAGAAAGACAGGTGCTCTGGCAAACAATTTGTTCAGTGTGTGCGTGCGAGACAATAGCGAGCGACTAACCCGAGAAGATTCAGTACCGCTCACAGGTACAGCAACCGTCAATATACAACTAAGCAACACCACACCGTAAGGAGACATGCAGACACGAGAAATGCGCGCACCAGCAACTTTGTAAATAGCACTAGCTAACGTACGAAGTTAAAAATGTCAAGCCGACTCCGACCCACAAACACTCAAGCTAAAGTGAATAACGGCAGCAAACGTTTCTCGCACACAAACAACATGCAGTGGACCGGCATGTTTAGCGTACGCACTGATGAACAAGTCAATGAACAACAACCATTACCAGAACATAAATAAGCAGCACGTACCTTTTTTGCGCCTCCTGGCAAAACCACACTGCGTCGAATAGTAAATACAGCCTAAGGATATGAAGAAATCCGCAGTTTTACGCCACAACCAAACTTGTAACGGTTCGCGCCAGTCTGACCGATACTTAAAGGAGCCATGAAGAGAAAATACAACTTCGTTTAATTTGAAAGAAACAGGATTCAGTATCTCACTCAGCTCCATTACAGCCACAAAAGATGTTTTTTAACGAAAAAAAGCAATAAGTAATTTCAAATTTTCAAATTTTGCGCCACAGTGACGTGTTATGAGCAAGAATGACGTCACACGGGCCAACAATAAAACATAATTTTCAGCGCGTTAACTGCACGTTGGCATTCAAGTGATGCGGTGAAATGGAACTAGAGGCCCCATTACAGGCGTCCAGTCATGTGTCGTCGCGACAGGTCAGTTAGGCGGCCGCCAATCGCACAAACAAGGTTCCGTGACGTCATAGAAAAGTTGCGGGAAATTGGCTAGGGGGTCGCGACTGCTTCACACGTTTTCTTTAATACCTCCGTTATTTGTTTGAAGATTGCGTTAGTATTGGTATCATTGTTATCGGGACTAAGCAGTCTTTCTAATAAACCCAACTTGTATTTTGTCTTCATGGCTCCTTTAATCTAGTACATCAGGCGCACAATGCGAACAATCGAGAAAACCACTATAGAATGCCACTAGTGGTGCTGCATGCGGAACAACAAACACTAGCTTGCGTAAACGTAGAGACGTAGGGGCGCTGCCCTCGTTAAAAGTGTTCACGCAGTCTCGTTTTTCCCTCATCGTCATTGTACCCGTTGCCGTTCCACTATACCTTGCATCAACGCTAATGGCGCTGCCTTGCGGCGGCCAACGAACGCGCACGGCATGCCGCACCGAAGTGGTGGTCATTTCGTAATGGTTTCGGCCAACTTTTTGTTCTCCGTGGCTTGGGCGATGCACGCCGCGGCCACTGACCAGTCTGCGGAAGAGATCACACACTTGGCACCATTGATCGCTTTTATTTGCTTCGTAAAATGGGAATAGGTCTCTAAGCGGACATCTACGCGGCTCTGAGTCTGGGACAAACAGCTCAGAGATTAGCCAATTTAGCACGTTAGTTTGGCTAAAGTTATTTCTCGGCGCTGCCCGTGAACGCGAGCGATATATCTGCATGAACTTTGATGACAGCTTTTCTTCGTTGTTTTCAGTGAAAGCAAAACGACGCTGCTCCATTGACTGCGTTCTCTTGACAACAAGCCTTTCCAATACCGATAAAATATACCGCGACGCTCTTTCATACCCTCGTTATGGAAAACTACTTTTGTATTGTAAATCCATTGTGACATAGCTAATTAGCGAGTAATAATGCATCTGCCCGTTTTCCAGCAGGTTTTTTTTCCTGAACACCTATAGTTCATGAAACCAGCAAGGGGAACCAGCAGGAGAAGGCAGGTCATTCGGTGAACTTGAAATATTATGACAAGTAACAAAATTAGAGTAACACTGCAAAGTTTCCGGATACTGCAATGCATATTTGGAAATAATAATGCCATTTCCGTATTAATATATACAATGTACGGCAGATGCCGCGTAGTAGATTTATTTCTCCATGTTTTGCATCGGTCTCCTCCTGCAAAGAGGCTTTCGTTTTTGCTGGTGGAAATTATTTGCCGGAACAGGACAAAATGCACAAAAGAACTTCTAAGCATATAAATGCATGCGTAAGATAATTTGTGCGGTGTAAATGTGACGCAGACGGTTAACATTAGGTATGTACCCCATCACAACATGAGTAACGTGGACACAAGTGTAACGTAACTAAGTGTAACTAAGTGTAAGTGTAATGTAACTAAGTGTAAGTGTAAGTAACGTGGACTCCACCACATGATGTAGCCATTTATTTATTCCTATGAAGCACCTAAAATTGTGTGCGTACTACCCCACAGCGAGATGATTACTGAGCGTTGCACGAATACTGCTGTTTCCGCGAAGATTTCTAATCGCCTCAACAAGTATTCGTTATAAAGGAGCTCCCAAAAACACCACGAAATCTTCAGCACTATAGCAGTTATGGCTTCGCCCGAACGGCAGATGGGAAAAGAGGCGATGCTTAGTCCTTCTCCAATTCAAGTCGCTAGTGATTTTGTACTTCACGCCTCAAATTAGAAAAACACGATGTTCACAAAATCCGTTTGACTGCCGCAGAACACATTGAAATGGGATCATGCAATTTCTTCTTTTCCCTAAGATATCCTTCTCTCAACATTTTTAATGCTTTGTACAGCATTGTAAGGAAGTTTCATAGATGCCGACGAAGTTCATTAAATTTTATATGCGGTGTGCGCGTGTATATTAAAAGCGCAAGTGCATCTTCGATAAAGAAGCACCAAATATATATGAGGTTAATTGTTCCGGTTGAGGCATGAAAGAGTGCATACTTCACTGCCGTGCACGAGTTATGTGGAACAAGGGACGAGCAAAAAATATACAAAAGCACTCTCCACTACCGTTTACTGTAACATAAGTGGATGACTAACCGGAACCGCCGACATCGCATGACCCCATTTTTTCGGTTCCCTATTAAAACCACAAACATAAGAAAACAAGTTCACGGTTCGAGATAAGATCCACCTGTATGCCTCGTTCCAGTTATTTTTCCTTCGGATCCGCATAAAATATTTGGATCGCCCTTTTTAACTGGAACTCACATGGAATCAAGTTAAGAATGTATGTTAGAGCTTATGTTGTGGGGGGAGTGGGAGAGGGGGTGGCTCGAAGTCCGCGGTGTCGCCAATACCATCAATAACATTACTCAAGGTGCTCCCTGCGGGGACCTCGTGTAAGGTAATTTTACCTTACACGGCTATTTAGCCAGTCCGCATCACATGTTTCTCGAATCAACAAACTCTCCGTAACGCGTTAGAGTCTTTTGTCTAGCTATTCGCGAGGCTGTTCTGTACCTAAAACAAGAATTACCACAAAAATTGGCTCTCCTTTCCCACTCCAGGCCAGCTCTCCAGAGTCTGCACTCTGCTCTTAACCGCGGCCCGTACGAACAGCTTGTGGCCGAGGCTCGTCAAGCGTATGACTTCCTAACAAGGCATGGGCACAATATTATTTTTCAATGGCTCCATGGCCACGGCGGAATTTATGGGAATGAATGGGCAGACAAAGCGGCTCACCATGCCCATGAAAGTGCCCAATTGCCCGACATCCCGTTGTCGCGCCATGATACCGCAAGGTCACTGCGCTCCATCGCCCACGAAATCACGCTGACCGTTTGGAATACGCCGCAGTTTTCCAACCCCCGCCTGTACTTGCTCGACCCTGACCGGCAGCGCCACTTACCCACTAACATGCCACGTTCAGATGCCACCCTACTGTGCCGACTGTGGATTGGAGTTGCTTTCAGTAAAGCTTACTCAGTCACTATCGGCATGACTGACAGCCCTGCATGTGACGTGTGAGCCAGGGACGAGACAATGAACACCTCTTGTGTCACTGTGTCTGGTTTGCAACGCAGAGACTGCACCTGTCAACCGCTTTCCGGAAACTCGACAGCCAGCCATTAAGTGCACAAACTGTTGTGTCACAGACGTAGCCCATCACAGTCCGAAAAGGCCACAAAAGCACTGCTTCGGCTCTTAAAGGACACAGGCCGGTCTGAACGATCGTAGCGACACTGTGCGCCATTGTTCATTTGTTATTTGGTTAATTTACCGTTTCAGTTTAGGCTTTATAAGCGCCTATTGTTTTGTTTTTGTAGTTATCTTTAATTTTTCTTTTCTTGCTTCTCAAGCTCTATTCCTGTCTTTTCAATACTCTTTCTTTCTCTTTAAATCCCTCCTTCCCCACTTCCCATGTGTAGGGTAGCCAACCGGACTGTAACCTGGTTAACCTCCCTGCCTTTCATGCACTGTATTATCCTTCCTTCCTATCCTTATCCCTTTTCATATTTCCGCGTTGTTATTTTCGCAACCTGTTTTCTTAGGATTTGCCTGTAATTTCCAAATTTCTTAATTTTGTTCTGTGTGATCCTCTTGTTCTCGTCATCTTCATCTCCTCGTGCCCAATCAGCTAGTCAGAGGGTTGCGCCCCTCCTTTCCACTAGCTAGCGGTCTTTTTCTTTACGTTAAGGAACCTTGGACAGCCGGGCTAAAAACTGTTGACCTTGAAATTTGTTTGGCAATTTAACTGCCTGAAATAAGTGTGGCTTGTTGACCGCGTTCCATGTATAATGGCATGCTCGAAATCCGTACACACCCATTCTCTAGATCATTGAGGATGTGGTCACAGCTGGTGTTATGAAATTCGTAAAAAAAGGAAGAGCGATGCAGAGAGAGAATTTGAGCGCATTTTTCTGAAAAACATACATTAAAAGCTGATAAGAAGAAAAAGAAAAGAAAGCCCAGTCTTCGCGCTATAGACGCTAACTTGACACTTTCTTGGCAGTGATTAAAAATTGCAATTGTAGTTCTCCAGTAATCAACAGAAGATATAAATTTTTTGTTGGTTGGCTTGAAAGAGGGACTGGCGCATAGGAGAATCGCGCCCATCACCTAGCGATAGTCATCAGAGGCGTCACGTGTGGTGCGGCTGAGCCCGCATTTTGAAATGCTACAAAACGTAAGAGTGAAATATGCTTTAGGCGGTATCCGAGGTAGGTTGCAATTAGTGTGCTTGATATGGAGAAGGAGAAAGAGGGGAAGAGTAGGAATAAACGTGTATCTAAAGTTGTCAGCCCTGAGGAGAAAGGGTCATCATTTTAGGATCCCTTGAGTTCATCCAGCTTCTTAAGCTCACTTCACCAGCCAAAGCACCGGTAGCGGCCGAGCATTAATTCGGCGAGCAGTGTCTAGCTCGGACCCTGCTCGTTATGGCCACAGAGTGCTACAAACGGGTATATCTCTAGTAGTGAAAAATAATTGTGGGTTTCTAATAAATTTGTATATTAAGTGCGAATGCACTTTATGAGCGACCCCAAACCATCCACCGCCGGCTGCGTTGGCGTCCGCAGTGCTCCTCTATATTTGAAAAAGAAACAGCATCCGGCGCCAGGTTTCGATCCGAGGACTTTGCGGCCGCAGCGCGACGCTCTACCGACCAAGCCACGTACTTTTTTTTTTTATTAACGACCAAGCCACGGACGCGACGGTGATATCAGTGTTAGACGCGCCTTATATCTTTAACGCATTCAAACTACGTCGTCAGCGGCGTGCGTTGGCGACTCAGCGGCGTTATAGCGGCTTGATAACTGCGTGGTGTACACGTGATACTACAAACCCGATGGAAGAGATGGAAGAGAAGGCGGCGAGGCGGTGGGCTGCGGGGGCCGAGCGCAAGCGCCGCAAGCGGGCCGACAACCGTGCATTCGCACTTTCACATTCTCCCCCTCGGGGAAATGCGGGGGAATTTTTTTTGGCTCTTAATGTCCACTTTGCTTTTACCAATCGTGTTCGCCCCTAATCATTGTTCAGAATTGATACTCGGCCGCTACAGGTTACAAAGGTAACACCCCTGCTTGGGATACAAGGTGTTCTTTCTGCAACTTCCATGTTTTCAACAAATACTTCCTTGTTTCCTTGTGTGTTTACTTTTTCGTCTTATTGAAGCAAGTTTGCTAGAAGGCTTCTAATCAATGAGTGCGAAAGTTCATTTGTAATGCCTTGTTTTTGTAATTGCCTGCAATAATACTTAACTTTGCCCCCCCCCTCCCTCCTACCGCCGTGTGGGAAGGACGACCTGGAGAGCAATTCGCATAACTCCACTAAAATGAAGACATAGGGATGGCTTGGTTTTTAAGTGCTCAAGGGCCTTGGTGTATTTAAGCTTTACTAAGTTGAAAGTGATTGGTGGAGAGGTCTTCTTTGTAGCGATTTCACTGCGAGTTCACGGGAGACCCACAACGAACGCCTCAAGCTATGGCTTACTATGTGCAAATGAAGCTATGGCATCCTATGCCACAACGACAAAAGAGCGCGTTTTCGCTCTTTTGTCGTTATGCGCTTTAGTAGCAGGCTCATTTTCCAGTATACCGCAGAAACTTAGGACCGTCAATTTGAAGTCATTGCGGTGCGCGAAGACACTCCAAGGCTGGCCTTATAGGTAAGGACGTATTTTAGCTCTGCGCCCACCCAGACTTCCAGTAATTCATGTAAGAGGACAAATAGGGCTAATGATCAACTCAGAGCAACAATGCAGCCGTAACGTTTACTCCGATGATCGCCCTGTAGGCCGTATTGGTTCTACCAGGAATGTCACATTTGTCGGTCAGACGCTTCCCTACGAATCGTTCCGGCAGTGACAAAGTTGCTATGAGCGCCTGGAAAAAGCCCCTGGATGATTTCAAGGTGGGCATTCTTTACCGTGCGTAACGTACAGGCATTCTCGCCTACCCCTGTGGGGGGTAATTTATGATATGTGGCTATATTTATAGCTGTCGCAGAAACCTCCGCGCTCTCCCAAGGAGGTAGAAAAACTACAAGGGGCTTCATAGAAGAAAAGAACCATGGGCTAAAGGTGTTTCTATACTACAAAAATGTGTTCTCATAATATGGCTGCGGAGAACATCTAGGAGAGAAGTGGGTTTGAGTTCGATATTGCCTGAGGGGTGCATGTCTGCTGTGGCTTTAAAGGGGCCATGAAGAAAAAGCACAACTTTTTTCATTCGAACGATTCTAGGTTTTATATTGCCCAAAAGGTTTGTCTCGAACCAAACGGTGCTTTATTCACTGATAAATTGCACGATTTGAGCCGAAAGTTCAATTCCCTCGCTATATCGTGGGTATTATGAGGTGAGCTTTGACGTACTCAGGGAAGGTATTTTAAACGACTATTAAGTATGGTGCACCAGAGGCTTAACGTCTTTTGGCATTTCGTTTGCTGTCCTTCCTCTATATGGCGTTACAGTACCGGTGAGGCCTACTGAACGCACTCGCTTTGTTTCTGACCGGATTTGCACTTGACCTATTTTTTGTTACCGTTGATAGTAGCCGTTTCGGGAAACAGTGGTTATGCTGTAGAGACAGGGTCACATGAGACCATATTGCTTGCGTGAACTGGACAGTGTCGTTGGACAACCCTAGAACGCCGGACTGGTGTGCAGCTACATCAAGCATAGTGCGAGGAGTACGCACTGTTACTTCTACGTTCCCGTGACCGTTTGTAACTTGCATTTTTCACACCACCATTCTCCATCATCATTACCATCAACAATCTATATATGTTCACTGCAGGACAAAAGCCTCTTCCACAGAACTCCACCCACTTCGGTCTTGCACTGCCCAAGTCCATTGCTTGCCTCCGATATAAACAATTTCATCTTCCATCCACGTAATGGCCTTCCCCTTCTTGTAGTCTCGTCTCTTGATCTCCATTTAAAGTGCGAATGCACTTCTTAAGCGACCCTGAATCACGCGTCCACCGCCGTCCGTCCATCCCCACCAAAACCCACTTAGGGCGATTGGCCTAGAAGAGTTCCTAATTTCTTTAGCACATACTCACTAAGGGCGATTGGCCTAGTCCTCCAGCGCGCCACCGCGCCCGCCGCCCCGCCCCGAGCCTGCCCCCAGGCCACCGACGCCATCGACGACTGCTGCTTCGCCAGGAGCGGAAGTCGGGGCGAGTACTGCGGCGTCTACCTCGTCGGTCACGTCTACGCGAACCTCGTGTCGCACGCCGTGTCCACCTCGTCGGTCAGGGACGAGTCGCCGTACAGTGCCGTCTACACCGACGCGTACTCGGGAGACGGAATCGTGGTCGTCACCCTCTACCTCGCGCCAAACATCTCGCGCGACGACGTCGTCGAGTACGTGGACGCGGCGATGGAGAGTGTGGCCAGGCGCGTAAAGCCCTCGGACCCGGTCGTGGTTGTTGGGGACTTTAACGTGGACGTGCGAAAGGGCGGCGAGTGGTTGATGGAATACATGCTCGCCAACCACTCCTTGACGTGCCTACCGCTAGAGGCTCCCACCACCATCAACGGCAGGTACATCGACCTGGCCTTTGCGAGGAACTGTCTGATACGCGCGGTCTTGCAACAACTCTTGACCGTACATTTCAGTGACCACAAGGCGGTCATAATGACCGTCAACTACAACGACAACCCCAACAAGTGCTGAATAAAGAATACTGTCGTTTCACTTTACTTGCGTGTGTGCGTGATCTCCTCGAACATACACTTTAATTCACCAAGATTTCCAGACAACGACTAACGGGGTGTGTGAATCCCCACTTGATCACGCGGGGGTGTTAAATGCAACTAACGGGCGAATGCCAACACAGTTCAACATAACTCCCCCTCATAGCATCACCCGTGCATTCGCACTTCCCCATGCTCCCCTTCGGGGAAATGCGGGTGAATTTTTTTGTTTCCCTCGCGGCCACTTGTTGAAAATTCGTCGTACTACATGGCCAGCCCAAGTACATTTCTTTTTCTTAATTTGAACTATTACTGCTTCTATTAGAGCTTGCTGCCAAAATCTAGGTTGTTAGTTTTCTGTACCTCAAGGTTACCCCAATAATCACTCGCTCATTGATGCGGTACGTGGATCTAATATTTCTTTGCAGTTTTTAAGTTAGGCGCCAAGTTTTCGTTCCGTATGTCATCACCAGCACGATTTAGTCATTTATTACCGTCGTGTTCAGGGGTTGAGGCAGCCTATTTTTCCACATACCCAGCTTTCTCGCTCAAATGTACAACCTCTCGGGAACCTAGAAAAACCACTTTAGGAAAATTATATTTGGCATAAAGCTAGAAGTAAACGTGAAGAATAAAACGCTAAAAGAAGATTTTAGGTTTATGAATATTTTTCTGTGTAATTCGCTCTCAAATCTCATTCCCCATGCATTTCTATGGGATAGTTCCCATGGCTCAGGAACTCAGTCGCGCAATGTGCGCGACTTGAAACTGTGCAAAAAGCAAGTATTCACCCCAAATATTAGCTGTGCAAAAGAAGTTTTCATTTCGCCAAAAAATTGCAGAGTAATCACTGTTGAAAGAACTGCCATGAGCGGGAAAGCTGCACATGATTAGTTGCGAGTGCTTGCCGAGTGCACCGCAACCCATTTCTATTCTGCTCCGGATTTCTGTCCCGTTGCTGATAGCAGCACTGACCATGTTGCCAAAGTACTGATGTTCTTCCATGCGTTCCCGTGTTTCGTTACCTAGGCTGGAACAGACGCGTTCAGCACATTTATTTATGTATACTTTAGATTTGTGCATATTGTCGCGAAGACAAGGACGATGCAGTTGTCTTGAATGAGAAACACGTTTATTGGAGCGAACTTGTGCTCCCCTAACAACTCAAAAGAATACAGAGGCGGCGAAGAAGCGGTCAACAAAGTGGCTTGCACAGGCGAGTGTCGTCGAATCGAATGCCCCGGCGTCCGCACTGCAGGTTTTTATCTTTCGGCGCGCGTGGTTCTCGAAACGTCGATTCACATCGAGAACATAGTAGATCCAAGAAGATTATTCTGGGCTGTTCACGTAAGATCGGAATGCTCTCCCTAATCACGACAGATAACACATGCGGCACAGAAAGAAAGAATGGAACACGGGCTTCCCTTGGCGCAGAGATAACACAGACCGGCGCAGCCGGGCGGTAAAAGCAATCAACAAATAAACAAACCCAATGTATGGTTCGCGGCATTACCCCCCCTCTAAGAGTGCATCGACCCGATGCTAACATAAGCGACAGTCCGAAAATAAAAATAAAATTCTTTATCGACCGTAGAAAGGTTTTAAGCGAACCACGTGGACGACTTCGGGCCGCGTGCGTCGGCGTGATGTTCCGGAATTACCATCGGGGATCACCTCGTAGGTAAGTTGGCCGACACGTCGTAGAATCTGGTAGGGTCCGAAATACCGTCGCAGGAGCTTCTCACTGAGTCCGCGTCGTCGGATGGGAGTCCAAACCCACACACGATCCCCTGGTTGGTACTCGGCGTCTCGGCGTCGGAGGTTGTAGCGGCCCGCATCCACCAGCCGCTGGTCCGTTATACGAACTCGAGCGAGCTGGCGGGCCTCCTCCGCACGTTGAAGATATCCGTGGACGTCGGCGTTGAGGTCGTCGTCTTCTACATGCGGAAGCATGGCGTCGAGCATCGTAGTCGGCCTTCTACCGTAGACAAGCTCGAACGGCGTCAGCTGCGTCGTCTCCTGGATAGCCGTGTTGTACGCAAACGTGACATACGGGAGCACTTCGTCCCAAGTCTTATGTTCAACGTCAACGTACATTGACAGCATATCTGCGATTGTCTTGTTCAGACGTTCTGTTAGTCCGTTCGTTTGGGGGTGGTACGCCGTCGTTCTTCGGTGATCCGTGTTGCTGTAGCGTAATACTCCTTGCATCAGCTCCGCAGTAAATGCCGTTCCGCGATCGGTGATTAGGACTTCCGGGGCTCCATGTCGCAGCACAACTTGGCTTATAAAGAACTTTGCCACTTCTTGTGCAGTCCCCCTCGGAAGAGCGGCGGTCTCTGCGTAGCGCGTCATGTAGTCTGTCGCTACGACAATCCATTTGTTCTGTGATCGTGACGTAGGGAACGGGCCTAAAAGGTCCATTCCAATCTGTTGAAATGGTCTCGAAGGGACGGCGATCGGTTGCAGAAGTCCGGCGGGTCTTGTCGGCGGCGTTTTTCGTCGCTGGCAGTCACGGCAGCTCCGGACGTAGTGGGTGACGTCAGAGGTAAGGCCGGGCCAGTAGTACCTCGCCTTGATTTTTCCAATAGTGCGGGCTGTGCCGAGATGTCCGGAAGACGGGTCGTCGTGGCAAGCTTCCAAAATTTCGTCACGAAGGTCCGCGGGGATGACGAGAAGGTAATTCGCTCTTGTTCCGGGGCTGAAATTCTTCTTCACGAGGACGGAGTTTCTGAGGCTGAATGCTGGTAAGCTGCGTTTGAAGGTCCTAGGAACGGCAACGTTGCATCCCTCGAGGTACTCGATTATGACGCGTAAATCGGGGTCGGCACGCTGCTGGGCGGCTAGGTCGCTCTCCGTCACGATCCCGAAGAACGCGTTGTCTTCATCAGCGTCTTGTGGTGGTGGGTAGACGGGGGCGCGAGACAGGCAGTCGGCGTCGGAGTGTGTCCTGCCGGATTTATAAACGACTGTAACGTAGAACTCCTGCAAGCAAGCTCCACCGCCCAAGACGGCCAGAGGGGTCCTTCAAATTGGCGAGCCAACACAGCGCATGGTGGTCTGTTACAACCTTGAATGGCCTTCCATACACGTATGGGCGAAATTTTGAAATCGCCCATATAATAGCCAGGCACTCTTTCTCAGAGGCGAATAGTTTTTCTCCTCCTTCGACAGACCACGGCTGGCATAGGCGATTACCCTTTCGCAGCCGCTTTGCTTTTGGACAAGGACGGCACAGAAGCCTACATCACTGGCGTCCGTGTGCATTTCCGTTTCGGCATTTTCGTCGAAATGAGCGAGCACGGGCGGGCTTTGCAGGCGTTTTTGCAGCTCGCAGAATGCTTTTTCTTGGTCGTTTTTCCAGCTGAAAGAGGTGCTATCTTTCGTCAAGCGCGTGAGTGGCTCTGCAATGCGTGCGAAGTTTGCGACGAAGCGCCGGTAGTATGCGCACAGCCCGAGAAATCTTCGCACGCCCTTCTTGTCTTTCGGCCTTGGGAAGTTCGCAATGGCTGAAGTTTTTGCCGGGTCAGGTAGGACTCCCGCGGCGTTGACGACGTGGCCCAAGAACTTGAGTTCCCCGTATGCGAAACGGCACTTTTCAGGCTTCAGCGTGAACCCCGACGTACGAATGGCCTCGAGTACAGACTCCAACCTTGCAAGGTGTTCGTCGAAAGTCCGGGCGAATACCACTACGTCGTCGAGGTATACGAGGCAGGTGTGCCACTTAGGGCCAGCTAGCACAGTGTCCATGACTCTTTGAAACGTCGCTGGTGCTGTGCACAGCCCAAACGGCATCACCTTGAACTCGTATAGGCCGTCTGGGGTTATAAATGCAGTCTTCTCTCGGTCTCTCTCGTCCACTTCAATTTGCCAGTAGCCGGTCTTCAGGTCCATCGATGAGAAGTACTTCGCGTGGCAGAGGTGGTCGAGGGCGTCGTGGATTCGGGGGAGAGGGTACACGTCCTTTTTCGTGATTTTGTTCAGTCGCCGGTAGTCAACACAAAACCTTAATGTGCCGTCTTTTTTCTTTACGAGTACGACGGGCGCAGCCCAGGGGCTTTTCGATGGCTGTATAATGTCGTCGCTGAGCATGTCGTCGACTTCAGTCCGGATGGCTTCCCGTTCGTGTGAAGAGACGCGGTACGGTGACTGTCGGGTAGGTTGGGCTCCATCTTCGGTTATTATTCAGTGCTTCGCTAGAGGGGTCTGACCTAGTTTTGCGCTCGACGAAAAACATTCGCTATAGCGACGCAGCAAAGCCAATAATTTGTTCCGTTGTTCTTGCGGTAGCGCCGGATTCACGTCGAAGGGCTGCGGGAGCTTGAAGGTTTCTACGGGTGTGCGTTCAAAGTCGGCGACCGCGATCACGTCACTTGCTTCTTGCGCTTCTTCGAGGAATGCAATTGCCGCGCCCTTGTTTAAATGCTGGTACTCCTCGGTCAAATTAGTAACCAAAATGTGGGATTGGTGTTCCTTGAAGCGCGCAATGCCTCTTGCGACCGACACACCACGGTCGAGAAGCACCCTTTGATCAGTGTCTACGATAGCGTCGACGTCAGGAGCAGCATCTTCACAGTAGACTGCGACCATCAAACTTGCGCGGGGTGGCAGGGTGACATGATCATCGGCAATCCTTACAACAGCCCGTCGTTCGGGGTTCGGTTCTGGCGTCATGGAGTGATTGGGGGAAAAAGTTATTGACTTGGTCTGCAGATCGATTATTGCACCGTTGTCCATCAAAAAGTCCATTCCAAGAATTACGTCGCGGGAGCAGTTAGGCAGAATGACGAACGCCGCAGGGTACGTTGTGCCGTCTATGGTGACGCGCGATGTGCACGTTCCACTTGGCGTCACGAGGTGGCCTCCTGCTGTGCGTATGTGCGGACCGTCCCATCTGGTCATAACTTTCTTCAGTTTAGACGCAAATGGTTCGCTCATTACCGAATAGTCAGTTCCCGTGTCTACGAGGGCGACTACGTCGTAGCCGTCGATGGACACCTTGACGTCAGATGCAGTCTTCCTCGAGTTCCGGGTTTGTCGGGGCGTCGTATCTCTGCTTGTACGTGTTGACGGTCGGGCAGTGTGCATCGTCGTTGTCGTCGTCTTCTCAACGGACGTCTCGTCAGGTCGGGTACGCGTCGCGCCGTGTAGCTGTCGTCGTGTTCAGGAGTCTCGTTAGGGCTAGGTCGGGTCGTCGGGATGAGGGCATGTCGTGAATGATGGTCTTCAGCGAGTCGCTGCGTCGTTGGAGGGTTTTCATTTTTCGGCCATTGTGCAACTTTACCTCCCGAAGTTGCTGCTTTAGTTTCCCCCGCGTGGGCTGGGGGACCTTCCACGTGAGAAGTCAGCAGTGCTGCGGCGGTTCGGTGACTGAGACGGGTAGGGCGACGGTGAACGGTTGAAGCGGGCTGGTCCTCGGTTGGTGTTGGAGAGGTATTCTTCGATCTCGGCAGGGCGCTGGCCGTATCGGGGGCGTGGGGCGTCGACGGAGAACCCTCGCAAACCGAGCCTCTTGTAGGGACAGCGACGGTAGATGTGGTCGGCCTCTCCGCAGTGGTAGCACAGCGGGCGATTATCGGGCGTTCGCCACACGTCGGTCTTCCTTGGCGTCTGGTATTGGTCTACAGGGCGTCGGGCGGGCGGCATTGGACGGCGGTATGGCTCGGCGTCTTGACGACGGGTTGGAGCAGGGAGGGGTTGACGAACAGCCGAGGAGTAGGTCATGGCTTGTGGTTCGCGGGGTGCTTCCGACGGCGTAGAAGTTCCCAGTGCGTTTTGGACTTCTTCTCGGATTACATCGGTCAGGGAAGCCACTTGAGGTTGCGGCGTCGTTGGAAAAAGCTTCCGAAGCTCCTCCCTGACCACTGCTCGGATGGTCTCTCGCAATGTATCGGAGCTTCCATTTGCGGCACCGATGGTCTCCGAGAACAGCGCGTTGACAGGGTGGTCGTACTGCCTCGTTCGAATTTCTAGCGTCTACTCCATCGCGGCCGCCTCAGACGCGAATTCCGCCACTGTCTTCGGAGGGTTACGGACTAGACAAGCAAAAAGCTCTTGCTTCACTCCTCGCAGTAGAAACCTGAGCTTCTTTTCCTCGGTCATTTCAGGGTCCGCACGACGAAAAAGTCGCTTCATCTCCTCAACGAAATCACGACTCCTTCGTTGGGGTGCTGCGTTCGAGTTTCAAGCAAAAGCGCAGCTCGTTCTTTTCTCACCACGGTAGTGAAGGTCTTAAGGAACTCCCTCTTGAATTGAGTCCAGTCGGTCAAAGGGCTTTCATGGTTCTCGAACCAAGTTCGAGCAGCATCTTCTAAGTAAAAGAAGACATGCCGGAAAGTTTCTTCGTCGTCCCACCTGTTGAAGATGCGGACGCGCTCCAGCTTCTCCAACCATTCTTCGGGGTCTTCAGCGGGGGCTCCCCGGAACGATGGCGGTTCTCGGGGCTGCTGCAGGATGATTGGCGACGTTGTTTCTTGCACCATGGTGTTGCTTGCAGCGTTCCTTCTCTTGGGCCCTTCTGGCAGAAGACCGAACTCGGGTAGTAATCCTTGCAGTCGGGGGCTTTCTCTGGTTGGACTGGCTTGGCGGCTTCGAGATGTCGTAGAGAGCATAAAGGCTTAGTACCCAGCACCTCCACCAGATGTCGCGAAGACAAGGACGATGCAGTTGTCTTGAATGAGAAACACGTTTATTGGAGCGAACTTGTGCTCCCCTAACAACTCAAAAGAATACAGAGGCGGCGAAGCAGGGGTCAACAAAGTGACTTGCACAGGCGAGTGTCGTCGAATCGAATGCCCCGGCGTCCGCACTGCAGGCGTTTTATCTTTCGGCGCGCGTGGTTCTCGAAACGTCGATTCACATCGAGAACAAAATAGATCCAAGAAGATTATTCTGGGCTGTTCACGTAAGATCGGAATGCTCTCCCTATCACGACAGATAACACATGCGGCACAGAAAGAAAGAATGAAACACGCGCTTCCCTTGGCGCAGAGATAACACAGACCGGCGCAGCCTGGCGGTAAAAGCAATCAACAAATAAACAAACCCAATGTATGGTTCGCGGCAATATTTTTCTTTAGCCCTACGGCGAGGATTTCTGATTGTAATTCTTCAATCATTTTTCTCAGTTGTTTTGGGGATTCACTGAGCAAGACCGTCGTCTTCAAACCTCAAATGGCTACAGTATTACCAGTTTATCTGTAAACCTACGCTTTCAAAGTCAAGCTTCCTGAATACCTTCTCCAAACACGCTGTGAAAAATCTTGGCCATATGATATCTCCTTGTCGCGCCCCTTTCGGGTCACGAAATTTTCGCTTTGTTCACGAATGATTATCCTGCTCACGCATCCCTCATATATGTTGTGTTGGAGTCTTAGGTCGGCGTACTTTATTCCTTTGTACTGTAGGGCGTCCGTAACTGCGGCGGTGTTTATGGAATCAAACGCTTCTTGATAGTATTTAAATATCATATAGCGCGGTTTACTGTACTCTGCGCATTTTTTTAACTTGGTTGATGACACGAATATTATCTATTGTTGAGATATCTTTATTTAAACCCAGCCTGTTCCCTGGGTTGCTGAAAATTGAGGCTGTCGTTGGCACTGTTAAATATTACTTTGGAAAACAGCCTGCATACCAAAGACAGTTGGCTGATGGGTCTGTAATTTTGTAATCTTCACATAAGCAGTCCTCTTGTGTTTTTTTCATTTTGAAGCCTTTGTAATTATTTAATATGCTGGCTGAAAGTTGTTTTAAAACTGTAAATGAATTCTCAATTATCCTTCAAGGAATTGACGGTATAACAAAAAGAGTGTCCCGTTTTAGATAATATTAAAGGCACTTCTGGAAGTGTTTTGGTTGAAACCATTTGAATAAAAACAAACTATTGAAACATAACGGGCCTAAAAACGTCGAGGTGTACGGCGGATGCTAGGGTGCCGTTCCTTATCGAGTGAACAGGGGGCACGTCGCATCGTAGTTATGTAGTGAAGAATATGAGGTTTTCTTTCCAGTCGAATATATGCATATATGTCGGATATTACGAGTGGCATTGGGACCTTGCATGATCCCCCCTTTGACGTAGTCGTTCGTCATACATCGAAGCTGTTTGCTCCTACGCCCTGTATATATGGCCGCTTGGGTTATTAAGCAAGCTTCCGTAGAGGCAAATATTATCGAAACAACACGTGCAATTGTAGCAAACTAGTTAAAGCAAGGGTACGGGCTCGGAAATGCTAAAGACTGTGTTTTCTGCGCTGTAATATAAAGGAGACACTCAAAGAAAGTTTCTAAAATCGGCTTTAAAAAAACACTGCACCAATTTTTTCGCTTGTTGTTCTAGACACTAAACTCATTCAGAACGTCGTCAACACACACATGCAGCACCTAGAATAGGTGGTCACAAATTACCTCAGCCAAAAATTACTGCTCTACGCCAACAGAATATCTTCTATATTTGTTCCAGAAAAGTTTTTCTTTGCCGGTCTTGGTGTTGTTGGAGCAGTCTAATTATGCAATTAAAGCGGCGTAGCGCCTATTGGCAGGCTTTCTTTTACTTGCAGCAATAAACGCATTTGATAGCCACGTTAAAAAAATTAGGCCTAACTTACACTAGGACGGTGAGGCTGGCGAAACAGCAGAGCTTGCGGCCCCTTTCCCTTCGTCAGACACCCGGCTGTTGCACCTCGCATGAATTTCTGAACTTTCCACCGAAAGTTTACTGTGACTGGCAGGTCAGGGGCTTTTTAAGAAGTGCGCAAGCTTTCACATTTCTACCAAATTGGATCGCCTTACCACGCGCTAGAACCCGCGGCAACCGGCTTCGCGAATACGGCGCCTGCAGCCCGAATTCGGCGTCTCTGCTCCCGACATTCCCAGGAACACACGTGAGCAGAATAAGAGAACAGCAAGCGAATAATAACACTGCGAACACTGGGCACAGTGTTCTCGAAGGTCGAGCTGGCTGACGGCGGGCTCTCCTCACGAGGAGAAAACTCACTGCTCCCCAAAGGGTCACAGAAGAGGCCGCACCACGATTCTTGTACGAGACAATGAGTGAATTAAAAATGTTTTTTGTTTATTAGCAAACCAAACGTGTCACGATCAATAACCGTTCAGAAACGGGATATACTCAAAACGTCTGAACATGCGAAGCCGCCCTGTAAGCCACGATGTCGCCTGTGACGCGACAACAAAAGGTGACGATGACGCGAATCAGATCAATGGTATCGAGGGGGCGTGCAGCGACAACGAATGAAAAACAAAGTGCCAAGTGGCTCTACGGCACCGCAGCCAGCGTTGGACACGACAGCAATCATTCAAGCAGCGGTAAAGCAGCCGTGATTCAAGCGATCAATGGTATGGCGCTACTTCAAACGCAATGGACGTGTGCACGCCCGTTACGCCTGCGGCAGAGACGTCGCGCCTAGTCCCACCGTTCGACCCCCTTTCTTCAGCACGCTCCACTGTCGACGCGTGGATGGGGAAAGTCTCAGACGTCTACGATTAGTCGGACAAGCTGACCTCCTGCAACGCACTACACAGGGTGGAAAGCCCGGCAAAAATTTGGCACGATTGTAATGTCATGGGTAATGTCACGATTGTAATGTCATGTCAAGAGGAACTAAAACGCGCAATTCGGTCGATATAAGGAATGCGACGCCTGCACCATGAGATGGAAGCGCGTTGACACAAGCAAGGCTTGCCTGTGCAACACCAGCGACAAAGGGTGCGTCGAGTACACCATCACCGGCGTGAACGATCCACAATTCGAGTAGACTAGTGATCGTACGCACGTACATATCGCCCGAAGTATGGCTTTTCTACGTCAAGCGCCTAGAAGACCTCCTAGGAAACGTGGTTTCGCCGTTTTCCGCCAAAACGCCAAGCACTCCGCAACCATTCAAATGGGGCCCTTCGATGCGGCCGAACATCTTACCAAGGCAACCGGCGCCAACATGCCATACGAACGTCGAGACTCGCTGTTATTCCTGTTACGTAGACACAGGAAAAATGCGGAAAGGGAGCCTCTGTGTTTCAACTGGAACGACTACGGCCATGTGCCTCGCAATGGACCCTCTTCACAACGTAAACACTATGCTGCGCTTGCGGACGTGTGGGCCACGAAACAAGAAACCGCAAAGCGACGAAACACGAGAGCCGCGTGTGGGTCAAAACACCGTGAAATCCGTCTTCCTAGCTACCGATGCAGTCGACGAGAAGTATTTTATGCCAGCGAAACTTAACGGACATGAAATACGTGCCTGCATAGATTTGGGGGCTAGTGCGTTACCTTACGCCAGGAAGAAGCCCAACCGTTGGGTAGCGCATCCCCTACATAAAACGTAGGCAACCCCTCTCTATTGGAGGGTATGTATGGTGACGCGTGACACCTTGCGGCGAAGCAATCGTAGCGCTTTCTCCGCCGCAAGGTGTCACTCGTCGCGATACATCTTACGGTCATTTATTCTGTTATCAAGGTCATCACGGTCGGCCAAGCGTAAGCCGATGTGGTAAAACAAATCGCTGTCCATATAATAATTTGTTGGGCAGCCGTTCATGGAACAGCCTCATGTAGAGATTGTAAAGCGGTGACAAAGAGTCACAATTTTTGATGAACCCGAAAACGACCAAGAAAACGCCGGCACGCTGTGATCAATTTGAGATACCCGTTATGCCCCAGCGTTCAGTCTACCGATGGGCCAATGAGTCGACCGTTGTTTTACCGAAGTATATTTGATTCGTCAAGCTCTACGCCACTTGTTGCATTCCCAGCACAGATATAGGTCGACGCAAAATGTAGATGCCAAAAAGGACGTGAGGACAGCGTACCACGATGCTTCGTAACCGTCGAGGAGGCGTACGATACACGCCTGTCCACATGAATATGTGAAACATAATTTGCACATCAAGGAAAAGGAATAGGTAAGTTGTGCGGTAATCTGCTATCCAAACAAAATGCTGGAACAACCCCATGTCCACGCCACTCAGCAATACCGATGCCACGCGAAGGGATAAAAACGGGACCAGGAGTCACTCCGCAGTAGGGTCATTTCAGAAAAGATTGAACAATGAGTAGCTGGTTGGCCTCTTCAGTTTGCTTGCTATTTATCTGTCGTTCCCTGATCTTTCTATAGTCTCGATCCACCAATATTTTCTCTGAAAATGTATTGCGTAATTAGAAAATAGTTTTGAACGTGACAAAGCGCACCCCCGCCGCTACCTGCATACCCGCCTTGGACAACTTTAGCGAAGTATATTTACGACAATATTGCCACGATGACATGGCCTTGAGGAGGCACAAACTTTCAGCAAGCTGCTGCTGCCGCCAAGCTGCTGTTTGGTTTGGTGAGAGAGAGGCTTGGCCAGCTTGCTCTGTTTCCTTCTTCTTCTCTCCTTGTTTCGGCGGCCGGCTGTTATAATCACCGCTCTTCACTCATTAAAACTCCCTTCCAGTTTCAACCGGCTTTGTGTCGTGGCATTTTGGTGGAGCGTGCTAAATAACTGTACATGCAATTTTATCGGGAAGATTTCTACGCTGCTGGTTCGGGCTAAGGTGGACACAACCCCTGTCTACAAGACCAGCCGCCGCCTGCGGGGCCTTCACTCTGAGTTCTGCCATCATTCAACGCCAAGCAGGGTCGTGATTTCTTCAACGTGGAGCCACGGAAGTCTGCAAGCCTCGCCCATAGTGCTCCATGCCCCGCGCACCCCAGGCAATTTTACGGTGACAGGTTTGAAGACGCCGAAGATTGGCTGGACAACTTCGACCGTTTCGCGGAGTTCAGTGAGTGGGGTCCACCGCGGTGGCTCAGTGGCTAAGGCATTATGCTGCTGAGAATGAAGACGCGGGTTTGATTCCCGGCCCCGGCGCCACTTTTCTGATGAAAGCGAAAACCAAAAACCCCCGTGTAGACGAAATTTCGGCGCACGTTGAAGACCCCAAGTGGTCAAAATTTATCCGTGGCCCTCCACTACGATGTGTGGCTCTACTCAGGTCCAGCGAGTGAGCCATGGCGACAAGGCAAGCTCCTAAAATTGTCAGCATTTAAAAGATGACTCGTTGCCATGGCTCATCTGTGCTCACGTGTGGCGCTACTCAGCCCAATGAGTTGGCTTCGGCGACCGCTGGCGTGGCCGTTTTAAAGACGCTGGTCTTTCTTGGGCTACTTTAATGGGAACATTTTTGTCTGCCTGTCTGCCTGTAACTTTATTCAGCCAGCTTGACAAAGTGAAACAGATGCTCCGGAATAGTCTTGTATACTCACCGCCAAATCTAAAGGTCTACGTCTGGTGTTTATGTTCATACTTTCCAACATTGTTGGACAATTATAACTATAAAATCAATAGATGAGCTATATGTGCAATGTTCCTTTATTAAAAATGTACGTATGCTTGCTTTTTGCGATAATAAACAAAGCACTACAGCAACGGCAAAAAATCATCAGCTGCATAAAACCGTCGCCTGCTGTTGCCTGCGCTACCTGGCGGAATCCGAAAAACATGGAATGGCAACAGCAACGAAAGGTTCCACTAGATATGTTCCGCGCTTGGAATGCTCGTGGAGTAGGGCAACGTGGTTCTAAAAACGTTGTACTGAGGTGCCTCAATTCACGTGCGCCTCCGCCGTACGGTAACGCTGGAATCGAGCCACCAGACTTGGAGCAGTGGACAGCGCTAAATTTAAATTGACAGGAGCAAACCTGTATCGTGTTATCTTGGAAGGAACGAGACGGGAGAGGAACAGCTTGACGGGTGAGCTGGAAAGCGAAGGGATGCATTTATTTGCCAGGGGCGCCTGTCGACTATCGTCTTGCGTCGACATTAGCAGCGAAAGGAGCAGATACGCGGCCAATTTGTTCTACTTGACGCGTAACACGAAAACGCCCGTCTCGAATTTGACACCCGTTATAAATGGTGAAAAATGACATCTAAATGCTCTGCTACCGCTGCCTGAGGACGAAGGTGTAGGTTTGGGGCTTAAAACACCCAAATTGTTTTCTGTTAACAGAGGACGGTACGGGACTATCCCCCGTATTCTGAGTTCCTCCTCCACTCTAGCCTCTGCTCGAGAAGACCCTTGACAGCAAGTTTTGGTTTCATAAACTAACCTCTACTCGAGTGTCTACTCCAACGGAGGAGCCGCTCGGCGATTCGGAGGAGCCACTTCAAGGTGTCGTCTGTGCTACCTTGAAGCAGCCCTCCAGTACTATTTTCAAGATGGCCGTCTGCGCTCCTCTCGGTTCGACCCGGCTCTGCTCGCTCGCCTCTTTCGCGGAGTTCGAAGAGCATGTATCCCGCACTGACGAGGCATTTAATGAAGGTTTAGGGGATTTACGCACCGGGAATTTGTCATGTCAGCGCGTAAGGTACTGGCTGAATGCGCTTGAGCACTTCAGCAAGGGCGAATTCGTGTCCCGGTGCCGCTTTACCGAATCGATCACTGCTGAAGCGGCCGAGGTGACTACCCTTCAAGCAAAACGCCAGCAACAGCGGCCACCCACTGCTCCCTGCATTCCGGCTGCTGGCTACGTTGCGATGTTAGGGCGCCGGGACATTTCAAGTTGTGATGGGTGCATTCGGCAACGTTTCGCCGCCGACAAGCCGCGTCGCGCTGGTTGTAACTCCTAATTCGAAGCGTCGTGACGTTTTCTGCGACGGCGGGCAAGCTCAGAGATATCTGTGCCGACTTGTCTTTATCCTCGCAATGACAAGGTTGTCGCTGTCATGTGCCGCAAGTCATCACTATATATTAAAGGTGTGACACTAACATACGACACAGCTACCGTAATCTGCTTACAGTACGTATGAAGCAGACGATCGCCGTAGCGAAGCGAGCGAGCGTCTCGTCTGCTCAAAGCGGAGTTTTCTTTTTTTATTATTTCTTCGCGTCGCCCGCGGTGCGAGGCTCCGCCCCGTCCAAGTGCCCGTCGCTTCTTGCTCGTCTGCTGCCTCGCGCTTGTGTGCTGCCGGACGCAAACATTTCTACCGGGTTTACCGTGGAGCCATCCAAATTACAAACGCAATCCTTGGTAATCTGAACATTATCGTCTTTGAGCTGCCAATAGTGGCGTGAACAGCAAAGAACAATTAAGCCCTCACTGTGTCGGCAATTCCGGGCGACGATATGCGCTGGTCACGCATGAAAGCAAACCGCCCTACACCTCCATCCCTGCCGCTGACAAGTCGTTATTTTAGCTGTCATCCGGAGTGGGCGCCCTGAAAGTTATAGTAATCGATAAGATCAGAAAGAAACGGACACCACGGGATACGTGGAGCAGCGTACACAAAAACAATAGATTATCGTCTGCTACCGAAGTGTGTGTAGCGTGGCCAGACAAGAAAGCAGTTATCTCTAGTTGTCACCACCTAGTTCATGTTATTTTCGTGCTCCTCTCACTCATAGAAACCAATATTTAGTAAAATACCTGTATAATAACTAAACGAAAAATAAAAACTATAAAATGTTATATTTCTTAGGCGTACTTTCATGTCTCGAATAAAAAAATTCACAGCCCTTTCACCCCGTGAAGAGGGATGGCCAGCAAAGCTGCGGTGCCGAGCCTCCACGTGAGGTTTGACTGGGTCGTAGTCCAAGGGGTGCACGAAGCAAAAACACGTCTTTTAAACGCGGAGCGTTTCTTAGTCGCACGATGTCCCTCGACCGTCGGCGGCGGCGTCCACACGCTCACTGCGCATGCGCGTCGTGGCGAGGCGCAGGTGCGCGTCTCTCCCCCGTACCCTCCTCGCTCTCAACAACAGGTGCAGCGTTGTTGTCCATCCGCACCCCTCCCCCTACACTATATAAAAAAATTAATAGTTATCGGCGCCTGGTTTCGATCCCACGACACTGTGGGCGGAACGCGAGGTACATGGTGCTCTTCCCACTGCGCCACAAAAGCGACACAGAATCAAAGGCTACGAACGCGCCCTATATCCTTGACTCATTCAAACTGCGTCAAGAAGCTGCTGACACACGGCAGCAGTTGCATCGATCTCGTCTTCACCAGTCACTGCAACGCACGACCACTGCTTAAAGACCCCTTAACAGTACACTTTAGCGACCACAAAGCCGTCGTTCTCAGCGTCCAATACAACGACAACAGCAACAAATAAATACATAACGACTTACAACAACCTACTTCTTGCCTTCACTTCTTGCATCACAAAAAAAAAGAAAAATTGGGCCCATCTCTCCACGAGGGTTACTCGAGTCGAAAAATCACGAAAGTAATAATTAATATATGAAAGAAATAATCATAATTAATAGTAATAAGCAATAATAGTTAACACATTCACTACCACCCCACCACCACCCCCCAAACACTAACGTTAACGCAATACACCCACCCCCTACGCGACGCATTTACTCGAGTCCCCCCTCGTGGGGAGATGGGCCCAATTTTGTTGTAATTTGCTATTGAGCATTGTTCCTGGTTATTAACTGAAAGTCCATTCCTGTCCAGTCACTGCTCCTTGCGCACGCTCAACACGCATCTTCACGAGCCACGTGAAACGGCTATCAAGCGGCTATCGTCTGCTGCGGCTATGACGCAACACAATCCAACACAATCCACTTTATTCCAATGCAATCCAATCCAAGCCAGGCGAAGCCATGCCAAGCCAAGTTAAGCCAAGCCAATCGAATCAAATCCAATGCGATGCCCCTCGCCCTTGCGGAGAACGGCCCTTCAAGGCATACGCGAATCTGCTCAACCTCGGCCAGTGTAGCTTACGCTACAAAACACGCAGCAATCGTGGGTAGAAATTTACTATAGCGGGGGTATGGTAATCACGGCGCATGCTCCATGAAGGCCTTAGGACCTTTTATTTTGTTAATTTTGTATGATTTTTTTCATGCCCCGGGGTGTGTGGCGCGCAGTTTTACGATTCCGGGGATTTGAGTGGGCTCCGCAACGTGTGGCGCTAAGCTCGCTAATGATTCCTGTCCACGTCGCTGTGGGACCGGAGACGATCTGCTGGATCCTAGCCATTTACAGCTTTGCTGTAAAAATTACGCCCACCTCCCCTCGCGGGAACCCTGGTGTGATGCGACGCTGAGGGGTGTTCAAGCGCAAGCGGAGAGCAACCGTCGACCGAAACGCCGCCGGAGAGTGGCACACTGGTTGTGTGCGCAACGCGCCCGTAGGAGAGGAGACCCCGGAGAGAGAGAGTACTGCACATGCGCAACACCGCGTACAGCGCCGCTTACCGGCGGAGTGAGAACACGCTGGGCCGCACACCAGCAGATGTTGAGAGAGTCTGTTCGCTCTCACCTGGGCACGCGCCGGCGCCAGTGCGTCTGCCGCGGCTATGACGCAACACAATCCAACACCATCCACTTTAATCCAGTCCAATCCAAATCCAATCCAATCCAATCCAAGTCAAGCCAAGCCAAGCCAATGCCCCTCGCGAGAGAGTGTTCGCTATCGGAGAGGAGAGGGGGAGAGTAGAAAGGCTGCGGACAACAACAGACGCACGCAGGAAGGACAGGGCCGCCGACAAGAGATGCTCTCAGCGTCGCATCTAAAATTTGCAATAACCTCGCCCACAGATGCCTTTCGCTGCTCCTTTGAAACTGCCATCTCGAGGGTCCCACCAAACGTAGGATTTCCTCGGAGGGACGGCATCACCACTTTAATGAAATGCGTGGAGACCTCGAGTGGAGGTGTTGCCGTATCCTCCGCTCGACGGAGTGGAGGAAGCACTTTGAGTGGAGGAGGGATTCAGAATACGAGGGTATGTGTTCGGAGCTTGGTTGAGGACGGGTTGGCTTGAAAAGCTGGAACAATCCCTCACGTCGGTGCGCTAGAGCTCGAACTTTCGTCACAAAGCTTTCGTCTAGGGGCAAAATAGAGGTCGCGTGTCAATCTGCAGGTGGACGTAACAATAAAATTAGCGTAATACAAGGTTCCTGAGCTGTAGAAGAGGCTAGGCGTGTTGCTGCTGTAGACATAGGAGCGGAACGTTAGGGCACCCCTGTCATTTCTGGTGTTCAAGGAAGGAACTGAGTTGTATTTTATTCGGTTTCTGGAATAACCAGCGCTGCTTCGCCGAAAAACAGTGCTCGCATCTGTCCTCATTTCTTGATCCGTCTTGATGAGACACACACAGTTTTTGTCTGCTTCACATCTTCGGAGTTAATGCCGTAAATATACACTTTCTATAAAAAAACAATAAATATTTCCTGCAGCTTTCGTGCTAGGCAGCAAAACCGTATGAAATGTCTGCTCTTGTTTATGTATTAGGCTTTCACGTAAATTATTTTGCCGGTTGGTTTTATGGTCTGAATTTAAGCCTTCTGTTTATAAAGTCCTCGCTTATAATTTTGTTATATTTATTATTTAAAATTAGAATATGGCTCCTCTACAAAAAAACATCGCTCAATACAGCTGGCAACAATAGGGCGGCGGGGCTTCAATTTCGTGTGCGCTTGTTTCAAGTTATTTTGTTTTTTCGTCTTGTCTAAGCAGCAAAAAACGGTTGTGCATTTATCGCTAAATCTTATCCCCAGTAACAACCCGACTTTGTTGTTGACAGCTACAGCGGCTGCCCCAACCAAGTACTCCAAATATGGTAAGTCAGCGCTCGTTTACTAAGCACGTCAAGTAGTTGCTGCCCCCAATTCATGTCACAGTTTAAGGTATGCTTTTAGATATAACGTCATGAACCGACACCTATTGGGTAGGGTGGTCGTTGTACGCATTTTGATTGGTGCTGCGCGCGCAGATTGGTCTTGTTCGACTTCAAATCCTGAAGTTAAGCCTAAACTTCTTATCCCAGCATATGCCCGACAGTAGCTGCCATTTGTATTTCAAAATTGTATTTTACCACAGACTAGCGCACACGCATAATGCTACATCGAGCTACGCTTTCTAAGCAGGCACGAATCGCTGCTTTCGCACATTAATCTGTATTGGGGAAGTCAGGCCATCACTCAGACTTTTCAATTTTCTAGGCTCCATACATGCGTGCTAGGGGAGCTGATTTGCTGTCATAAGCTAGCACAGATACATTCGCGTTTGTGTGGACGGCTTTCCTGGTTGTAAAGAACATCATTACCTTTAAAGTATTATGCGTGTCTCGTATAATGTTACTCCTGCTCATTTGTAAAGCAGCTTTGCCTGGCGGATGCAGGAAGGTGGGATGGAAGGGCGAAACCGCAGCCAAATGATGGTAGGATAATATAGAAAGGCTCTTTGCATATAATAATGGCCTACACTATATTGACAAACCAAAATGGGTAATAAACCTCTCAGTCACAATGGTATTTTCTTTTCCCTAAAATCGATGGACGGCTTTGTAAACGAGGTATAAGCGAAAACGTATCTCCCGATACTAATAGAAGAGCAGTTTGAACAAAAGGATGTGTAAGCCTAAAGTTTGTTGTAATAAAATGTTTCTTGCTTTATACAACCCGTGCCTAATTTATTGCTTGCATCACTGTTTATACCAGGCAAAATAAAGTTGGCGGAGCACGCACTAGCGGCGTAATGCTAAAGAAACAGGAGAGCTGGCGGCCCATCTCCCTTCGAAGGAGACTCGGCTACTGTATCATCATCATCATTATCATCATCATAAACAACAACAACATCCAAAACAACAACAACAACAGCCGACAAAGACGACCGCCGGACGAAGGCCTCTGCAATCGACCGCCAACGGCTCCTGCCCCACGCCGCTGAAATCCATTCTTTGCCCCGGAATTTGTTTATTGACTTCCTCCATCGAGTAATTGGCCTCCGTATTTTCTATACCCGTTTCTCAGTGTACACTCTGTCACCCTGGTAATCTATCGATTATAAATTACCCTAATTACCCGTTAGCCCGAGTCTATTTCTTTACCCTTAGTTCAACTACAATATCTTCTATACAAGTTTGTTTTCTCATCTAGGAAGCATGTTTGCTTTCTCTAAGCATTATTTTGATCAATGTTCGTCCCATGACCCGTTGAGGAGACCTCAGTTTGCTTTCAAGGTCTCTAGAGAGGCGCCCAATTTGCGCTCCATATGTTATAACCTCACATTTTACAATAAACGTCTGTTCTTTAATTGATTCGTTTATTTATTTCCCAACTTCACTCAGAGTTCTTCACGACATGCAGGTCCATATAATTTCGTCCGCAAGCTTTCAAATCTGTCCCAAGCGGACTGCGTTAGCACGCACTAGAACCTGCAGGCAGGTCCAAAGCCAACGCCCACGCAACGAAAACAAAGGAAATGGTACGCGCCGGAGATGCGGTTCATATCTTGCGATTTCTTCCTTTACGGTGTAACCGGGTAATTAATCGGTTCATGCGTTCAATGATAGTGGCCAACGAGCCAGTTTCTTCAGAAAGTTTACTCAGTTTTTGATATGCGTCCGTGCTGTTGTGTTCATGGGTGACTTTAATTGCGTCTATAAACCGTGTGATTGCGCCTTGCGTCATTCATATACGGTTAAGAGCGCGGAATGATTGTTGTCTGTCATTGCGGCTTCTGACGTAGTGGACACTGGTTACCATTTCCCCTCTTTGGCTTGACAGCATTTACATATCCTCTGCGCTCCTTTCCGACCGTAGTGTATGTGATGCCAAAGCCATTTCCTTTTCGGATCACTGTATTGTCATTGTTAGCCTCGGCGGAGGTGATCTCAGTACTTTCTGACCCTTCTGGGCGCTATGGAACCTAATTCAGCTCTATTACGGGATGATACCTTTTGTTTCCGTGTTCGGGACACAATTCCAGCATGCCTTTCCATGAAGTTGCCTTTACGTGCAGCATGGGAGGTGTTCAAGTAGGAAGTTTGGGCATATCAATTGAGTGTGGTTAGATAAATGCTTTCTACAAGCATTAGCAGGAAAAATCCCTGCATAAGATCCTTTATAAACTCTACGAAATTGAGAGCGAAATGCCGGGCAATTGCGTGGAAGAAATTGGTACCGTAAAATGTCAGCTTCACTAGTTTGATGCCCGCCAGTATCGATGTGCACGTGTTTGGTCCCGGAACAATCGTGCTATGCACTCTGAGAATTCAACACGCCAGGCTTTACTTGACAAGCGCAACCACGCTGCCACTGAGTGTATCGGGGATATACATTGAAATGGTGTTCTTTTGACTAGCGCGCAAATGACTACATCTGACTTTGCAAATTAATTAAAGGAACTATTCAGCGGCGACTTTGATTCCATTGATACTGACCTATGGGGACATTTTATATCTCTTGTAGAGCCATTGACCGATGAAGCCAGTTCTATTATAAGTGGCCCTATTACGCTAGATGGCTAAGGCGTTGCGCTGCTGAGCACGAGGTCGCGGGTTCGATTCCCGGCCGCGGCGGCCGCTTTTGTGATGGAGGCGAAAAGCAAAAACACCCGTGTCTACGAGATTTCGGCGCACGATAAAGATCCCCAGGTGGTCAAAATTAATCCGGAGCCCTCCACTACGGCGCGCCTCATCGCCTGCGTTGCGTCGGCGCGTTAAACCCCACAATCAATCAATCATTCTATTACGCTAGGCGAGATAGAGGCTGTAGTCGATCATATCCCGGTCTCCAGAAACCACTGGCCCCGATGGACTTCAAGGGGAGTTTTATACGACTTTTGATTCTTTTTCATGTATACTAGTTTTTGGAGTTGTTGAATCCTGTATGGAGGTGAATTCTCTGCCGCCGTCACTCACGAAAAGCCATACCCTAATAAATCCCAGAAGTAAAGAGCGTTAAAAATTATGGTCTATGGGCCGCTACAGGCCAATCACTCTGACATATGTTGATTACAAAATTTTTGCGATGAATATTATCTGATCGTCTATAGTTTGCCATGTCAATACTTAAGGGCCAGCGTGTGGACTGCGCGACTGACCAGCACAGACACATCACTCGAACAGCACTTCAGGGGCGCTATTCAAGAAGGCCAGACATAGCTCGCTCCCGAGTTTCCAGCTGCTCTAGTTAACAAAGTAGTGATTGTACAGCATCAGATAAACCTTAAGTGACCCTGGCGCAATCGCGCGGTGCACGCTTGGCGTTATCGGCGCACCCAGTTGAGGCCGCTCACGTTCAAGAAGCACGGCTTGTGCGAACATCCGTAAGCAGCGCCATCTAGAAACAATTGCAACATGCACTCCGTTGCGTAATGTATTCTCTTCTTTTAAAACTCCGGCCTGGCCCAGCCGTCTTTTAAAGCTGTGCCCTTTAAAAGCGGCGCAGGGTGGATCCGGTTTTTCTCCGTGTTCTGTTCTTCCACTAAAATGGGCTTGCTACGCGTTTTGAGGGTGGCTCCAGTGGAGCTCAGCGCAAGCCTAAACTAATTAGGACAAGCAGTTCAATCTAGCGAAAGAAACACGCCCTTCTCCCGACTGCTAAACGTCACCGGCTTTGTTTACGTGCCGACGGCGGGCGTGGTATCCGATATAGGCCCAATTTTGCATGTCAGGAGCGTGTTTCTACATTTTACGAGTGCGTTTTAAATGTTGAAGGTGTGTAAGTGACTTCGTGGCTACGACACTAACCCACAGGCAAAGTGTACGCGATGGCAGTCATGGTTGAGTGGGGCTTTGGTGGCTACGCCGGGCACACAAATGTGCTGGGTGTGTAATTGCCATTAGAACTCGGAGGAAACTATAGGTATTGCGCCCCCAAGTTGAACTCGTGACGCTAGTGGTTGCGGCTGCTGCGGCGTGGTTCATTGTTCATGGTCGCCGTAGCAGGCGTATACAGTGGAACCCCAATAATACGACTTTCAAGAGACCTCTAGAAAGTGTCATATTACCGGGGTGTCATACGACCGGGCTGCAGGTTAATGCCGGCCTACTAGAGGGTCTCACGTGACAGGTGGGCTGCGAACTTACTTAAACTACTATATTTAGCGCGTTCTTGCGTGATTTGCGAACCTTTAGCTGAAATCACAAGTTTAAAAAATTTAGGGACGTTCTACACGGTGAAGAACGATGACCAGCAAAGCTGCGGTGCCGAGCCTCAACGTGAGCTTTGACTGGGTCGTAGTCCAAAGGGTTCACGAAACAAAACACCTTTGTTTTTAATTTGCCATTGAGCATAGTTCCTGGTTAATTAACTGAATGAACTTTTGACGAACTAGAGTTTTGTTTCGTTGGAGGAACATGGGGCTCTCCGTTTCTCTCCCGTAGAATCCAGTATGTGCTGACAGCGGACGAGAATTCCGCAATATTTACAACTTCACTGTGGACCATGTAATTTTGAAAACTACATAAAACCCGGCGTTGTGTTAGAGTCGTCTTATGAGCTAATTGTCATATAATTTCTTTCGGTTGAGTTTCAATAAAACATGCGTTAGAGCCACTTTCTCTATTGGTATTCCCTCCGAAGATTGACGCGATTCACTGGGCAACATTCGATGTGGGAAAGCCACCTTACAAAGATCAAGCTTGCAACGATTGCCTTAAAGTCTGCTTCACCTCCTAACACAAATGAACTGCTGGGAAGACATTTTAGGGCGCAGCCTTCTGGCGCCCGTCTCTGGGCTCAACCGCTTCGGCGTCGTCGTGACTGAGTGAACGATGGGAAGACCGACGAGTGAAAGAAATCAAAGCAGGAGAATGTCGCGAAATTGGGCGGGGAGGGCGGGTCGCCGTGGCGGCACGAGCCAGCGCTCTCCGGAAGTGTGCGGGGGCGGGGGGCCGGAAGATGGAAATGGCAGTTGGCTGTGCCCGCACGAGGAGCTCGACGCTTGGCAAAAACGTGAAGGGGCGTTCTCGTGACAATGATGTTGATGTGCATTCGCTAATGTTCAGACTACCAACTTAACAGCCGTATCGTGGGCTACGGATGTAGAAAAGCAGCGTTTCATGCAGTTCGGCTGGCTGTGCGCTACGGACGTAAAAAAACGGTGTTTCACGCAGTTCGGTCGGCTGAGACGTCACATGACGTCATTATTTCAAGATATTGCGACAGTTGCGACAATAGTCTGAACCCTGACTAGGACGAAGTTCGCGGTCGCTTCCTGAGACGCACTTCGCGACGCCGCCGCAGAGGCTCCCCGTCTAGGCATCGCCGCCTGTATTAACATTGCCTGACGCGTCGCGCGCTTTTCAATTGGAAGGGTAGGGACGCTTAGTTCAGGCACTGATCCGCTACGTGGCGCGTGCCGGCGGACATCTCGCCTTACGTCAGTGCTCGCGAGTGGCGAACGCTGCACCCACTTCTACGACGTGTGTCTGTCAGCTTGCCTGTTGGGCTTCAAGAGCCGTTTCGCTTGCATCTTAGCCGCGACGGGGCGCTATTTCTGTGGCGCACTGGGGGATCTCGTTCAACGTGTCGCTCGCTTCATACTTGCTGCATTTGTCCAAAGATAAAGACAGAGGTGGACTGAAATAGTGTGAGAACATACTGATTGTCGGGTAGACATATAGCTAACAGAAAAACGATATTTTCGGATGGGGCAGCCATTATTTTACTGATATGTTTCTTTCTGGAGTATTTAGAGAAGAAAAAATTGCGTGCACGTTTTTTGTTCAGGCGCTCACTTCTACGATTACTTTCCAATAATATCACGTGCTTGTAAACTTTAGAAAATTATAGGAAACGAAAGGATAAGCAGCTGGGATCCCGCCACGCTGTCCGGGCGCTTCTACAGTATAGTCCTCAATTTTAGAAGTGCGTACCGATGCGGAGTACGAACAGCGGGGTCAAAACAATACCTAAATGCGGAGGGGATAGAGGTGGGATGCCACACTCAGAAAATTTCAGGGCCTGTGATCCGAGTAGATAAGCGCGCAAAGCCGGCATCAGCCTGCGGCAGCGCAAGGGATTTTGCTTCGTGACAAAGGAAGTTTTATCAGTGACAGACCAAGACAGACAGGCATGGTGAAAAACAAGAAGGCGTAGGAGCGCCGCCTCGAGAACGCTAAACAAACTTTCCACTATTTTGCATAGTTTCCGAGAAGCGGCGCTGGCTGGCGGACACAAAAGCACGCTGGAAGGCTACGGAGCGGGGAAGGGTAGGAGAGAGCAACAGGAGAGTGGCTGTTCGGCCATTTTTCGCTCACGCGTTAGGCAGTGTTTATACAGGCGGCGTTGGTCTAGGAAACCCACGACTGAGTGCTGCCCCAGTGCACTGCAGCCATTAGGAATGAGTGCTGAAGTGCGAGTGATGCAACCGGTCGTCCGCATCTGCAGCGGGTGTTGTTGAACGCGCACATGCGCTCTCAGCCCGTTCTTACTGAGCAATGAGCGACGCAAATGGTGAAACTGGGTCGTCTGCTGCTGCTTCTAAACGAGCTGCCCCAACAGCTGCGCCTAAATATCGCATTAGGAAGTATCGTAATCGCCAGCCAATTTTTTAAACGAAATATAAGCCGTCTTGTATAAAAATATAAAGGCCCTGGGACCTTTCCAATTTTCAATGATTTTTTCCATGCTCCGGGTGTGTGGCGCGCAGTTTTACAATCCCGGGGATTTGAGTGCGCTCCGCAACGTGGCGCTACGCTCGCCAGCGATTCTGGTCTACATCACTCTGTTACCGGAGACGATCTGCTCAATCCTAGCCATAGACAAGTCTTCTGTAAAAAAGCAACGCCTATGATATGGACACCTCCCCTCAATGGCGTACAGCTTGGACGCCAGCCAGGCGTAGCGCGCTACGCGAAACCGATGCCGTCCCACGCTATTTCCAGCCCGCCAGCACCAAGCCTTGCGCGCGCGAGATGAGGCTAACGTGGTCCAGCAAGTTGACTGGGGGAAAAGCGAGCGTGAAACTGCCAAGGCCAAGTGAAACAAACGATAGTACAAGGCGGAGATGAACGAAAAAAACCTTACGTTCAGGGACGGCGGACGAGCCCTAGTGCACATGCGCTAACTACACATCAAAAAACAAAGAATGCTATTTTTTTGCCTGATGTGACGTCATGGTTTAAGAAAAATTGCAGCTGTAGTCTTGTTTTCTTCGCTGCCCTTCTCATCGAGGTTTTCCTTTGCCTTTGCAGCGGTGATTACGGGCTTTGTGTATAGGGGTTGGGCTTGCGATTTTCGTGATGGCGCTCCCGAAGAGCTTCTGGAGAGTACTTACGAAGGTGTGCAGCGTATGATGGGAGCGCCGCGTGTGTGCGGATGCCAAAATTGCGGGCAGTACGTTACGACGCTGACCACGGGTAGTTCACTGTACCACGGCCGTTCTGCATGAGCTGTTCCGCCCCGGATTGTGAGAGTGCGCTCCCGACGAACTTGTGCGCTGCGTATTATTAGAGTGACGTGATGAGGCCGCTTGGCATTTCGTCGCCTTCGTGCAATGGCGAGAGGCAGCAACGCCGGTCACACGAGGACATGTGAGAGCGCATGACCACTTCCATCGTAACCAAGCTGGCCACTGCGAACGATTCTACGCGTATAACTGATTTCGCACCCAACAGCTACGTTGACCAGAGTGCTATGTTTCCGTACCTGTGCAACGTAAGGTATAATTGTGTTTGCGGAGTCGTGAGGTAGGCAGGTAATCTTCACCATTGCGAAGGCGTAACTATTGTGATCCCCAGGGGGTCAAAATTGATCTGTAGCCCTCTACTACGACGCGCCTCTTCAACCATTTTGCGCGGCGAGTTAAACCCCACAATTAATCAATCAGATTGGTAACTATCATGTTGAATAATCTCTCCGCTCATCACTTCATTGGTCAGGAACCTTAAGCCAGCTGATAATAGGACACGCAGCCCGGTGGGTGGGCGAGCTGCGTGCATCACAAAGGTTTTCAGAAGAACTGCGAGCTGGGCGTGTTCTCACCATGAACAAAGGTTTTGTTTATGCTGTTACCTGCTTAGGATCCAAGCCTTAACCATACACATCGAGGCCTGAAGTAGTGAATGAGAAAATACTATCTATTTCCACTTAGCCCTGCTACCAAGCATCCATCATTATATGGGTCCTCTAAAGTTACTGTTTTTATAATTGTTATCTGTTCTGGCGGCACGTTCAAGCTGGTATATGGGCATGCACTCAACAGATGCTGAACATTTCACCCAATATGCCTTGACGTGTGCTGTCGCACGCCATAGAACAATATTGTACTCCAGGTGGTCCTTTTAGCAACAGATCTTACGATGTGCAATGCTTTGAAGTCCATTTGTTTGCAGCAGTCTTAGAGCTAGTAAGTTATTGCTTGTCAAGCAGCTCAAATGTACCACTACAATTTAAAACTGAAATTAGTCAGGGATGAGGTTTTCCATGTCAGTTTTCTCTATTCAGCAGTGATGACATTGGCAGCTGAGGGTTTTATGTCAGTACAAAGACAACTTACCTTTTATATGTATATATATATATATATATATCTATAATATATATATATTATCCAAGTGCCAAGGAACTCCCATCGTTATAACGGATAATTGTTATAAGCGATTTCCGAAATAAAAAGACGGAACAGAGCTCAAAAGATTTTGTTCGCATGACAGCAAGGACGTACTACTACTAATTTGCGGATAAAAAGCCACAGTCGGTCACCTTTGTTTGCCGGGTGTGAAGCTTGCGCAAATATGTTCGACGAGCACTTATAGGTGCTTCACCTAGCTGAGGTAAATGCCCTTGATGAAACAAAGTCCCCGAGGGACTGTCACGCCTTGGGCCTCCTACGAAGACACTACCTGAGCAGGCTGCGCAGCCGCGTCATTAGAGTCGTCACTGTTGCATTTTTGGTTCACAGTAAAGCAGGATTAAATCGTTATATCCGATATATTGTTATAAACGATATAGTTATAATTGGACGACTCTCTCTCTCTCTCTCTCTCTCTCTCTCTCTCTCTCTATATATATATATATATATATATATATATATATATATATATATATATATATATATATATATATATACATAGAAGTGTGAGTATCAACTTTGTGTTTGTGAAAGTTAAACTTGGCTGCCAATTGAATAAACTATTTTTGTAAACACATTATAAAAACTGTCTCCAAATGGAATGTTTTAAAATCCGACAATCTTTGTTTTCGTGTTTATAGTTATAAAACATGATTTCCTAAAAAAAAGATCGCTTAGGCAGTCAGAACTAGATACATCTCTGTTCAGGTACTAGTGCTTGATATGCAAAATATTTAATGTAACAGATGAAATAAAAAGGCGTGTCAAAGCAGATAAACAATAGTTTTGCATACGTTGCTACGGAGAAATGCGGGCTCCTGAAAATACTGTGGATACAGATAGTATAATGAGGTACATTTAATATGACGGGAAGAAGACCCCCCAACATTGAAAGGAGGCTGGGCATGTTAGTTGCTGGTAAGACCTTACCAGAGTCCTCCGAGCATTGAAGGACTCTGACTTTACCAACGAGCCAGCAATAGCACCTGTTTTTGCACTGGTGCCATAAAATTCACAGGGCGCCTATTTTCAGGTGTAATTTTTCTCTCGCAGTGTTGCACTTGATCTAACATACAATACAGTTAGCAAACACTTCTTTGGTGCAAGGCTTCTGCGAATCAAGCTTTTGGCACGCTTCCGGTGTCATGCGAAAAAACGAACCCGTATGGCCTACCATGCAGTGAAGCTTGAAAGTTTGCAAGTCTTGCGGCAGAGCAAACATTCTTTGCTCTACTATTTGTAAAATTCAAATATTTACAACAGCGCTGCAAATCGAATGCCAAAAACTATTCGCAAAGTATTGGGTGTCGAGTGCTCACACACCTTTAATTATACTGCCTAGTCACTTAAGTACAAGTGTGTTATAAATTTGGACAAACATTTTCCATAATAAAAGTTAAAAAGGCCTTTTGAGGTGTTCATTACGTAAGTTTAAGACGTTTATTTGAAATCACTACTAAGCGTTAGGTGGAGTTGATTAGATGGTTAAGCTAGCTTTCTTCCGTGTACTATCTCCTTCATTCCTTTAAAGTATGGGCATTCGAAGGGGCTCGTGTATGGTAATTTGTTGTATTGTAGTATGTGTGGGTTTGTAGGCGTCTTTAGAATGGCTTTGGAGTTAGTTCGGTCAAGGAATCAAGTGAATCTTTTCTGTTTTCTATGAGTCCCTGGGTAGTGCATTTGTGGGCAGCAGTGCGTGCCGCCTCATTCCCTGGTAGCCTAGCAAGGCGTGATGTCCTGATGATGTAGATGATCGCTAGCTTTTTTATGCGTTTTAGTGTATTTGAAGTGTGATGCATCCTTTTCAATACAGGAAACGTGCTTGCTGACAGTCAGTGGGGATGATGGTGGAAGCTGTCGTGGCTATGTTTGCATAAGGTTTTTTGTAACGTTGTGGAGGTGGTAGTGGCGAGTGGCAGGCATCAAGGGTTTCTTACAAATCATTAATTGCAGACGTCCCAGGGTTATGTGCTGAAATATACATTAAAACAGTGAAGTTAATGAAGATAGCTATGCAGGCTAGCTGGCACTTCATGGTGGAAAGTTTGGTTAAATGTCAAGCTTCACTCAAGAAAAGGGTGGAGAGAAGAAGAGCACTATTAACAAAGCTTTATTTTCCTCTGAGAGTGATTACAAAGCACACAAATGCCTTATGTGACACTGGCTTAACACCACGTGTAAAACGCAATTACAGCTGCTGTATAATTCACACTAACTAATCGGTAATTTATTATGCATTTGTCTCTCCTCTTTATCACATAGCCCTGTCGTCATATCAAATTCTGGCATGCAGACGCCTGGTCTTCATTGAGTCTTCGAGTGCAGCACCAAATCGTTTTCCCTTTCCAGTTGTCAGCAATGCAGCATGTCCCACTACCGCCTGTTAGGGCAGTGCCTTGTCTGTTCTTGGAGCCGTCAAGATGCATTGAAATACGAACAACAAAGCACGTAAATGTCATTACATGCTGTGCATCATGGTGATGGACTGCGTAATAACAGTGGGAACAAGTTACAAGAATTAGTGTCCAACGGGGACATGGAAATAGCATTTGAAAATGTTGATTGATCTTGATTCGAACTTGGGACTACCACTTACCGGAGCCGTCGCTCTACCGACACAGCATCGGGACCACCGGTTCTGCGGTGGTGCTGGGTTCAATTCCTGGACCAGGACGAAGTTTTCTTCAACTGTGAAGTTTCCAAGAAAGCTGTACAGCTTTTCCTCGTAGCCGTCTGGCTTCATTGAGGTGGATATCAAAGTTTCCTTCATAGGAACTTACTCCACCTTGAAGATTTACGCTAAATCTGGTAAATTAACATCTCTCTACAGCTTCGAGTTGATCAATTCGCTCACGCGCTACGAACTGCTTGCCTCCTGGTTAGCTGTTGGTAAAGTGACTCCTCCGGTGAAACGGTGATCCTGGGTTCGAATCCTGGACCACTACAAAACTTTTTTCAACTGCGAAGTTTCTGATAAAGCTGTACAGCATTGGTTTGTAGCCTTACGGCTGCATTGAGGTGGGTGTTAAACTTTACTTCGATGTCAATGTCGCGTACGGCAACTGGCCTGTGTAGGGTGAGACAATCCCAAAGCGCCAGACTGCTATGAAGCTCTACCAAGCATAGTGCGCACACTACCAAAAAGAGTACACAGCGGTACTTCTAAGTACACTTCCGCAATTTCCAATGTTTGCCCTAACATTCTTATTCCTATTAAATAAATATGCATAACATTTAATTGAAAAGAGCTCCTACTGCAACCTCTGCCTATCTCATGTTTGCTTGCGGCCGGCTCGGCCACTCGCACGGCTGTGCATATTATATCATAGGTTGTAGTGCGGCAACTGAGCTAGGGAGTCACATGGCCATTCCCTTTTCCCATAATTACATATTTTATTTGAGGAAGCTTACGTCAAGAGTAGTGTCAGTATGCATTTTACCAGGCAATATTTTGAATGAACCAAACTTGTGTTTTGTCTGTAGGGCCCCTTTTAACACCACTGCGCAGCTTGCAGACATCTCGTGTCAACTGGACAAGTGTCCATTGACTGCAATATGACAGCGCCTGCCGTTGCCCGGGTACACTTCCCGTGGGCCATCTCCGATGAAAGTTTAGACCAGGAGAAGAGCCCCCCCCCCCCCCCCCCCCACACTCAACGGCTTTATGGACACCCTCTTGCACTATGGACATGAACAGTATCACCAGTCCCCCACCCCCCCCCCCCCCCAACCTCACCTTTCCCGAGCCGAAACGGCCACACTCTGCCGGCTGCAGACCAACTCCCACCCCCACCCAACCCTCATCCACCATATGTGCCGCACTCATTGCAGCATCTGCAACTTTTGACCACAGCTTAGCACCCTGTATCATGCCAACACTATACATCCATCAGACCCAATCTCCATCTGACGGACGAGCAGTGGGAATACCGGCTCTCCAGCTCAGATCCCTTGACCCAGCACATACTGATAGAGAGGGAACGAGCAGCCAGCAAGGACCAGGGCATTCCGGGCTAGCGGGCGCCCCACACATTTCCGGTGCTCCCGCTATCCTGCAGTAATGAATCCACAAATAAAGATGTTTATTCTCTTTCTTTCCATAGCAAGGGTGGACACTAACTCTTGTAAATTATTCCTATATTCCATAAACAGGTCATCACCAGGATGTACAGGATATACTGAAAATCACACGCTCTGTTGTTTTTATTTAAGTGTATCTTGATAATACATTCACCCACACGTCAATGGAATTTTATAAAATATGTTTAAAACACGAGGAATGAAGCGGCGTGCTTTTCTATGCACAGAGGAAGCCTAGGCCCAGACCCGTTTACTACTCAGTAAAAGCATAGAGCTTGTCTTGTGCACTGAACAAATACCACGCACTTACTGGCATTGGCATCCTCTACACTTTTCTTGATACCATGTGAGATGCCATGTAGGTATGCAAGGACGGCAATTGTCCTGCATAGCCTGTGTTGGCTTCCAAACGATAACGTTGAAAGGAAGCTGACACTAAAGTACAGAACTGCAAATTGGCGCTCAGAAGGCAGGTATTCCACTCGCGGAGCAGCAGCGGTGGTGTAGTAGTATGGAAAAGATCAAACGTGGGGTACTGCCGCAACATAAGTTTTCTTTTTGTACCATAACATTTCACATCACTGCGGTTCAATGACCAAACAGAACTAGTAAAGCTCGCTTTGTGAAAAGAAGAGTTAGGGTATGGAAAAAACAGATATGCAAAAACAACACGCAAATTTAAAGACAAGCATTCGAAAAAAAGTTGTTCTGCAAGCGAACACTACAAGAGACACCATGTGACTGCCGCAGGATTCAAACTTCGGCCAAATTTTTTGTATTGGTGCACAAGGGAGCCAAAATGTTCCTGCAAATGGAAACGAGAAATTATCCTCCTTTGACATATTCAGCATGTCGAAGTGCAGAGGCCAGCAGCAAAATCGGCAAGTTCAGGGCAAACAACTGCATGTACACAGAAAAAAACAATGTGGTGTTTGTAACAACAGAAAATAAGAAAATATTTAAGCCTGCTGTTTAATATTCTACCCATTAAACGAGCTATATCCAAGTTACAGGTCAATCCGTCCTCAACAGTGGCCACTGATTTTATTAAAATAATGTGGTGTTCACAAATGTATTTCGTGTACGAGGACGTACAGAAACAGGTATCACCTGTGGAAGATACCTCTCTCACTTGTACAAAACCCAACGTGAGAAGCTGCAGGAATAATGAACAGATATTAGATGTGGCGTTGGGCGACATAGTGTGAGTAACGAACCAACGCCTCGCCTTTTTAGAAGCGTCGTAGGACCGACGTCTGCCGTCGCCTGAGAGCTGAACGTCATGTAACAAGCCATATATAGGCACGAATTACACAGTAGGCAGTAAAGCCAGTGGAGAGCGTCGTTTGGTGTGTGTTTTGCCTTGAAAGGGGCATGCATCTGCTCGACGGGGCGAATGCTGCAAACAGTCAAGAGTGCATTAGCAACTCGTCAGGAAAGCAACGCTGTCGAGACCAGCGAAACTAACGTGCATAATTGAAAACATTTTATTTCTTCGCGCGAAGAGCCCTCTGGAATTATTTAACAGGAATACGCATAGACATCCTGAATATAATGCTCAGGAGGTTATGACAGCACGCAGTGAGTACTAGACACAGGGTTCGACGAACCAAAGGGATGCGCAGGAATCACCTTCGTAGGACGTCATAGTCTTGTCATGTTACTTCCGCGTCAACGACCGTGTGCTGTGCGACATGGGTTTCTTGCGAACGATCGTTTGCAGTTGGCCACGATAGCAGCGCGCTTTGAAGTCGAAGGCATACGCGTAGGCAACCAAGCGCGAAGCGGCTTCAACACAGCACTCGCATAATACGAAGCGCTGAAGTTCGCCTGAAGCGCGCTCGTCACTTTCGCAAACGAGGCGGCAGAGGTGATGCATAACGCCAGTGGTCACTGTCGTAACGTACACCTTGCTATTTAGGAGGGCACACACACGCGGCGTTCCAGTCATACGCTGCACAGTACCATAAGGTATCTCTGGAAATCCTTCGGGAGCGCCCTCACCACAATTGCAACCTAAACACATATGCACCGCTGCAACGACAGACAAACAATACGACGAGAAGATCGCAGCAAAGTAACCAGGCCACAACAGCCATCTTCTTTCACACCTTTACTTCATACCCGGAAAAAAGAAAAAATCGCTTTGTTTTTTTTGAAGTCCAGTTGACGCATGCGCAGTAGGGATCATGCAGCGTTCCTGAACGTCAGGTCAAAAAACGGCATTGCCGTACATGGTGGAGACCACCTTTGAACTGCCCTCGCCACTGAGGCATAGTGGTCAACACATAGGTAGTTTCCCACAAGACCCAGCAAGGCTAAATAGAAAATATGATTCAAACTTTGCGAGTAAACGGTATAGTGCCGAAAAATATGTCTTGGTCTGGCAACACTGAATTGCTGCGGCTGCCAGTGAGTGACCCAACATGGTGGTGCTAACGGGTGCGTGTCTCCACCCTTGCGGCGGACGCGCGTGCATTGAGGCAATATAACCAAGAATAGACAGTAGTTACAACGCGGCTTTTGAAGGCACTGATAAGCAGAGAGCAGAGATACAGGGACAAAGATCGTCGCGAAAGAAAGAAAATTGCACCCACCTCCCCGCGAGGGGAACCCTGTGTACATGCGACGCATCGTGGGGTTCACTTGGTGTTTCCGTTGGATTGATTCTGAAATAGCGTGAAACGTGTCGGGAACGCGTATGATTATTATGTTTTATGATTATCATTATGTTTTATTGGCCAATCTTGGTCAATCTCTCTAAGTGGTACGCTTGGGGCTTCGCTGTGGCAACGACCTTTACTCCATCATTGTTGCTGTAAGTGGGAGCTTCTTTTCTTTTATTGCAAGTGTTAATCATTCCCCCATCATGCGTTGTATCAGTAGCTTCTTGACGTAGTTCGAATGAGTCAAGCATATAAGGCGCGTTCGGAGCATTTGATTCTGTCTCGGTTTTGTGGCGCAGTGGGAAGAGCACCATGTACCTCTCGTTCCGCCCACGGGGTACTGGGATCGAAACCGGGCCCCCCTAACTATTTTTTTATAGTGTAGGGGGAGGGGTGTGGACGGACAAAAACGCCGTATGGAGGGACAAGGCGAGTGAATGAGATGCAGTCGCATCTAAAACTTCGATCAAGCTGGCGGGGAAAGTGCCTGTTCGGTCATCGCAGTGAAGTTTCGTCGTATGTGTTTTCGCGTTCGTCGGGGCCTCTACGCGTCCTGAAATGTACGTTCGGCCTGCCACCCGAACTTCCATTTCTCGAGTTTCGTGCGTTAGCGTACTGCTTCCGCATGGGGCCATCTAAGGTTAACACCCGCTCTTTCCTTGCTTGCGTGTGTTCAGTAAGTGGTCCGCCCGTCTGCGGAGCTTTGCATATCAAGCAGCGTCGGACGGGCGTTAAGAATAAAGAATGTCGGGACAAGGCGGCGAAGCGGTGTAAAATATGAAAAAATCGCCGGTTTATTCGCGCCAGGGTACGTCGTATGAAGCGGACCTCGTGCACCCGAGCGCCATGTCACCAGAGGTTTTAACGCGTTATTTTTATGGTCAGTTTGCCGGGACCGCGGTGATTCGATCCTTTGTAAGAAGCGGGTCGTATGTTCGCGGGATGTATCAGCGGAGTTCCATTGTATCAATTCCGATAAATTCTTTTTTCTTTAACGGAGGAGGAATTTATGCATTGGCTTTGCAGCCATCTGGCGCCCGACTGCCTTTGCGACGACTTTGATGCGGCTTTCACTCCATAACTGACGTTGAAGAAGTGTTGCGCGCGCTGCGTTTTAACGCGACGGACACCTTCCACGCGAGCTTCTGTAGCGACCGCAGAAGCGACCGCCTCAATCGATAGTCAGTCGGTGTGTGCTCAATAGAAGTTCTGCAGACATGAACACCTGGGTGGCTCAGTGGCTAAGGCGTTGCGCTGCTGAGCACGAGGTCGCGGGTTCAATTCCCGGCCGCGGCGGCCGCTTTTCTGAGGGAGGCGAAAAGCAAAAACGCCCCTGCGTACGAGATTTCGCCGCACGTCAAAGATCCCCAGGTGGTAAAAATTAATCCGGAGCCCTCCACTACAGCGCGCCTCACCGCCTGCGTTGCGTCGGCGTGTTAAACCCTACAATCAATCAATCAGCTCTGGAGACCTGTTTTTCGCCTTTTTAAGGTTGTTCGCCGGGCATGGCTTACACAGGTTCTACAATGCGTTTATCCGTCTCTCTCTCTTAATCGCTCTGCGTAGTACACAGGGTTATCAAAATTAGGTCGACAGGTTTTCTTAAAATTAGGCGCTTAGATTTACGCGAAGGCCACCTTCACAGTGAGGTTATGCAGCCAGGCGATACATGATTAGGTGGTAATTATTGATGCCGGTGGCTTAATTAACTGAAATCGAATAATTAACTTTTTAGTGGCTCCAGGAAGCAGGCCTGTTTGTAATGAAAAGTTCGACGCAATCGCGTTTCTAAGCAGTTTCAATTAGCAGAATTCTTTTAGCGCATCTGTACTCCGAGATATCAACTGCGAAGTTTAATTGCCATTCGCATGTTTACGCATGCTAGACAGCGAGGGCCAGCGCAAGGCTCCTCCCTTGTTTTCTGTGTTTCGATAGCGGTTCCGAGTACTGGATATTGCGGTAACGCCAGCCCAGAATAGACGGGTACCAGTTATCACTTTTGCCTATACTTACACCCCGTTGTCCAACGTAACACCTTACACAGCAGGCACGTGATAAAAAGGAGGAGCTTTGCGCCAGTCTTGGCTGTTCAGAATGCGTAATCATCAGGACGGCAATTAAACTTCGCTGTTCGAGATCTAGGAGTACGGATGCGCTAGAATAATTCTCCCAATTGAACTTCTTAGAAACACGATTGCGTCGAAATTTTAATACAAACATGCCTGCTTACTGGAGCCACTAAAAAGTTAATTATTCAATTTCAGTTCATTAAGCCACCGATATCAATAATTAACATCCTATTATGTGTCCTCCTGGCCGCATAACCTCACTGTGAAGGCTGGCTTCATGTAAATCTAAGCGCCTAATTAAAAAAAAACCTGTCGACTTAATTTTGATCACGCTGTATACAAAATGCGAATGCTAAATAGGCACGCTGAGCCTCCGGCTTCTTCGATATTACACTTCTGCCAAATGATGATTAATATTAAAGATGTCTACAAACAAAATGGTTCTCAGCCTGACTGATATCTCATGCTGATTAGTTATTCACTGTTGACCACGTTTTAAACACATTCACATAATTGCTCACTGTTTTTAGTTTCGTTCTTCATTTTGAAATCATCCTTTATATGCGTACGTTCAGGATGAAAACGGCGCAAGGAAAAACGAAGACAGAGATAGCGTAACCATGAGCGCAGTGCTGTTAACCCTATCTCCGTCTTCATTTTTCCTTGCGCCGTTTTCATCATGAACGTACACCAGTTTTCCCAGTCGGCCGCACTCCTTCGTATGTGTTCATAGTTGTAAATATGTCTTGTAAATATCATTTATTACATTGACCTTTAGTGCAATATATACCATGTAAAAACCAATAAAAAGCGATGACCGCTCAATCGGATAGGACCCGGTGGCCCGGATAGGACCCGGTCACTGTTCGTATACCGTGCTAACACTTCAACATAACGTAAAATACTTGGGGTTATATTTTGACGACACATTTAATTGTAGCCTTCACATTGAATACGTTGCCAAACGTCTTAGAGCAGTGTGCTCTTCCTTGTACGCGCTGCGCTCTATTTGCAGCACTTCAGTTAAAAAGCCTGTATATAAAAGTTTAGCATAGTCCATTATCAAATACGGAATTACCATATACGGCCTCGCATCATCTTATAAGCTCAATATTCTGAACACCATCCTCCATAAAATGTCTACTACTTCGCTTATAGTAATAAGCACCATGGTGAACCAATGGAAGATGTTATGAAACAATATCATGTTTTACCTGTTCAAAAGCAATTTATGTTTGATGCTTTGTGCAAGCATTTTTATCAGAATGAATTCGAAGTGTTGAATGTTAAAGCTGGGCCTTCGAGAAACGTTGACGTGTTTTATTGCCACGTGTGCACATTTATTACGGTAGAAGAACCCGTGCCTTTTATGTCCTACATTTATTTAACAGAATTGAAACTGAGCCAGGGGTTAATAATATGTAGCAGGTAAAAACATTTTGATGTCATTTATTGCAGACATTGAATGAATGCATTGCGCTGTTGGGATGTACCTAAAAAAACATTGCAACAATTCGATGTTCGACTGACTGCAAATGCATTTTTTTGTATGCAGGAAAACGTACCTTGGCGTTTTTTTTTATTTCTCTGGGCACGGCAGTTGCTCAGACATTTTCCTTGCGATTGTTGGGCTCTTTGAGCTTTCTATTCCCATTGTGTCCCAATTCGCGCCCTCCTGTGACTGCCCAGTGGCGCACACAAGCCATGCGGCTTATGCGGGCTGGATAATGTTCTGTATTTTCAAGTGTGAATAAACAATATTATTGTTTATTCGCCAGGGACACAGGTTTCATTCCGACCAATGGAAGCTTTTTTTTCTTTCTGACTGGGTGCACAATTTATTGTTTCCCGCATTTGCTAACCTGTACCCTTCGGGCTTTTGGGGTGGCCCAGTGGTTAGGTTCCCCGTTTCATGCCGTAACGATCCAGGGATAAATTTTCGGGACCTTCCTGCCCCGTTTATTTCTTGAGGATTCTCGGTTTTTTGGTGGGACGGACGAATTTGTGGTGGCCTAAACAGCTGTGCTGTCAATGTTAACACGAGGCACCGACAGGCGATAACAAACTATATGGTTATGGGGGGAATGGCCACAGGTTAAACGAACGGGGATTGTGCGACGAGTTCTCGTGGAGGAAGAGGACGAGGTGTGATGGTTGTGCTTCCCTCGGTATGTACCAGCGGCACCCAGTCTCTTGCGTTTTGAGTATTGCAAATACATTTTTCTACGGCATCCTCGCCTCCTAACACCTTGTGGTGGGTGTGCTGGACCCTCTGAGAAGACGGAGCTTCGCAACGGTCGGCAAATTTCGTTCACCGAGCTTTGCTCGGACGACCCAGCGGCTACTGCAGCCATGACAACCCCGCTTCGCAACGAGGCCCCCGCGGCTACTGCCCTTTGAAAAGCCCCCACATCATTTTGTCGCACCACCGGGACCCTCCCTTCTTCTATGGCAGGGCTGACGAGGATGTGGAAGACTGGATCATGATGTACGAGCGTGTCAGTGGCCACAACCGCTGGGATCAGACCATCATGCTCGCCAACTTGTCTTTCTGCATCAATGGTACGGCCCAAACATGGTTTCTCATGAACGAGCACGCCTCACCAGCTGGGACGTTGTCAAAAAAGACCTCAAAGCCATTTTCGGGACGTCAGCTAGTGGGCAGCTCACAGCGAAAACCAATCTCGCATCTCGCGTGCAGAGCCCCACTGAGTCCTACGTCGCGTACATCCTCGACGTACTGGCCCTTTGTCAGAAAGTTGACCGACAAATGTCCGAGGAAGACAAAGTGTGACACGTTTTGAAGGGGATAGTGGAAGACGCGTTCAACCTCCTGGTTTTTAAGAACTGTGACAAAGTAGACGGTGTTATCGCCGAATGTCGCCGCTTTGAGTAGGCGAAAAGCCGTCGCATCGTTCAACATTTCACACGACTTCCGAACACGGCTGCGACCTCGTCGTGCTCTGACAACGTATTGCCAACACCAGCTCAGTTGCCTTCCACAGGGGCAGCACCGACTTCTGAAAATGTGACCAGAATTGTGCGTCGTGAACTTGATGCCATGGCTCCAGCCGGGATTCATCCTAACCAACAACCCTCCAATGTGCCTGCTGTATCTTTGATACAAGCGTTGTACGCGACGAACTCATTCATCTCGCATTGCAGCCTATTTGCGCCGTCATTCATCCAGATGATCGCCCTGTTCCTTCCTTTCAAGCGCCTCGATGCGACAATATACCGCCGCGCTTCCGGTACCGCAACCCACATGAATGGAGGACGCCCGATGACCCGCCAATTTGCTTCAACTGCTGCCGAGCCGGCCATGTCGCCCACTACTGCCATAACCACTCTTTCCAATCGCCCCCGACCAACTTCTCCCGGTACACCGACGAGGGAAATCGACGCTTCTACACCAGCCGCCAGACGCCACCACCCAACTTGCCGAATTCTACCGACAGTCGCTGGTCCAATCGCTCACCGTCACCGCTGACCCGTAAGTCCCGTTCGCCCCGCCGCTCTTCCTCGCCATACCCACGCTCCAACCACGAAAACTAGACGATGCAGCGCCCAGAGGTACCTCTGCATTTTCCCGACGACCCCAAAATCCTCTAACAACGCTGCCTGCCGAAAAGAACTTGTTAGACGTTAAAGTTGACGGTGTCCCTGTGAGTGCGCTAAAAGACACAGGGGCGGAGGTGTCCGTGATGAGTGCGCAACTTCGCTCCCGCCTGCGCAAAGGTTTGACGCCAGCCACTTCTTGTCTTCTAGTCGCTGACGGCGGAACTGCTGCCATCGCGGGCATGTGCACTGCACGCGTCAAGATTGCTGATCATGATACCACGGTCCTGTTCACCGTTTTAGAGCATTGTACCCATGACCTTATCCTCGGCCAAGATTTTCTGTCGGACCATTCTGCGCTGATCGATTGTTCTCTCGGGCTCCTCCACCTTCACCTACCCCTGTCGCCAATCACAGTCGATGAACCCTTGCCCCGTCTGTGCTGTCTCGAAGACAACCGTTTGCCACATCAAGCTCTTTCTTACGTACCACTGTGTGTATCTCCCTCTGTTCCTGACGGCGATTACGTCACTTCTCCAATACCAGCCGTTTTACTGGAGCGAAATGTGACCCTCCCCCACACAGTCACCACGGTCACGCAAAATCGAAAATCTCGTCCCTTCCTAAATTTCAGTTTTTCTACCCAACTTCTGCCGCAAGCCATAACTCTGGGCCTCCTCTCCGCTTCAGAGGAATGCCATGTTTCTGCATTGGCCGTCGATTGCCAACGAAATACTGGCCCTCACGTTCCGGACACGACTGCCCCGACTGAACCTTTTGCGAAAATGCTGGCCCCAGAGTTGCTGCCTGCCCAAGCCGATCAATTCCGCTGCCTCCTGGCTTCCTTTTGGGGCATTTTTTACCTGAACAATCGCCCTTTAGGGAAAGCCTCGCCGGTCACCCACCGGATCAACACCGGCAGCGCAAGCCCCTTTCACAAACGCCCTTACAGAGTCTCTGGTGCAGAGTGGCGAATTATCCAGCACGACGTGCATAAGATGCTAGCGAATGACGTCATTGAAAGTTCTTGCAGTCCATTTGCCTCTCCAGTAGGGCTGGTGAAGAAAAAAGATGGCACATGGTGGTTTTGCGGAGATTATCGGCATCTCAATGCAGTCACAAACAAGGACGTGTATCCCCTCCCAAGGATAGACGAAGCCCTTGACTGCCTTCACGGCGCTAAGTATTTTTCATCCATTGACCTTCGGTCTGGATATTCACAAATCACCGTAGATGAAATGGACCGTGAAAAAACCGTCTTCATAACAGCCGATGGTCTGTACCAGTTCAAAGTGACGCCATTCGGCCTTTTCAACGCTCCAGCCACATTCGAGCGCATAATGGATTAGCTGCTCCAGGGCTTCAAATGGTCCATTTGCCTCTGTTACCTGGATGACGTTATCGTATTTTCTCCCACATTTACTACCCACGTCGAACACGTCTCGGAAATTCTAAACCTTTTTCGACACGCCGGTCTTCAGCTGAATTCCTCCAAATGCCATTTCGGACGTCAGCAAATCACAATCCTCGGACCCCTCGTCGACGCGAAGGGGGTTTGTCCCGACCCTGATAAAATTCGCGCAGTTCAGAACTTTCCAGCACCGCGGTCAACGAAAAACGTTCGAAGCTTTCTCGGACTTTGTTCGTATTTTCGACGTTTTATCAAGAACATTGCGGATATTGCTAGACCCCTCACCAACCTCTTGAAGAAAAACGTTCCGTTTTCGTGGAGCTCCGAGTACGCTTCCGCTTTTACCACCCTTATCTCCGTACTCACGCTCTCTCCGCTTTTGGCTCACTTTGATCCTTATGCACCCACCGAAGTACGCACAGATGCCAGTGGGCACGGAATCGGAGCTGTCTTGGCGCAACGACAGGATGGTCTTGAACGAGTTATTGCCAATGCCAGCCGCCTCCTTTCCACCCCAGAGCGCAACTACTCCATTAGGGAACGAGAATGCCTCCCCTTCGTGTGGTCTGTCGCCAAGTTTTGCCCTTATCTGCATGGCCGCTCATTCACAGTCATAACAGACCACCACGCGCTGTGCTGGCTCTCATCGCTAACAGATCCGGTAGGCAGGTTAAGTCGATGAGCATTGCGCCTACAGGAATATACATTCGACGTAAAATACAAATCTGGACGCTTGCATCAAGATGCTGATTGCTTGTCTCGCCATCCGGTCGATCCACCAGACGCTGCTGATGATGACGACGCAGTCTTTCTGTGTGCTGTATCTCGACTCCTCCACATTCTGGAAGAACAGCGCCGTGACCCAGCATTACGATCGATCATCGACAACATTACCTCTGCCTCACCTGACGCATCGACGGGAATGTTCGTGCTGCGCGATAACATTTTGTATCGCCGCAATACCCGTCGTGACGGGTCGGCACTTTTGCTCGCTGTCCCTGCGCACTTGCGCTCCACTGTCCTCCAGCAGCTTCACGACATGCCTACTGCTGGTTACTTCGGAATGCGTACGCCAGCGTTTTTTAAATGCAGAGCATTTCTTTACCTCACGATGTCACCCGTTCTAGGCGTCCGTAGTAGTCCGCATCGATCGCAGGTGCGCCCTTTCGGCGCGATCATGGCGTGATAAAGGCGGGTGTCGGCGAGGCTGGAACGCACTCATCGCCGCGCTCTCTCGTCAGCCCCGCTCCTCCTCTGCTACTCTCCGCTCGCATCGCGCGCTCTCTCCGCGGCCGGTTCGCGCCCAACCAACACCACCTAGACTTTCAAGGCCTGCGGAGTGCCGCCGTGACGTCACACGGCAGGGGCGGCCGCGCGCCGCCCGCAGAGCACGAAAGCGGAGGTACTGATCAGGTTTAGTGCCGTGTCACTGCAAAAATTGTGGAGTCGTAGTATTCTGTTTCTGTTCCTATGCTTGGACATGACCCCACAGTTTCCCGACCATGTAACGCCAGGCTGTGTTGTTTGAGTAAACATAATCGGTGGCCACAAAAATCGTTTGCACTGTTGCTCGCGAATACTTTCTTGTGTAACCATTAACCGCACTAACTATAAATTCATCAGATAATAGGAGCCTCCTCATTCATTAAATTGTAGTGTATATATGGGAATTAAAAATGTGCTGCACTTGCAACTAACTCTAACGTTTTTCAGCTGCAATCGCAAACGAGAAGTTAGATAGTTTTAAGTGAAGTTATAAGCACAAAACATTAACACACGAAGCACACGCGCTCGTTTTGGATAGTTTTTGGGCAGTACAATGCAATACATGCTGAAAGACTGAACGTAAAGCTAAATTTGAACTTTACCTATTCTTATTTTAAATATGTTCTTTTTGTCACGTACGAACAGCATCATTACGAATATTTTGTTGTAACATGCACACCATATTCAAGTTCACTGCCATGGGCCAAAAAGCGCTGTGAGAGCGTAATCCAAAGCAAGACGGAAAAATAGGATTATTATATGACTAACTGGCTGATCATTCGTGGACGCCATTATAAAGATAATGAAAAATGTTATATTGTGCGCGGAGGTGTCTGCAGCCGATGCCTGTAAAAAGAGTGAGTTGGTAAGAAAAATTTTCACCTCAATAACGACTTTTAATTTTTTTTTAATCCGTTAGAAGCAGTCCTTCACACACTACGCTGAAACTCGAAGGGGCAGGACTATTTGTCATATTTCGCAGGAAACGATGCGACCATGTTGAACTATTGCGCTTATCCTAAATTGTAGGGCATGTCGCTCCACATTCAGATAAAAGTATCACCACAAAATTACTCGAATTTTTTTTTATGAACCCGTTCACGTCAATCCTGAGCCATTTACTTTTTGCTACCGCGCGTAAAGTATTTTTGGGGGAATTAATACGTCTTGATTAGGGAAACATGTGTTATTAGGCCTGTCTTCGTGACTTCTCCGCAAGCAACCTTTTTTTTTTTTGCAGCGAAACATTCTAATGATGCCAGCTATCTTTTAAAAGCATGGAGACAGAACACTACAAATGCATTTACGATGACTTTAAACAGATTTATTGCACTAAAAGAACACCAGTGCTGCTGTGAACAAAGTGACTCACTTGCTCAGCGTTTGAATCTTTTTTTCTTTTGTTTTTGCGCTAGCGTCCGCGATCTTGTCATTCAGTCGGCAACAGAAGTTCTTAAGCAGAATATTTGTACTGCACCACAGCACATGCTTCAGCAGGAGCTCACCCTGGAGTTCAGTGTAGGTTGAAAGTCTTCTCGGCGTACCGCACGTATCCATTTTCGTCGCAACTCGTCTTCTTGAGGAAACCGCAACACCGGCACTTTACACTCGGGTGTGTAATTTCCGCGACACCACGGAACTGATCACTTGCACGGCATCACAAATTTAGCGCGCACCATCCCGACAGAATGACAAAAATGGCACGAATGGCACAAAAAAGAAGCACGGTCAGGATCATGCGCGCAGTACCATGCACGTGGGTGCAGTGAGAAAAAAAAGCTGCCTGAGAACACAGCAGTTTGTTTACAGGCGCCGTCGAAAATAGTGCGGGGTAGGTATCATTGAACCTCCGTCGAACTTGCTTGCAAATAAAGGCTGTAAATTATAAACATAATATTGCGTTATCTTTGTCCACAATTTACCGAACAATCTGTTCTCATTCTACCGCAAAATATACATCGATATTTGTTGTCACTGCGCGAACTGACACAAACACGGGCATGCTGTGTGGCACTACTTGAACATCTTTACCCTAAAGGAAACTTGTTGTGAGGGGTGGCTATGAAAATTCTGGTAAGTTGTGGTTAGTGAACCCTGCCGCCCAGACACTACAAAGGATAAGCCGGGAAGTTATGCTGCTGGGCGCGCCTTTTCTTTTGGTCCCCTTCTCGTTGGGCTTTTGTGGGCCCCATCGGGAGGCAATTAGGGTGTCTCGCGACAATGGTCGTCTTTCTGCTCCGGGACGGGGGACAGTGGAAGGGGTGGCAGGGCCCCCGGAAAAGCTCGCAAGTGAAGCCAGCAGAAAAGTATTTGGGCGTTGCAGGGAAGACGACCCTGTGCTTTGCCAAGAAGCCGACTTTTTCAATTAGCCCCCGCCCGCCCCAGCCCCATGACGTAGGCCGCGTCGCGCAAAAGAGAATTCCGGCTTTATAGTCTAGGTGGTGTTGGCCCAACAGGTGGGGACGCGCGCGTCGCGGGATCAACAACATCTGTGGCGTGATCGTGACGTCAGCATCGCGCGCGCGTGGCGCGATCGTGGCGTGATAAAGGCGGGTGTCGGCGAGGCTGGAACGCACTCATCGCCGCGCTCTCTCGTCAGCATTTGCCACAAGTGCAACAACATTAACGTTAACGTAACGCAAACTACTTAACGTCGTGCGCCCCCGGAAATGCTCTGCATTTGATCGTGCCCCTCGCGAGGGGGATGTTTCTTAGCCCGTACAACGATTTGCGCTTGCTTTAATTTCGTATGCTGGAGCTACTTCGCGGCATTTCGAACGCGCCATAATTTTTTGTCCCAATATTAGAAGAAGGAAAGGACTCTTCTTTAGCGGCCAGCTATGCCAATTTCATTACGAGCTGCTTGTGTAAGCGTTTAGAAAAGATGATAAACAAGCCCTTATTTATTTTTTCTGGCCCGGCCTGTACCATTCCGTCCGCCGCTACGCCAGTTCTTGCGATCTGTGTCAGCGCCGCAAAACACCAACATCGCTTCCTGCAGGAAGACTACGGGCACTCGACATCCCGGTAGAACCTTTTTTCCGGGTTGCCCTGGACTTGCTTTGCCGGTTTCCCCACTCGACATCGGGAAACAAGTGGATTGCTGTCGCTACGGATTACGTCACACGCTACGCCATCACGCGTGCTTTGCCGAGGAACTGCGCTACTGATGTGGCAGATTTCCTTCTTCACGACGTCATTCTCCAGCATGGGGCTCCACGTCAGTTGCTCACCGACCATGACTCTTGCTTTCTCTCACAAGTCGTTGACGACATACTCCGAGCCTATTCTACTAAACATAAGATAACTACAGCGTACCATCCCCAGAAAAACGGACTTACTGAACGCTTAAATCGTACCTTGACCGATATGCTTTGCTGTTACGTTTCGGCTGATCACTGCGACTGGGACGTATCGCTGCCGTAGGTGACGTTTGCATATAATTCGTCGCGGCATGATACGGCTGGGTATTCGCCGTTCTACCTCCTTTATGGCCGTGAGCCCACCCTACCACTGGACACCCTCATGCCTATGTCGGCAGACCAACCCTCAGTGCGATCGGAGCACGCCTGGGACGCTATTGCTCGCGCTGACAATGCTAGGCATATTGCCCGAAACCGCCTTTATTCCTCCCAAGATGACCAGAAAACGATTTATGACCGAAGACATGGGGTGGCGCACATCACTCCGGGATCCCTTGTTCTCCTGTGAAAACCTACCCGCCGTATCGGCCTTTCTGAAAAACGTCTGCCCCCGTGGTCCCTTTCGCGTCTTGCGCCAAGTTACCGACGTAACGTACGAGATCTCCCCTGTGGCGTCGACACCGTCCAGTCACGCTACTTCTACAGCCATTGTACATGTACGATTGAAGCCATATTTTCCGCCCGACGCTGTAACCCCATAGCGCCGCGACGGCGCTCGTTTTGCCGGGGATTAATGGCACGAGGCACCGACAGGCGATAAAAACTATGTGGTTATGGGGGGATTCGCCACAGGTTAAACGAACGGGGATTGTGCGACGAGTTCCCGTGGAAGAAGAGAGAGAGAGAGAGAGAGTTTATTTGCCGTTCAAGAGAGGTACAATTCTTAAAATATACAGACGAGGGTCCCAAAGTCCTATGACTGCCACGGGACCCTCGATGAGCAGTTACAAATCATGACTTTTAAAGAAACAGCATTGAAAAGTTTATGCAATAGCAAAGGTAAAATAATTATCAGATCATCATTATACAGTAGGTAGAAACCTTGTACAAAGATACAATAGCTATACACACACAAACACACACATGCTAAACACTAAGAAGTTCAGGATGCATAATAGTTCGTGCAATAAAGACAGCACTTGTCCGAAAAAAAAATAAAAGTAATCTTAATGAGGTGATAAGATTAAAACACAGTGTGATGAGACATATTGAAGATTTACTTTTAAACCGGGGTAAATGAACTGCAAAGAAAGATACTAGTTCTGCAAACGGAAGAGGACGAGGTATGATGGTTGTGCTTCCCTCCGTGTGTACCAGCGGCACCCAGCCTCTTGCGTTTTGAGTATTGCAAATACATTTTTCTACGGCATCCTGGCCTCGTAACAATATTATAAAGTCATGTCACATCGCAATAACGTTATGAGCAATTGTCCTGCTGGTCTCGATCAACTCACGCCCGGCGCGTGCTATGCTGTCCCTGAGTCGACCGCGATATGCTAATGGTCGGCAGCTCCCTGTTTACTTGTGCAGGGCGAGTTGCTTTGAAGCTTTCGTGTCCAGATCTTAACATAAAACTATTTGAGTACGATAGCGGGCGCGTTTCTGTATTTCTTTTTGGGATTTGCTTAGATCCGTCCTAAATGTTGCAATTAGATTCACGTGTGCTTATACGCATCCCCCTTCACCAAGGGTGTCGCGTCGCTCCCTCGCTGAGGTTCTACATTCCGCCTACAGGAACCTTTATCGCCTCTCGCTTCCCAGTCTTAGCTGGCTGCACAGTCTAATTTTGCCATCTCCACCTACGGAGCAATAATTCTTAACAGTATATTTCCTCACTTTTAATGCCAAGTTGATATCGCGAATTTTAAGGTGTTTTGACTGACGATGTAAAGCATGGTGTGTTTTCTTCAGGTTTGTTGTGGGGGTGATATTTTTGCTGATGTTTTCGCCTCGCCAAATCGCGGAGTCGGATATTAGGCATTCTTACTAACAAGATTTCCTGTAGCTTGTGGCAGAAACAAAGCGAGTGGGTAACACCCGGCGCAAAACCTATGCAACGGTATTGTAAGATGTTTAATCTGATTACTTGTTTGCGATATCGGCTGCGTGTAGCCAACGCCTTTGATTTATATTGAATGAAGGCAAGTTATGGTTCTGTTCTCGTAAAATTCCTCTAGAGGGAAAAATATACAGTAGGGATTTGTGTTGCTTTCAAAAATGTTGTACTATTTCTTACTTCTCATTACTGGGATCGGTAATATTTCACAGTAAGAAAACAGATAACAAAGAAAACGCCGAGGCACTGATTCATTACTAATGGGATTAAAAGAAATATTGGGGAGTTTAGAAAAAAATAATAATCACACGAAGCAGAAAAACAAATTCACCTGCACTTAACATAACAATGTTGTAGTGCCCTACATATTTCCTGAGTTTCCCAAATTGTGCGAACTTATCCTACATTAATGGTCCCGTATTGGTGACCCACCCAAAGCGGACATTCAACATTCACGCTGTTCCCTGCATCAAAACTTTGCTAGCGACCGCCACAAAAAAAGAAAAACAGACTAGAGATAACAAGCGGACTAATTAACATAATTAGCAGAATCTAGCAACGAAAAATCTATGGAGCCTCTTTAAGTTTCTAATTACCAGGCGAAGCTCAGTTAAATTTAATAGCCTTCACAAAAAATTAAATAACATACGTGATGCCAAGAAAAAACATTTTTTTTTCTCACATTCGTAAGTCCTCATTGCGCTCAAAACATTTTACCAATTTGTACCATTTTTCTAACTTACCATAACACAATGTTACCTTGACTGCTACAGAAAAGCCTTACCAGTACATGCGCGATTAACAAAACTCTTGCTGAACATCCGAGAGGAACATAGTCAACATTGGCCTACAAAATGTGGTTTTATAAACAAACTGTGCGTAATTTTCGAATGCTGTAGCTGGGATTTTGTATATATGAAAACGCTCTGGGGAAAACATAGACTGAAGTAGCATTGTAATAAATGGCGTTTTTCTAATGCCGTGTATAAATGCACTTGCCGAATGGGTTCTCAGTATAGGAAAGGTTGCACAAAAATGCTGAAAAATATTGACATGTTTCACCATTGTTTTCCTCAGTGAAGGCCGGTCACGGGCAAACTATTTGTCTGCAGGAGCTACAAAATATTCTGGGGCAGCACGATGAATTCCGTATGCGGAAATGCTTTTTATTATTCCATTGTCAGTATTCCACACGTTCCCCGTTCCCTACGGCCGGTAGCACAAATTAGGGGCGAAGCTCCTCTTGCTCGGGCCTGCCCCGGCCGTACAATGCACATAGATTATGATTGTGGCAGGATCCCCCTAGGGATTGGCCAACCAAAGATTGGTCCAAAAGGTCAAAACGTTCAACGCGCTCGTTGCTACCCAACAAGAAGGAGGGGAAGAAGAAGAGGTTGTCCTTCGTCGCTTGCGAGCTCAAGACACTTTTTTTTTCTTTATTGCCTGCTTGGCGACAACACACAACGTACTGCACAGTACACAAATTAGTAGCTCCAGCCACCAATCGGCTGATGGGGGGGGGGGGGGTTAAAACATCTTAAACTGCGCTAGAACATCCAGAATGGGTAACCACTCAGGTTTTTCCGACATGACTCTATACACTTCTCTTATATAAACAACGCTTTCGATGAAGTACTCCCGCACCGTGCGAGCATCCTCTCCAGCATTCTGAACTGCCACTCGAGTTTTCCACATAGAATGCATACTAAGTGCCATGAACATATCATAGGGCACGCCTCCATCATTGTTTACGGGCAAAAAGCGAATGCCATAAGGCGTTAAGGGCAAGTCTTTTTTCAGGGTTCGTTGGAGGATGTCCCAGTGAAACACCGCATCCCAACAGTCCAGAAAGATGTGCTCAATTGTTTCCAGCTTTTGGCATAGTCTACAGTTAAGTGTCCATGGGTGTACATATGGTCCTTTTTCCTGCAGCCAGGGTTTTACGGGAAGCGTGCCGCTATGAAGTTTAAAGAAGAAAGATTTAACAGATGAACGTACTGGCATTCGCTTCACTCTTTTTAGAACATCTTTTTCCTGAACACACTGCATACAACTGACGATAAACCGGTACAGGTAGACACACATCAATCATATCTTTGTATAAACTTTTCCGTGGTACACTACTCAAATACTCCGAGGAAAACCTAACCCTCAAAATCTTAAAAGCATCCACGACTTCGCGCAAGAACCCACGCACGCGTACACATCGGATTTCAGAAGTTGAAACTACATAGTCTGGAATAGCATCACGTAGTCGGACTTGCACCCCAGTACGTAGAAAGCAATCTCTCTGCTCTCTCCGAAACATCAACCGGGAAACTATTTGTCGGATAAAAAAATCTGCCAGTCCCAATCCACCACTTTTAACAGAGCGAAACAAATTAGTTCGACTCATGCGCTCCCAACTTGAGCCCCACAAAAACACCGCGAACACTCTGTGCAGCTTTTGTATGTTCCTTCTTGACATGCAAATCGCCTGAAGGACGTACCATACCTTGGCAACGGCAAACACATTACATACTGATGCACGGGCAAACATTGACAGATTCCTTCCCCCCATTGTGTTAATTTCTCTCTAACTCTATCAGTTTCTCTGTCCCAGTACTCGCTAGCGTCCTGATAGTTTACAAGCGGGATGCCCAGGTACCTGGTCGGAGTTGTCGTCCAAAGGCATGTTCTCGAAAAACGCTGGCCTACTTTGCCAGTCACCGTGCCAAAACCCTATGCACTTGTTCCAGTTAACTGCACTGGCAGACAACTCGCAAAATCGCTTTAGATCATTTACCACCTCACTCACACTTTTCTTATCACTACAGAAAACCGCGATGTCATCGGCATATGACAAAATTTTAACTTCACTGTAGTGCAAACGGAATCCGTGTATATTCTCATTTTGAAGAATCTTTAAACAAAAGGGCTCAAGATAAATCGCAAACAACAAGGGGCTCAAGGGGCACCCTTGCCTCACCGACGACAGTATATTAAAATTTTCTCCCACTTTGTCGTTTAAAATAACACTAGCTGAGCACTGAGCGTACGACATGTTTACACCTTCGAGGATGACGGATCCTAAATTAACGTGTTCTAACACTGAGAAAAAAATGTTATGCGCAACACGATCAATCTGCAAATCAATTTGAATCATCGCCACGTGGCCCCCTAGTGCGTCGCAACACTGTAATACACTTCTTGCGACATGAATATTGGTAAAAATAGATCGTTCCTGAATTCCACATGTTTGATGAGTTCCAACAATTGTTTTTATGACTCCTTGCAATCTGCTAGCCAAGACCTTCATGAAAATTTTGTAATCAAATTCGTTAAGGTGATTGGCCGATACGACTCTACCGCCAACAGCTTTTCCGGATAATCAGTTTTAGGAATTAACACAATAAGGCTTTTCCGGAACGAAGGCGGTGTTCTCTTGGATTCATACGCTTCCATTATTACCCCGTACAAAATTACTGCTATGTCTTCTTTGAAGAACTTGTAAAACTCGGCTCCCAATCCATCTGGCCCTGGCGACTTTCCTACGCTTAATTCGTCGATGACCTTATTTACCTCCTGCAAACTGATCGGCGCGTCCATGCTTGCTCTGTCATCATCATTTAACTTTGGCATTTACGGCAAGAAAGTTTCCTTGTAATCCTTACTACCTTGCTTTTTACTTCCCAGCAGTTCCTTATAATGTTCAGAAAATGCGCGCTCGATGACTTCAGAGTCCCTAGAAACCACTTTATTGTATGGAATAGCTTTAATCTCATTCTTCTGCGCATAGCCCTTTTCGTCACTCAGGGAACGTTTGGTTGGCGTTTCGCCCAACCAGAGTCGCTCTGCGCGTGCGCGCACTATGGCGCCCCCGTACTTCTCGACATCGATGACCTCCAGCTTATTTTAAATGCGGAGCATTTCTTAGGCTCGCCTGGTCCTGCGTCGTTGATTGCTGCGCCGTCCACACACTCACTGCGCATGCGCAACTCCCCTCCTTAAACCCACAGCTCCGCGATACTACACTATAAAAAAAAAAAGAAATAGTTGGCGGCGCCCGGTTTCGATCCCCCGATTCTCTGGCCGAAACAGGAGGTACGCGGTGCTCTTCCCACTACGCTACAAATTTTTTTTTTATGGCCGGGTTTGGACATCAACTAAAATAAAAAGACATGAACAGCAAGCGTAAACCGCTAACGCTATGGTCGCTAGCGTAGCTCAAATTAAAAACGCGGCATGTTGAATACTTTTTCCACCTCCAAAATCCAGTCCGGTACACACGGCTGGACCTTCCACACTTCTACTATCCGTCTGACGTTCTCGCAGAAGTACTGCCTCGCTGGCCTGGCATCGATATCACTGTTGCGGAAAGCCATGCGAGACCTCCATATGCCGTGCAAGACCAAAAGCATTAACAAATCATAAGGTACACCATTACAGTCTTCTACACACAGGAACCGTATACCGTGACAATCAAGAGGGAAATCCTTTTATAGGGTACGCTGTAGCACGTCCCAAAGAAAGACCGCGTCCCAGCAATCCAGGAACACATGTTCGATTGTTTCGGGCTTCTTACACAGCGTACAGTCCACACCCCACGGGACAAATAGGCCCTTCTCCTGCATTCATGTTTTCACAGGTAAAACACTGGCGTGAAATTTAAAGAAAAAGGATTTGACACCAGGTGGAACCGCCATTGCTTTGACCCGTTTCAGTACATCTTGGCCAGTTCCTGCACGGTACAACGTTCTATACAGTGGAACTGGCAAACAAACATCAAGGAGATCTCTATACAACTTTTTCTTCTGTACATTGCACAAGTATTCCATGGAAAATCGTACGCACAAAAATTCACGCAAATAACCATGAATACCGCCGGTAATGGTTGGGTTGAACTAACAACAAACTGTGGTAAGACCCTGCCCAAGCGTACCTGAATAACGGTGCGTAAGAAAGGATCTTGCACCTTGCGCAGAAAAAAAAAAGGCGGTTTACAACTTGACGCAGAAAAAAGATGTGCCAGTGACAGACCCCCGGAGCGGACCCGTCGAAACAAGTTCGTGCGAATCATCCGCTCCCAAGTAGACCCCCAAATAAATACGGCAAAAACGCGGTGCAACCTTTGCACATTTGCTCGCGCACAGTGGAGCACTTGCATCACGTACCACACTTTAGCCGCGAAAAACAGATTACACGCTGTCGCGCGAGCGAACATTGACAGCATTTTTCCTATCCCTTCCCACTTTTCCGTCCTATCGCTCAGCTCTGTCACCTGCCTTCGCCAGTAAGGATCGATATCGCGGTAGTTTTCTAGTGGCACACCGAGATACTTCGGAGGCGTCTGTTCCCAGCTTATACCTTCGTATATGCTCGGTGTCGCATCCCAGTTACCATGCCACAGGCCGAAGCATTTTTTCCAGTTGACAGAGCTTCCGGTGCAATAACAGAATCTTTTAAGTATCTTAACGGCCTCCCCTATGCTACTTCTGTCTTCGAAAAAAAGAGCGATGTCATCGGCGTACGCAAGCACGCGCACTTCGCATGACTGCAACCGGAAACCGCGTATACTGACACTGTTGTTAATGCTCAAACAGAAGGACTCTATAAATAAACAGAAAAGTAAGGGCGAAAGAGGGCACCCTTGACGTACCGAACGTGACACTTTGATTGGAGTGCTGAGTGCCTTGTTTATTACAAGACTTGTGGTGCACTCCTTATACTTCATACGCACTCCATCAGTAATAACCTTTCCAACGTTGACGCGCTCTAGAATAGCAAGCAACAGTTCATGTGAGACCTGGTCAAAAGCTTTTTCCAGGTCGATCTGAAGGAGGGCCACAGCGGACTGCATGCAATCGCAGCATTCTAAAATGCTTCGGGTTACATGGATGTTGGTTGTAATTGAGCGACCTTTTATTCCACAGGTTTGGTGTTGCCCTACCAAGTCTTTCATCACAGTCTGTAGTCTTTTAGCGAGTACCTTCATTAATATCTTGTAGTCTACATTTGTTAAAGTTATGGGTCTATACGCGTTTACGCTGATCAACTCCCTTGCATCCTCCGTTTTTGGGATGAGCACAGTATGAGATTTCGAAAAGGATGGGGGCAAAGTTTTAAGTTCGTAGGCCTCGGCATATAATGCACAAAGGATGGGGCTGAGTTCACCTACGAAAGCCTTGTAAAAGGCTCCACACAAACCATCAGGGCCTGGGGTTTTACCCGGGCTCAGAGTCAGAAATCGCTTGCTTTACCTCATCGATTGAAATAGAGGCCTCAAGATATGTCCTCATTTCATCTTCTACAACAGGCAGTAACGTCATGAAATCCTCCTTAAAAACATTCGGGTCTATGGGATGACGTGCAAACAAGTTATTATAGAACTCGAAAAACGCGCGCTTAATTACTTGCTGGTCCTTAGACACCGCACCCTTATATTCAATATCAGTTATCGTGTTTCTGTTAGCATATCGTTTCTCCTAACTGATGGCCCTCTTAGTGGGGGCTTCACCCAACAGCAATTTCTCCGCCCTCGCTCGCACTAATGCGCCATGATACCTTTCTTCTTCCATGGCCTCCAACTGAGCTTTCAGTGATTTAATGTCCTCTTTTAAAAGCCCTGGTGATTCGCACTCCAATTCTGTAAGCTTTTTTAATTTTTCACGAATCACCTTTTCGTTTTTCATTTTATTATTTCTGAGGACACTAGACCTTTCTAGTGCCGTTATCTTAACGTTCTGCTTGAACATTTCCCACTGGAAAGTCAAGCTTGTCTCACTCCCATCTATTTTTTCCATCATCCCTTTTACATCTGCTACAAATTGTTCATCCTGTACTAGCTTACTATTCATCTTCCACAAATCCCAGTTAAACTTTGACGCTTTCTTCTCGGGCCTGCCGAGTGAAAACGAAACAAGGCAATGATCGCTAAAGGATATAGGAAGGACAGCGTACTGGCAGCACTCAGGCACAAGTTCTAGCGAGACGTATGCCCTATCCAGCCGGGCATGGCTGGCACCCTGGAAGTGCGTAAACTGCACCTGATGTGCGCCACTAAATAAGTTCCTCACATCCTCCAAGCCAAAATCAGCCATAATTTCATCCGGTACTACAGTACTTCCGTCACGAAAGGGGGTGGTGCTCGATTTATCGCGATCGGCACACACACAATTGAAATCTCCCAGCACAATAAGAGCACGTTCTGTGCTGAGCCAAGCACGACACTCTTCAAAAAACCCTTTTCGTTCATCGACCCCTTATCGGCGCATACACGCAAATGACCCGCCATTCTTTCGACGCAAAAACATGATCACACACCACCATCCGCCCCCTCGTATCGGATGTGACGGCTTGAACCGCCGCCCCAATAATCTGGCGAATTAACAAGAGGCACCCAGCTGAGAAGCCCACTGCATGGCTTACACAAACTTGATAACGTGCACAAAAACTACGTACCATGCGCTCCGTATTTTCTTCGCTTTCAACTTTCGTTTCTTGCAAAGCCACTATATCAAGGTCTTGCTCATTTATAATACGGTACAGCTGACTATGTCGCTTGCGGTCGGCTAATCCACGCACGTTGAGAGTGGCAACACGCAACGTTAAGTGGGGTGTGACGGAAGACATTTTGTTCCTAAATGAAGAATATATTCAACTTACGGCGTTCACACACACACACCCACACACACACACACACACACACGCAACCACACGCAAAAAAGAAAACCTTCGACTTATAAGATACTCAAAACGGAAAAAAACCCCTCCCTCCCTCTGCCCTAAACACCCAAAAACGAAAAACCCAGCGAGCCGACGACCATCGCTAGAGCATAACCTGAACGTTTTTGTTTTAAGTGACACAAAGACTTTCCAACGGCATCTTAGCAGTCCGAAAAAAGTGGTGACAAGTAGCGTGTTCTTACGGGCTCTTTGATGCCGCTGGTCCTCTGTCGTAGGGCGTGCTCGGCTTTGGCTTGAAGCTCGAGCGCCTCGACGAAGTCCCCATTGCAGACACCATCACAGGTCCAGATCCGTACCCACCTCCCTGCACCCCCACTTTCTCCTGGCGTGGCCTTTTCGGCAAAGCTTGGTCGTCGTCGTCTCCATTTGAGAAGTCCGCTCCCTGAAGGGGAAGGAAATTTTCTGCACCGGGCACCTTGTCCTCGACGTTCACCGGGCCTCCACCTTCGGCATCACCCGTCTGGATGTCGCTCTGCTCGGGTTGCACGGCACTGGCCAAGGCGGGAAACTCGACCAGGGCCTCCACTTTTTTATCAGAGTTCTCCTTTTGTTGCGGTGCAGCTGCCACCCCAGTGTCGTTGCCGCCCCCTGCTGCCACCTCTTCTGTCTCCCCATCGTCCATAATATACTCGGTCTGTTCCGGGTCTCCTCGCGGTCCGGCCACCTTCGCGTACGTTCGCACGCACTCGCTCGCTTCATGCCCGAAACGGTGGCAGAGTGTGCAGCGCGGCACCGTACAGTCTCGCCTCATGTGCCCCGTGCCGAACAGGCGCAGGCACTGCGGGGCCCTGCCAGGTACGACAACGAGCGCCTGCTCACCTGCAACACGGAGCTGGTGCGGCAAATCGTCGGCTGTCACGCCCGAGTTCAGCCTGAGCGTCACCGACCGCGTCGTCGAGCCTTTGTCCTGCACACCCCTGACGCGCCAGCGCTCTCGGTACACGTCAATGATTCGGCCGTACGGTGCCAACGCCGCGCGAACGTCGTCATCCGGAACATTGTGAAGGAGCCAGTGTATCTTGAGGCGCACGTCTTGATTTGCGGGGTCGATGACGATACACCGGCGCTCCTTGACCCTGACTTCGTCGCACGAGAGCATCCTCTTAACCCCGGCGTCGTCCTTGAAGGTGACGGCCAACACATAATTCATCTGATACGCCCCCAAGGCAACCACCTCGGGGAGCAGAGTCAGATGAGCCAACATGTCCCGGAATTCTTCCACTCGATAAGGCCGAACACGTACGTCAGCATGAATAAAAACTGTGTTCAAAACACAACGTCCTGTCGGTAACGTAGGCACCGAAACTGGGTAATCGTCAGCGTCCTGTTCAAAAAGCCTGTTTCCGCGACCAGTCATGGTAGCACTAACAGCTCCAGCGGAGCCAAGCATCCTGCGGCCGCTCACGAGCGTAGCCGGAAGCAGAATCAATTCGGCTATCTGGGCGACTCCACTACGCTACAAATCCTGGACAGGAGCAAGTGCTTCCAACGCGCCTGATGTCCTTGACTCATTCAAACTACGTCAAGAAGCTACTGATACAACGAAGGCACGCGAAGCTGAGCGTGAACGGAAACAGCGAACTGAAAACTTTAGAGGGGGATGCTGAATTTCCCGTGGGAAAGCTGTGGCGGGAAGCGCCACGCGCCTTGCAGCTCAACCAGCCCCGTCCGCAGCGCCTCTGATGCTGATTGTGGCAGGATGCCCCTAGGGATTGGCCAACCAAAGAATCCATCACGAGATAAGTTCGCGTTCAACCACCGTCGTCATCTTCCCGTAGGGGAACCGCCGAAGAAGAAGAACGAGAAGACAAAGCTGCGAAGAGGAGGGCGTGTACATTGCTCTCAGCCGGTGCACCAATGTCAACAACCTTTACCTCACCAAAGCTGATGGAGACTACCGATTCTACCACAGAGACAACATCGACAAGAACATGATGGACGAGTTTCGGAGCCTCGAGAACCACCGCCTACTCACCGTAACACAACACCACTTGCGTGCCTTTGCCACCGGTGTGGACCCGGACGCGGAATTCCCACTGGCGCTAGTAAAAACCAGATCACTCAACATAACGGAAACCAATGGAACCACACGGAACCGCCACGATGCTTCGCATCCTCATCAGGGTTCCCCACGGGAAGATGGTGTAATTTTTTTTGACGACAGGCCCCTGACGGTAGTTGTTGCCACCTGAAGTGCTGAAAGGAGATTCGCTGCCATTCACGTTAACGAGCGTGTGGACAGGATGGTGCTTTCATACGTGCCAGGAAGAGTAGCGACCCGGTATAGTCGGCCAAATGCACTGTCTAAATATTATGGCACATGTTCTGCCATCGCCAATATCTTACGTAATCCTGCCCCCACATACACTACAGACAGCTCCACGGGTACGGGGCGTGGACTCAAAAGCAGCGCAGAAATGAACTACTGTATTACGGGCCAGGAGCCTCAAAGACACAAGGATTACGCACGCACGCAAGGATGACGCTGGCGCACTGGCGCACACCACTCGTGCATCTACGTCGGCGTCTTCGCCGGCGCCGACGCTATCGCCTTCCTGTCCGTACCGGGTGTACGCGACACAATACGGTCTGCAGAAGGCGACGGCCAAGGTGGCTAAAATGTCACACACCGAATTCACCAACTTACCCATGGAGGTTCTCATCGTCCCAAACAAGCTCTACATAATCACCACAAACATCGACGTGGTCGGCGGGCTTGTCAACGGAGCGGTGGGAAGCTTGACGTGTGGAGTCTTTATATGATGTGTGGGCGAATGTTTCATGGTTTTACCGATAAGCATTTTAGCTTCGCCTCTTCCATCTTATCATCATTCATTTCGTGCAGATGGCGGGATTTTTTTCTGGGAGTGTATTTATTTCCTAGTTGAACAGCAGCGACTGTCGGGTACCTGCTGGAAATCCAGATATTAGGTCAAAAGTCATGTTTTCATCGCCTACGATGTAAACAGGTAGACACAGTTGGAGGTACTTTGAGTTCAATGAACACATTACAAATGGGTAGCGGTTTATGAAGTTACACTGGAAAGCATGGCGTTATACCTGACATCGTGCCTTTAGCAGTAGCGTTAGGGAACCTTATTGTTCAGCACTGCGACATATCACGCAATGGCGTAGTCAATGTTCTTCAGTCATGGTGTTGGTTCACGAACGAGTCCTTAAGAGCACGTTGAGGCATTATTGGTTGGTCGTTGTATTCCTGCGTCGTGCCTTACATTTACGGCGCATCAACGTTTGCGCAAGTCAGCTAAACACTTGAAAATAACCATGGCTTTGTGCACGGTCAGTAGGCTTTTAGCAGACAATGTTGTTCAGATTGCGTGTTTTGCCTTGGGGCGCAGTGCAGATATTCGTTGGAACGTGCTTTAAAAAAAAATGTGCGCGCGTACTTTATTGCAACAGATTGCATTGTACCTAAGCTTTGAATCAGACACGAACACAACTAATGCGACTGGGCCCATCTGAACTGCGCCGCTGTACAAACCGTCGGCAAGATAATGAAGAATTGTAATTTGCTTGGTCAATATAACATGTTTGCTTTCCGCCCGCATACACTGCCTGACTTCTGTGTTTACCTCTTCATAATAAATAGGACGTAGAAAATGCCTCGATCCCGACTCCCATAAAGTTTATTTTCAGCAGCCCTCACTCCTAATTACTGAAAGTACTCAAATTACTTTTAAAGTTGACGGGGACAGTCTGCAAGTTTTATTGAGAGTATAGGATCATGTACAGCTTGGAATGAAGCAACGTAGTTTCCACTAAGCCTTGCACAAACTGCAAAAAAGGTTCCACCCACCGGTGAGCCTGAGAAGCTTCACGCTCTCGTAACCGCAGAGCAATTGCTGTATACAAAAGCCGTTCGTCGAAACGGGCTTTTAAGTTATGCCAGCTCCTGGGAGCTCCCAATCTTGGCAGCCTTGTGCAAAGTAGAAAAGCTGCCAAATGAATGCTGACCTTTTGTGCATGTGGTGCTTATAGTATTCGAAGCTCCGCTTTGGAAGGGCATGGGGCTACATACTCGTTCCTTGCTCAGGACATGTTCGGGACCGCCGTGTTCGGGACCCTTCTCTCAACACACAATCTAAGCAAAAGGGACTTTGGCCTGTATTTCGCATCTGCATTCCTGCCTAGAAAAACGCCCTAGAAATTTTGCTGTTCATATATACACTAATAGTGCTGAAAACATTGAAAAAACAAAAACCTATTGGGTTTGAGAAGCATCGCTGCATTTGTAATTGGTGATTCAAGGGGGGCAAATCTTGTCGGCTTGCTGCAGCAGTTGCTGTCACCGACATGTGAATTCGTTAAGATTGGCAGAAGGGTACCCGCCTCAACAGTGGGGGAATTTGCCTCATGAATTCAGGAAGAAATTGATTACTGCCATTCAATGGTAGCCCTAGATTACTTATCAAAATCGAAAATGACTTTGGTCACTTTCCGTCAAACCGAATGGTTGCAGAGAGGTTGTTGCTGTCAATATAAATAAATAAAAATACATAAGCAGTTCCACGTCTATGAAACTTGCTGAAACAGCGAAGCTGAATTCATCATGCTGGCGGACAACTCCCGGAGAGACGGGGGTTTCTCACAACGCTACTCGCAGCGGTATGCACGTATTCGAAGCTGACCAGCTGAAGTCTAGTAGTTTATCTGTGCATCTATATAAAATAGTGCGGCACGTTCTCCGGCACATGACTGGAGTACACGCACTGGATGGCCCCTGCGTCGTATTGCTTTGGACTGGGGTGAGTTAGTTCCTGATTGCTGGAAAACCTTCAGCTGGAACGTACGGAAACGAAGGACGATTGAGAGAAACACGAGAGATCATGAACCAACTCTCCCAATCCCAAGCAATACTACAGTTTCTTTCTATTTGTGTGGGCTGGTCAACTCTCTTTCTTCATATACGTAAAAACGAAACAGCATTCTGTCCGCGTTTTTGTCGACCGTCTTTCGTTTCCGTACGTTCCACCTGAAGGTTTTTCGTTGCATCGTAGAGAGAGCACTTGTGGGCCCGCAGTAAGGTCTGAAGGGGGCGGGCTGTAGGTGGGCGCGTATGGCCGAAGGAGTACGGTTCCTGTACGGGAAACTTTCATTTTACTATTGCAGTGCTATTTGGAGTCTTCGGCACGCTGGTGACCCCTTACCGCAGAGGCGGCGGTCGCTTGAAACTCCACACCCCGCGGCATGGACGCACTCGATGCTCCACCGCCAATGTCTGGGAATTTATCGGTGCATATAAAAAGAACGAACCTGCGCCGGGTGTCGACATTGCGCATGGCCCACCGTCGACGGGATGGCGCTATCTGCCGGTAAAGCAGGGTACTTTTGCCTGGACGGCCGCGGTACGGTAACGCCAGCTTGCGGCCCAATGAAGTACCTTCACCCTGGCGTGACCGGCATCACCTTCGCAGAGTGTGACGTGCATTATTACCAGACATTGAGAGGCCCTAAACAGCTTCGCTGTTAAAATTGGGATGTTATAAATTTCAGACCCCATGACAAGAGCAGAATCAAGTGCCCTCTTCTCAGCGATTAACTTGTCAGTTTTTCAGAACCGGGGGCTATTTCTGAAAGCCCGAGTTTAAGAGATGCTCGCGATGAAACGACCTCTGGCAGGATGCACCGAGCTCTGGCACCACCCTGAAACATCGTGGTAATAGTTAGAGGCGGGGTTAAACTTCTGTAAAAAGGAGTTTCATGCTGTCCGCTGACTATTAAAGTTACGTAACCGGTACATGGCATCACGCTCCAAGAAGGCGCAACTGGGGCGTGGCAGCATTTTCAGTGAATTCGCTCGCTCCACTGTTGCGATGGTGGCCTATCGTGAAAAAAATCAACTACTTTGCTTCATTGGGCTTTTTTCATACATATGGGTATTTCACTACGAAGTTCATTATCTGTCTATGTCAGGCACGGTTATGGACTTTTAAATAACTCACGATGTCACCCGCGTTGTCCCGTCGTAGTCCGCACCGTCGTTGCCCGCACCCCTCCTCCTACACTACATAAAAGAAAATACCATCCGGCGCCCGGTTTCGAGCCCTCGACCCTGCGGGCGGAACGCAATGTACATGGTACTCTACCCACTGCGTCACAAACCCGCCACATACCGGGACGCTACTAACGCGCCTTATATCGTTGACTCATTCAAATTACTGCTGACTAGCGCTCTCTCGTCAGCAGTTGCCACAAGTGCAACAACATTAACGTAACGCAAACTACTTAACGTCGTGCGCCCCCAGAAATGCTCTGCATTTGATCGTCCCCTCGCGAGGGGGATGTTTGACGCTACCTCTTGCAAGACCGAGTGCGGACTGGTGGCGCCATCTGTCAGCTGCGACGCGAACTACCATCAAGGGAGTCAGAAAACCGAACGCGCGAAATACAATTTTTTTTTAAAGTGTTTTGTCCTAAGCAGCCTGGCAATGCAAGCACGTGACTATGACTGACTAGCAAAACAAAATACACCATCTTCCCGTGGGGAACCCTGATCAGGATGCGAAGCATCGTGGCGGTTCCGTGTGGTTCCATTGTGTTGCCGTTATGTTGAGTGATCTGGTTTTTACTAGCGCCAGAGGGAATTCCGGGTCCGGGTCCACACCGGTGGCAAAGGCACGCAAGTGCTGTTGGGTTACGGTGAGTAGGCGGTGGTTCTCGAGGCTCCGAAACTCGTCCATCATGTTCTTGTCGATGTTGTCTCTGTGGTAGAATCGGTAGTCTCCGAGCTTTGGTGAGGTAAAGGTTGTTGACATTGGTGCACCGGCTGAGAGCAATGTACACGCCCTCCTCTTCGCAGCTTTGTCTTCTCGTTCTTCTTCTTCTTCGGCCGTTCCCCTACGGGAAGATGACGACGGTGGTTGAACGCGAACCTATCTCGTGATGGATTTTTTGGTTGGCCAATCCCTAGGGGCATCCTGCCACAATCAGCATCAGTGGCGCTGCGGACGGGGCTGGTTGAGCTGCAAGGCGCGTGGCGCTTCCCGCCACAGCTTTCCCACGGGAAATTCAGCCTCCCCCTTTGAAGTTTTCAGTTCGTCGTTTCCGTTGACGTTCAGCTTCGCGTGCCTTCGTTGTATCAGTAGCTTCTTGACGTAGTTTGAATGAGTCAAGGACATAAGGCGCGTTCGTAGCACTTGCTCCTGTCCCGGATTTTTAGCGTAGTGGGAAGAGCACCGCGTACCTCCCGTTGCGGCCAGAGTTGTGGGATCGAAACCGGGCGCCGCTATTTCTTTTTTTTATTGTGTAGTATCGCGGAGCTGTGGGTGTAAAGAGGAGAGTTGCGCATGCGCAGTGAGCGTGTGGACGGCGCCGCCATCAACGACGCAGGACCAGGCGAGCGTAAGAAATGCTCCGGATTTAAAAAGAAAGAGGGTGATGGAAACTCACCGCAATCAATATAATTGCGGCTTTGTATTAAGTTATCCTAACCAACCTGTCCGCTTCCCGATACAAAATTTCCTCGGGGCACCTGAGTCTGCTTACGTGCTTTGAAGGCGAAAGCCTGGTGATCCTTATTAACAACTTATTAATCAGGCGGCGAAGCGAAATAGCGAACCCCAGTAGAGCCGCAGGGCTTCAGGACTCAACGGACCCAAGCATTGACTTCCAAAACAATCGGCTTATATAATTCTAAACCATTCGAAACTCCTGAACCGCTGGCCCTGGTCATACATCTATCTGCCAGTTGTTTAGCGCAGGTACATCCAAGGCAAAATGTGTGTATATTGTCACGGGCTCGGTCTATTGGCTCCTTACTATAAATGAAACCAGTGGCCATTCCCCGCACTGCGGGAATGCGCCCTCTAGGATAAGTGAACCCATAGGCTGGGGAAGAAGAAGACGCTCGCTGATGTCGGTGTGGTGGTTGTGGTTTGCGACGGGAAAATGAAAGGAAAATCACTGGGTATATCTTTAGCTCGGCAGGGAGCTTACCTGCATACAACCCAGTGCAGGGGAAGGGAAGTAGAGGGGGAGTGATAGGATAAAGTAGAAAGAGAGAGAGAGGGAGAGAAAGGTATAAAGAGAGCTGTCAGTCCTAGAACGCTGTCAGTCCGGGAACACCAGTCAATCACTGCACTTCGGGCTACAGCCGCTGCTTGAGGCCGGTCGTCTCCAGGAAGTGAAGCAGATAAGTGAACACTTCCCGCTGGGTTGCCGCAGGTCCCTTCGGGAACAGAAGGTCCTCCATGTCGGCGCTGGGAAGACCTCGACGCTGGAGCGCTCGGTGGAGCTCTGCTCTCGGGCCTGCGTGGTGGGAGCAGAAGCAGAGTAGGTGCTCGAGCCTCTCCAGTTCAGAACAGTCTGCACATGTAGGGGAGTCCTTGCGGCCGTGTCGGTGCAGACGCTCCGCCACATTGCAGCAGTTCAGCCGCATGCGGAGAAGCAGGCAGCGGGCGTCCCTGCTAATGCGTGCGGGCAACGGTCTGGGCGCCAGGCCGCTCACGACCCGAGGGTCGGGGTGCATCGTCTGCACCATGCGGGCCAGAGCAGTGGGGGCCTCGTCGAACGCGGTGACGTCTTCGGAGACTGGGGTGCCCTCCTGGTGGGCCTCCCTGTCGCGGGCGTCGGCGTCTTCGTTGCCCCGTATGCCACTGTGGCCCGGCAGCCAGTGGAGCCGCAGGTCGCAGCCTCGGGAGGCCACAGTGCGCAGCTTGATTGCAAGGGAGCGCTCCGGGTAGCCGCTGCTGTTGATGGGTTGATCGGCCGCGTGCAGCCGCAGCAGGGCAGTCCTGGAGTCCGTGAGGATGACCCCCCCGGGGTGGTTATGGGGCCCCCTTTCAAGGAGGAGGTCAGCGGCCAGGTGCAGCGCTGCCAGCTCCGCCCGTGTGGAGGAAGTGGGGAAGGGCAGGCGGCAGCTCCGGCTGGCTCCCAGCTCAGGCACCACGCACGCAGCCGCCCCCTCGCACGTGCTGTGCTTGACGGAGCCGTCCGTGAAGAGATGCAGGTAGCTGCTCAGCTCGTCCTGCAGCAGGACGGCCGCCTCTTGGCGGATGGCCTGGGGTGGTGTGGTCCGCTTCTTGCGGACCCCGCGGAGGGTCGTGATGATCTGCAGGGCCTCCCCGGTGTCTGGTTGTGGCGGCTCCAGACAGGGTCGGTTCGGAACCTCGATGCCCTCCACGAAGATAGTGAGCAGCGCTCCCATGTGCGAGTTGGGCCGGCTACGGAACCTCTGCAGGAGCGGAGCCCCGTCACGTACGGCCAGCAGACGCTGGATGTGCCGCTGCCCCGTCTCCAAGGCCCGCATCTCGATGGGCCAGGTGCCCGCCTCGGTGTAAGTTCCCGCAACCGGCGACGTGGAGGGGAGGCCCAGGCAGAGGCGGATGGCACGGCGTTGGTCGATCTCCAGCTCCTGCCAGCGTCGTGGTCCCAGGTAGGCGAGTGGAAGCGCGTACAGCACAGCTGCGGAGGCCATGCCGTGGAACACGCGCTGCGCTACTTGGTGTGAGCAGCCCCTGCCTCGTGACACAAGCTGCCGCACCCCTTGGAGCACCTGTGCGCTGCGTGCCCGGAGGGCCTTGACAGCGGGCAGCCATGTGAGCTGGCAGTCAATGAGCAGCGCCAGGTACTTCACGGTTAGCCGCCAGGGAAGAGGTCGCCCGTTGAGTGTGATGGGCGGTGTTGCCTGTCGAGCCCTCCATCCTCCCGGGTGCAGCATAAGGGCCTGCGTTTTGGCCTCCGAGAGCTGCAGGCCACGGCTCTCGAGGAAGACCGCAACTGCGCCCAGAGCCTCCTGGAGGCACGCCTTGACTATATGGCAGTCTTTGGTGGGGCCATGGGTCCAGAGTGCCACGTCGTCAGCATACACCGCCACCTCTACTGGGTGTCGCATGCCTGGAGGGATGCAGTCGGGGAGAGGAGCCACACCAAGTTGAAAAGAAACGGGCTCAGCACGCTTCCCTGGGGCACCCCGGAGCGGACGTCTCGAGGACTGCTGGCCGCCCGGCCTACCTTCACCCGCAGGGTCCGGTCACGTGGGAACGCCCGGATGTAGCCTCCTAGGCGCCCCACAACGCCCATGCCGTCCAGGGACTCCAGGATGGCCCCGTGGGCAACCGTGTCGAATGCCGACCGCATGTCCAGCAGGAGCAGGAAGGCCACCTCTTGTCATGGCGGGCCTGTTCCAGCATGGAGATGACGTCCCCCAGGGAGTCAGCCGTGCAGCGGTGCTGCCTGAAGCCGCTTTGCTGCTCCCGGAAGACGCCGCTGTGGTCGGCAATCCATTTGAGACGGGCAAGGGCTGCACTCTCCATGACCTTCCCAGCAGCCGACGTCAGGGACACTGGACGGTAGGACTCTGGCTCCGTCGGGGGCTTGCCGACCTTGAGAATTGGCGAGATGAGCCCCACGAGCCAGGGTGGAGGGAGGACACCAGTCCGCCAGACCCGATTGAACAGTCGCAGAAGCGGCTCTGAGTCACGTCCAGGTTCCGCAGCATCTGGTACCTAACCCCGTCCATACCAGGAGCGCTCCGCCGCTTGGGGCATCGATTCAGGGTGGCCTGCAGCTCACGGAGCATCATCTCCGTGGAGCAGAGGGACACCACTTTCTGGTCGTGTGGGGTGGCTGGCTCTGCGTCGGGTGAGGCCGCAGGAACTGGAGGCGGGGTTTGAGCGGCCTTGGCAAACTGGTCGGCGAACAGCTCCGCCAGGGCCCCTTCAGTGATGCCCAGGTATATGGCGACCGCATGCAGGGGATGCCGACTGGTGGTGGTAGGCCCCAGCAGAGCCTTAAAGATACGCCAGGCTCTGCCCGGGTCCTTACGAGAGTCCATGAACGAACGCAGCGACTCCCAGCCCTGCCTGCGACGCTGCCGTGCCCGTCGGCGGAATTGGGCGTCCGCCCGCCGGTACTCCGTCCAATCCTCTGGGCGCTTGCTTCGCAAAGCCTTCCTGTGTAGCTGGTTGCGGCGGGCCCAAAGCCGTAGCAGCTGCATGTCCGGGAGTGGCGTGCAGAGAGGTACCTCTCCCCGTACCGTTGCCTTGTCGGCGCTCCGCACGACTGCTGCGAGGAAGTCGACTTCAGGATCCTCGGTGCATTTGGTCATTTCCTTGCGGAAGTCCACCCAGCTAGTGACTGCATAAGCCCTTGTGTCGGCTCGCTTGCGGTGGTTCCCGAGGGTGACCAGTATGGGGTAGTGGTCAGAACCCCACGTGCTGGCGGCGGTCTCCCAGGAATAGGCGCACCGCTGTGTCATCAGGGTTAGGTCGATGCATGACTGCTGGACCGTGCCACTGCGACGACATGGGCGGACGAAAGTAGGGCTGCCGGTGTTGGCCACGTGCAGTCCACAGGTGGTGATGGCGTCTAAGCTCTCGTCCCCTTCGGGTGGCTCGATGACTCCCCCAGGCAGGGTGATGTTCATTGAAGTCGCCGCACAGTACAGCGTCCGAGCCCAGGTTTGCGCACAGCCGGCACAGCGCCACGGCATCCCATGGTTTCTGCGGCCGGATGTAGACGCTGGCCACGGTAGTGTCCGTTGTCCCCATACGTACTGTCACGGCGGCACACTCCATTGGGCCGTCAGAAACTGGGGCCAGGTCAACAGGAGCACCGTTGAGGGTGGCGCGCACATAGACCGCTGCCCGCGATTTTCCCGGTGGGTGGCTGGCGTCGCGGCACGGTGTGCTGCTGCAAGACCTCAGGCGGCAGTGGCGCGCCTGGCTGCCTTCCGCTGGGCTGCAGACCGGGGCTGCAGTCGTCCCTCGGGAGTCTGTGGGCCAAGCCGTGACTGCTTCTGGGTGCTGCACCGCCTGAACATCTCGGCGTAGCTGGGCTGCGCTGATCGAACCGACGCCTCGACCTCAGCACGGGGCACTGGCTTTAGCGCCAGCCAACGACTTGTGCCGTGTTCGACGGGTCGATAGGCTCGTACGGGTATACCGCATATTTCCTCCGTTGCCAGCAGAGAAGAGAGGCACTCCGCAGTCTCGGCATCGGCGGCAACAACGTTTAAGCGAGTGTTCATTCTCACTTGGGAGACACCGGCAACAGCGGCCAATTCACGGGCGACTGCCTCCCTCGATACCGCAAGGAAAGAGGCACAGCGGTCGGTTGGACGAAATAGGCAGGTGCCGACAGCAGGCTGGTGTATCGGTCGCGTGGCAGCAAGCTTCCGCGGTTTGCGACGGTGTGCCTTTGAGATCTTCTGCGTCCACTGGCCCTCCACGTCGTCCGAAGAAGGTTCGGCGTTGGATCGCCCTTCTGTGGGGACGCCTGTGGCCGCAAAATCCATCGGCGTGACCACGCACTGCGCCGCATCACCATCTTCTTCCTCGCCAGAAGAGCGGACGCGGCCGCCGCTCTGCCACGCAGCTCTGCGGCGCGCCGTGCAAAGCGCACAAGCTCGTTGGCGAGCTCGGCGCCACTCGGCGAGGTAGCGGGGGCACCATTCGACGAGGCAGCGGGACGCTGAGGAAGCTCCCTCGAAGAAGCCGCCATCGCAACAGCAAGGGGCCGGTAATGCGCAGGAGAGCTCACGTGAGAGCGTGACCTGGCCTTTCGTGTTTTGGCGATCTGCGCAGCCTGGGACATTTTCACCCCTTGCGGAGCATCGCTGGTCTGGTTGCGGCGCTTGGGGATGGCGACGCGCGCATTGGCCGCCGTCCCTGGGTCCACTGTTGAAATGTCACCAGCTCTATCCTTGGCGTACTCTTGTTCTTCTCCCGAACCGTCGGCGGGGTCTCGGCCGCGTTTTTTTTGGCGGCGCAGAGTCCATGCTGACCACCTGGTCGTCTGCATCGGCGTTGAGAGGGCTGTGCTGCGCTTCGACGCCTGCACAGTGGTCGCCAGACGTAACCAGGGAGGGCGTGGTGGTCGATGATACAGCGCCGAGAGGGAGAGGTCTCCTGCCCCGAGCTTGCAGCAGCTCAGTGGCGCGTGCATGGCTGGTCAGGATATCGCTGCACCCGGCTGAGAGGAGTTCTAAGCTGCGTGCACAGTCGATGCTGCTGGTTCGGCGGTGCCGCGTCACTTTTCAACGTACCTCAGGTGGCACGAATGTCGTTGTTAACGGCAGGCTGTCTTGAGGCAGACTGTGGCTGGGCGGGCTTGCTCCTTGCGTGGGCATGCCGATGCACCGAAGATGAGCTTCTTTGGTGGCACGAGGGGTTTCCTTGGTGGTGAGAGCGCGTGCTTCATCTAGAGATGCATCGGCGGCACGTGCCGACAGCGGCGATCGCGCCGCTGCCATGACACCGAATTCGAACTCCTTGGTTAGGCTTGGCGAGTCCCGGGCATGACTACGCCTTCGGAGACGGGGTTCCCAACGTGTATGCGGTCAAATGCGACAAATGATGGATCAGAAGGATCCTGGAGACTTGCCGAAGAGAGTAGACCGGGTGGTTCAGGTCCCAGGGTCGATGGCCTGGAGCGATGAGCATAGATTGCAGAGCTCGGTGTTGCGCCGTCTTTCAAGCGAGCGACGCACGTGATGTCGGTGTGCGGGCAGTACGTGGTACATCGCAGCTGCCTTGTCTGTCGTTACTAGCCCGTCTATTTTTGTACCTGCAATCTCTAAATACATCCCCTCCGTTGCCACATCACGTCTTGTGGTAAGGTGCTTCTTCCCGCCCCCGTACCGCTCGCCGGGCCACTTTGAGAAACTACGGAGCTTCGAAGCGGGCGTCACGTTCACAGCTACATGATGCCGCCCCCCGGTGAGCCTTGATCTACTCCGCCGATACTCATCGCGTCTCACCCCCGTGATCCCGGTGATCTTTCTGGCACTGACAACGTCATAACGTCGACGCAGATGAATTGATCCGTATATACGAGCCCGTCAGTGTTCACAGCCGCTGGGATGAGACAATCATGCTGGCCAATGTTGCCTACCATCTGAAGAAGACGGCTGGGACTTGGTTCTTAAACAATGAAGCGAGGCTCACAAGTTGGGACGCCTTCAAAAAGGAGCTCCTGGATTCGTTCAGTGACTCAGCTGTGCGTCATTTAGCCGCAAACAAAGATCTTTCTTCACGCACTCAGTCCTGTACTGCGTCCTATGTCGCCTATATACAGGACGTGTTGGCCCTTTGCGCCAAAGTAGATCCGAAGATGCCGCAGTCCAATAAAATTTGGCATATCCTTAAGGGCATAGATGATGATGCCTTCAATCTGCTTATGTAGAAAAAGTGTGCCACAATTGACGCTGTGCTGAAGGAATGTTCCCGATTTGAGCAGGCGAACTGCCGCCGCATAGCGCAGCAGTTCACCCGGCTGCCTCACACCACAGCAACCTCATCGTTGTAGGATCTCACAGCGCCTCCCAGTTTACCGACGGCTCCAAGCCCAATGCCACATTCTGACACGTTGACAAAGATCGTGCGTCGCGAAATCGAGGCCATGGCACCGGCTCCGGTACATTTTATGGGCACGACCATAACCTGCCGACTATACAACTTATGCAGGCCGTGGTGCGTGAGGAAGTCCCCAACCTTGCCATCCACCCTGTGTGCGCTATGGCTTGTGCGGACGTCCGCCAGAACCTTCCGCCTTCATTAGCCCGGAATAGCTTCCCACGGCGTTATGACGCCCCACCCAGTTACCGCCACCGGAACCCTGCAGAATGGAGAACCCCTGACGACAGGCCTACCTGCTTCGAGTTCTCTCGCGGTGGTCACGTCGCCCGTTATTGCCGACAAGGCTAGACGTCCCCTGCACACTTCCGGTTTTCGCCCACCACCTACTCTTCTGACGATCGGCCTATTCAATAACCCCCTGGTACTCGACCCCAGTATGTTCCCGACAGCTCGCACAGCAACCGCTCTGGCTGGTGCCCGTCACCACAACGTCGCCAACCTCGTTCGCCGCAGCGTCGCCGCCCTTCGCCGCCGACTTCTTACGCACGCACCTCTCGGAAACTAGTTTTAGCAGTCCGTCCGTTCCGTCCGGTACGTAGTTAGCCTGTTGACCGGGACCCGTCTGGGCACTCGAGCATTCGTCACGGAAGGGGGATTAGTTCCGCTGGCCTGCCTTCGCCATGTCCGCGCCTCCTCGCCCTTCCTCCTCGCCCTTACGCCAGCGCAGGCGCAGACGGGTCCCGATCAACCCGGTAGCAACGTACGTGACGGAACGGACGGACTGCTAAAACTGTCTAAAGCAGCTCCCTGAGGTGATGCTGCATATCCGACCCGGCCTGAAAAGCCTCTGTTTACAAAGGCGACGAGACTCAATTGGCTTGACGTTGATATTGATGGTGTTCGTGTGAGCGCTCTAATAGATACCGGTGCCAGTATCTCCGTAATAAGTTCCAACCTGCGCCCCCGCCTTCGTAAGTTCCTGACGCCCGCCCCATCTCCTGTCGTCAGAGTGGCTGACGGCCGTGCGCCCACGGCGTCGAAGGACTGTGCACCGCTCGGGTTGGTGTTGGTGACCATCACATTCCTGTCGTGTTCACCGTCTTCGATGCATGCCCACACGACATAATTGTCGGGCTTGGCTTTCTAACCGACAACGCTGCGCTTATTGACTGTGCCACGGGTATTCTTCATCTTGACCTGCCGACGGGTCCTGGTGCCGACACCAAGCTTCCCAACCGCCTCTGCTCCACAGAACATGTCCGCTTGCTTCCCAACACAATATCTAACGTCCGTTTGTCACCGTGCTCACCAGTTCCGGTCGGCGACTACGTCGTTTCCCCTATAGGGACCAGAACCTGGAGTTGGCCGCGAGGCACTGGCGCCATTTTTTGCCGTAGTGGCGGAAAACGGAAGTTATGGACGAAAAAAAAAGAGGCCGTGCTGCAGCTGTGGGCGACATGCCCACAGCTGCGGCACGTTGCTTTCTTTTTGCGCTCGAGTGCGGTCTTTTCTTACCGTGAGTTTTTCCCGAGGCAGTAGGACCCGAACGTTAATTACCTAATTTAGTTTAATAATTTCTTGGCTAGTCAGATTGGGTTCCAAGTTAAAGTGACATCACTAGGGCTTGTGATGCATCAAATTAAAGGTCTCGATGAGGGGAATCACTTGGAAGAAATTAAAACTGCTTACTCCTAATAGTCATGAGATAATCACTTGAGTCCTATATTGGGTTAGCAGTGAAAATGATACCAGTAGGGCTTGTGAGGTATCAAATTAAAGGTCTCGATAAGGGGAATCATAGGGGACACCTTAAAAATCGCTTCGTGGTTATAATCATGAGATAGTCACGTGAGTCATAAATTCGGTTAAAGTCAAAGTGTTGTGACTAGGGCTTGTGAGGTATCCAAATAAAGGTCTCAAGGAGGGGAACAACGTGCGAGAAATTCAAAATTGCTTCCTGGTATGAGTCATGAGATAATCACGTGAGTCATAGATTGGATTAACAGTGGAAGTGATGCCAGTGGGACTTGTGAGGTATCAAGTTAAAGGTCTCGATGAGGAGGATCACGTCGGACAAATTAAAAATCGCTTCCTGGTTATAGTCATAAGTCCCGTGAGTCACAAACTGGGTTAAAAGTCAAATGGTGCCAGTAGGGCTTGTGAGGTATCAAATGAAAAGTCTCGATTAGGGGAATCACGTGCGACAAATTAAAAATGGCTTCCTGGTTATAGTGATGAGATAGTCACGGAGTCATACATTGGTTTAAAAGTCAAATGATGCGACTAGGACTTGTGAGGTATCAAATGAAAGGTCTCGATTAGAGGAATCGCGTGGGCAAATTAAAAATTGCTTCCTGATAATAGTCATCAGATAATCACGTGAGTCATAAATTGGGTTAGCAGTGAAAGTGATGCCAGTAGGGCTTGTGAGGTATCAAATTAAAGGTCTCGGTCAGGGGAATCATGGGGTACAAATTAAAAATCGCTGCCTGGTTATAGTCATCAGATAGTCACGTGAGTCGTGGATTCAGGTAAAAGTCAAAATTATGCCACTAGGGCTTTTGGGGCACCAAATTAAAAGTCTCGATGAAGGGAATCGTGGGGGACAAATTACAAGATGCGTTCACGTTTAGTCATGGGATATTCACGTGAGTCGTGGATTCGGTTAAAAGTCGAATTAATGCCACTAGGTGTTGTGGGGCATCAAATGAAAGGTCTCAACATGAGGAATCACGTGGTACAAATTAAAAGTTGCGTCCTCGTTATAGTCATGAGATAGTCACGTGAGTTATATTGTGTTAAAAGGGAAAGTGGTGCTACTAGAGCTTGTGAGGTATCTGTTGGACCTCTGGGTCCGCCAGCTGCGGCGCGATTCTCAGAAAGCGGATCGACATGTCGTGATACGATGTGGCTTTAGTGGAAACTAGAAGAAGCGGGCGCGAGCCGGCGCAGCCACATGAGCATGCGGCAGCTCGTGAAGCGTAATGAATTGATGATAGTTAGCGTCGTCTGCTGCAAGGGGTGACTAAGAGGAAGTCACAACAGTATCAAATTAAAGATACCGTTTGGGGGAATCACGTAGAACAAACTAAATATTGGTTCCTGGTTATAGTGATGAGATAGTCACAAGAGTCACGAATTAGGTTAAAAGTCAAAATGGTGCCACTAGGCTTATGAGGTATCGAATTAAAGATCTCGATGAGGGGAATCACGCGGGATAAATTAAAAATGGCTTCGTGGTTATGTCGTGAGATAGTCACGTGAGTGATGGATTCGGTTAAAAGTGAAAGTGGTACCACTAGGGCTTGTGGGGTATCAAATTAAAGGTTTCATTGAGGGGAATCACGTAGGGCAAATTAAAAATTGCTTCCCAATTATACTCACGAGATAGTCACGTGAGTCATAGGTTGGGTGTGATGCCACAGGGACTTGGGATAGATCAAATTAAGGTCTCGATATAGAACGATTTCATAGAAACTATTTTTTGAAACGATAACAAATTAATATTTTAATAAAATTACAAAAATCACCAGTTTAGGTGACATCAGTAGCCATCACAAGCCGACACAAGTCCGCGAAAAATCTGTATTAGGGTAGAGCGCACATTGTGGACGCGATTTTCTCATTATAACTTTGTTGAGCGCAGCAAAAAGAACAGAGGACTTGGGATACAAGGACGAGTGCTCCTCGTCCTGTGTTCTCTTTGCTGCGCTCAACAAAGTTATAATAGATTACCAACTCGCCCGTACCCACACGTTGCGATTATCTCTCTACCTAGTACTTGTTTGCCTTGCTTTATTTTAAAAACAACATGAAGGGGAAATATGTTTGCTGACAGTTTTAAGAAACCGTATTTTTTGGTGTATTAGTGAACTTTCTTTATTGGTAATGCGCCACTGCTGTCGAGGCCACTCAATTCGCCGCTGAATGAGCTCCCGAACCTCGGTTCACCGCTAAAGGTCATTCACCTCAAACGTCCTTCGGTGTTGTCCTGTAGCGCTGAAATATTGACATTGAAAGCAAACGTCATTCTCTCGAAAGATATTTGATCTGCCGTCTGAGAGTTGTATTACACATGCTGCGCAGTTTCGATCGTAATCGACATTATTACTCATAAAATAAAATAATAATCATAAGGTGAAGCATTTCTATGGCAGCCGCTTGTGTACCCAAGGTAATGCGACCTTCGCGTCGGTGGCTGCGGGGCAGCTGTAGTGGGGGCTTCTCTGCCTTTAGCTCACACTTCAGGAGCGGAGGCAAGTTTTATACATCAGGAAAAAAAGCATGATGAGTTGATGCGTTTTTATTTAAAAAGAAAATTTCGTGTTATGTTGTGTTCCTATGCTCATGCCTTTTTCTTCCTTTTTATGTTGTCACTCCTAAAAAATGATCGAAAAATGCGAAGAATGACTGTCAGATGGTTTTCTTGACCTAAAAAAGGCCCCGCAACACCTTTTTTCAACTTTCTTGCGAAATCTTAAATGTTTGCAGACCGTAGTCAACTAACACATCCAGTACTTAGATTACGTGGTCGCAATGTCCTTCAGCCAAGAATTACGGCTCTATGCCCATCAGATAGCATACAAACTTGCTCTTTCCCCGTCTTGACTTTATTCGACCGCTCGAATTACGTCATTACAATGATGTAGCGGCCGCTTTCCTCCAGATGCACGTGAAGGAAAGAGTGAAAGCATTTATCTTAAGCGTTGTAGAGGCACTTTAATTAAAGGAGAGATCGCATAATGCTGCGAGCGCATCGACTGCCCAACTGGCCGGTCACGTCGTTTTTTGTTTTTTTTTGTAGATGAGGCAAATAAAACACATGCGTCAACATGATTTCGACGGACGTTGATAATCCAGGTATGAATAAATTAGGTGTAGCAGCGCGGAGAACCGGTCCCCGTAACGCACCCGTTACACGGTCAGCCAACGTGCGTATGCGCACAACCAGTTTCGCCACCTCAGCGCACGCGTATCGACTCTGGTCGCTTACTGGGTACCGTACCGGAACCGGTTCAATGCTCTGCTCTTGTGACCCTTTACTACAGTGCGCCTCATTGTCGAATGGCACTTAATGCCCCGTTTCCGTGCGGAATTTGCTTAGTTCTACTGCTTGGGTCCTACTTCTTGCGCTGTAGTATTATTCCTACCCTTCCCAACCTCACAACCGCCAGTGTTGCCGAGGTACGAGCTTCAAGCGTGTTTAAACGAACAGCGGAGGACAGCTTCCGGTACGGCGTCTGGTACACATCGATCACGACTACGCCTGGGACCATCATCCACCGGGGACCCCTTACGATTGCGGTTCTATCCACTCGTCACAGCGCATGACATTTTTAGATGTGTTTTTTTGCTGTTCTTTTATACTGCCTAACCACTTCGTTTCATTTGAGTGAAACGCCTCCGACGGGATTTTTTTTTTCTTAGAAGAACGGTTCAATATTAAATTATTCTTACATCCACGCCCACCGCCCTCCTCCCTCCCATCAACTATGTCCAGGATTTGCTTTGCGACAAGTAATGTTGACACATACGAGTCATGCCACCAATAGTTGTTTGTAAAGGCCGTTACTCGATATGTGTCGCGCTCTTGCTCTTCGCTACTCAGAAACGCTTTAGTAACGGCGCTGAAAACGGCTTTAAAAAGGGGCGCGAAAACCTCCCTCGTTTCGGCAAAGTATGGTTCGAATAAAAAAAAATCGGCGCTGTTAGGATATGACAACCACCTGGGATGTAATGAAACACGGTCGACTGGGTGATTCACTGTCGACATTTTTTCACAGCGCAGTATACGAGGATAAAAGAAAGGACACAAAACAGGCGCTGAAAGTTTATTGACGGAACCACCATGTATATATAATACATCCATGTACATATAATACATGGAACGGAAACAAAACCCCACATTTTTGGCATACTTTTTATGATGTGGCACCTTTCACATTTTTCTTCGAAGCTCGCAAATACTGCAAATGCTCGTTTTTGGCGAGCCTGTTGTTTAAACCAGCGCCTGTCTTGCGTTTTTCTATCGGTCCTTGTCTTCTTAGCTGTGGAATCATCACGACAATTGAGTGCTGTTGCAGCCGCTTTTTCGATTTCCATGGGAAGGCCCATATGAGCGCTCTTGTATTAAAACACGAAGGTTCAGTGCTTTTTATTCTTACAATTTTCGCATGCAGGGAAGTCTGCCACATCCAACACCCAGACGGACAGAAGGGTTTGCGTGTTGAGTCCACACAGAAATGCTACACTTTTAAAATGTTTTGAGCATGTTTCCAAGTTAACCGATGTAAAAGGGTTGAGAGTTGGGCGAGTTGGTAATGATCTATCTAAAAAAAAAATCTGCGCGGAAATTAACGGGGTTCTCTGCTGTCTTCGTGTGTTCTTGTCCCTGTTAATTTTAGCGCAGTTTTTTTTTAGATTATCCGATGTGCCTGGAGCGGTAATATAACTGCGCAAGAATGTATGTCCGCAGTAACAATAAGTGTCGACTTGGTCACGCTGGAACATGTAAGTGTTATAGTAGATTAAATGTAGATTCATAGCTCCCAATTCTGTGGGGAATAATAGAAAAAAAAATCACGAGACATTCCAGGCGAATGTGGATTACCAGCGAAGCTTGTCTTTGCACGTGACACGCAGGTGGCGCCAAATTTAAGGGAAAGGTGTAAACAAATTTAATTTCTGTTGAAAGTTGACGCTGGGCATCCTCAAGAAAGACATATTACATTTATCCACGCACTTTTATTTTGACTCTAATGAACGTGCAGACGGGGCATCATATTAACTAGTCTACTGAAGATGCCTATCGAGCGTTGAGACGTATAAGCTTGAGGCCAAGAACGGCGAGCAACATTGGTGGTAACCGCGTTCTCACAATGCATACACAGGGACATTTTTTGTCGAAAGGCCCACGGTAGAAAACGCCTCACTCTTCAGATACGTAACTTTTTGTTTGCATGCATGAAAATCACATAGGACACTATGTATTCAAATAAGCTTCGCCAAAAAAAAAATTATTTGTCATGAGGCGGCTCGCTGTCGCTGTTTGGTAAGTCGGTTCCGAAAACAGAGAGTGTGGGTTATAAAAGCTCCATTCCGTAAAGCGGGGCTAAGGCGTTGTGCTTCTGAGCAAGAGGTCGCGGGTTCGATTCCCGGCCGCGGCGGCCGTTTTTCTGGTGGAGGCGAAAAGTAAAAACGCCCGTGTGTCCGAGATTTCGGCGCAATTTAAATATCCCCAGGTAGTCAAACTAAATCCGGAGCCCTCCATTATGGCGCGCCTCATCGCCTATGAAACGTCGGCGCGTTAAAACCCACAATCAATCAATCAAGCTTGAAGCGGGGATTCCCCCCTTTTGACCTGACGCTATAGCTCGCGATTCCCGGGCTTCTTTATGTGTATCCAACATGAATGTTTACCGATTAGCTCCATTTCGTGGATTGTATCCGGCCCTGTAACTGGAGCACACATATTCGGGGAGATTCAAATTGAAAACCTCCCTACAATATATTTCAGAGTTCATATACAGTGAGCACTCATGTTAGCGCGGTGGCTTCGTTATTCATATATCGCGGCAAAGATTTTCCGCAGTGGCAAATGGCGTGCTGGCCACGGGAATTCTTATTTCTAGAAAAACAAGAAAAAAAGGAAAGAAAAAGGTATATGTGAATACTTTTTAAGCGAATAATTTGTGAATAGGGAGATAGACAATATAAATTATTGAATCCACCTAAGGTTAGGCTAGCTACTTTGAGACTTCTTGCGATCGACACCGCTGAGAGGAAATGCAGAAAATTTAATGTTCATCAGACGCGATATCTGTTCAGTGAACTGCAGTTTTGGTTCTGCCATGAGGGGAGATCCGCATTTATATGTAGGTTGGTTTTATGTGTTTCTTATGTTTAGCGTGTATTTTTATAGGCACCTTGCACGCATTACTTGTCCCACACACTAAAACTTGTACGTGTGTCTTTGTTAGCCTATGTTACTCAATGCCCTATCGAAGAAACTGAGTGATACTCGTACATAAATAAATAAACATATTTACAATATCACTCATAGGGAAGTTAAGCCCTTAGTTGAAGCACTCGTTACAAGTCTTTAGTTGTAGTGGTGTGTCCATGAGTTCGCATCGTGCGAAAAGGTAATAATGGACAGTGACAAAGGAATTCTAAAACAAATTGATACGTCATGATGTCTAACAATGAATCAATTCCAGAACTTCATTGAAGTAGCTAAGGTGACGCACCAGGAATATCGCTCGCAGGTACTTTTTTGAACGCGTTTTGAAATTTCATGCTTTCTGCTCACGTAATTACATGCGTCCCTGCAATTTGAATTTTCTCAAAAGCCAGGCAAGAATACCAAACTTCGGAAAAAAGAAACGGCGGCTGCTGCCGTTGCATTTTTTTACTCGAAAATATCGTTGAGCAGTTGTAGCTGCCCGAAATAAGTAATTATTATCGAATATCTTCTTCTGGTGGTATGAAATGTGCGATAAAAGGAAAATAGAGTCGTAGATAGACTAAAGCCGTATATCTAGTAGTCGTCGTGAATTGCTTCGCAGCGGACAATCAAAATCCCAACGCAGAGAGCTTCCGCTTTCAGAGTAGAGGGCAGCGCAATGAACGGGGCGAACCGAAGACGAGACAAGCCCAAATCACTTGCGTTTGTCTCGTCTTTGCTTCGTCCCGTTCATTGCTCTGCCCTCTACTTTGAAACTTATGCCAACCGGCTCAAGCTTCAACTTTTCTGAGACATCCGCTTGCCTCCCCACAATAGTCGCGGGGGAACCCTATTGAAGCGACTCCCCGCTCGCAGACGAACAATTGATTGAGGAGCAGGAGATGACCCCACCGTCGCCGTTGACAGTCAAACAGGTCTAACGCCGCGACTGCCCCGAGAAAAATGCGGAAAGACAGCCTTTTAGGGAGGACTTGATTCGAGTATGCCACGTGGTGGCCGCTTTGAGAACTAGAGGCGCTTGGGCAGGAATCCTGGACTCGTCTGCACCCGGGTGTAGCACGGTTTCAATGCACGGGCTGGCCGGGCAGCTTTTCCTCTAGAGTCAGTAGTATTAACTCAATGGCACGTATCGGTTCAGCCAGTGCCACCTGGAGTCGTTCTTCAGCTGTATACACCAGGTAAAAGGAAGGAATGCGATATGTGATACGCGATAGAAGGAAGGAATTCGATATGTGTAGCACAGCCTTCTCATTTATGCCAACATTAAACCGGTGGCCGCAAAGTGTCACACCAGACCTTGTGGAATTTTTACGCTTCCATTCCAGCGTGCTCACAGCAACAAACATGATGACGAAGTTACATTACCGAAGCTGGGTTCCAGTAATGCTGTAGTTGATTATGAACGTTCTGGGTAATGCTCATTCAGATTGTGGCCACCAGCATTGTTATTTTCATCAAAAATAATGGGCCATCACAATGCCATCAGCCCGTGTATCATGTGCTTCACGCCATAGAACATATTCTGTGTCGCAATTCCGGCAACGAAAAAAAGAAATTTGACATTGCCAGCCTTACCTTCTCATCCTTCCAGCGGTTTTGTTTGAAGTGTGAGAAGTTATTTGTGCCAGCTGAGCCCAATAAAATCTTGCGCACGAGTTACTTTTCATACGTACATTACTCTTTGGCTGCCAGAACAAGCAAAAATAAACACAGAAAAAGCAAGAGGGTCGTTTGTACAAGCAATTCTCATCCAAAAAATTTTATTTCACCACTAGTAATACCACCAGACCTCTAGGGAAGTTTGTGATGGTAAGAGCAAGGCTAAGATGACCTAATGTGCGACTTTAGAGAAAGGAAGAAACTGTAGAAGAAAGCTAGGGAGGTTAACCAAGGAAAGAAGAACTGCCCAGCTGGCTGTGCTACATGTGGAAATGGGAACAGGAAACTTGAAAGGAGGGCAAAGGACTGGCATAAAATAAAGGATAAAAATTCGGGAGAAAAAAAAACATGGCGTGGAAATGGCTACTACAAAGACAGCACCATGGGCGAAAAAAAAGAGAGGCTTAAAACATGCAGGCAAAATGACAAAATGGGCAAACGAAGGATGCTGCATGCAGGTAACACCTCTTCAGCACCTGTGACTGTTTTTCTCTCTTATTCACTTCAATCTGCTTCTTCAAGGCAAGAACTGATTTGGCTACTTCAGCTCCGTCTTGTCTAAAACCACTGAAATATGTCTGATTTTTCTGTGTACATGATGTAAATAGGGTACATAATTTCTAATTTTTTTAAAAATTCCCCTGAAGTGTCTGTTCCTTCGTAGCAAGCTTTCGTGACTAACTGTCTCGTAGAACTGCATTTGCTTCACTCATTTTTTGCTCTTTTATGCTGCCTCTGCTTGTATTTGTTTATTTCGTTCTTCTCCTCTTCTCCAGTGCTTAAGTTATTTTAATAATGATATTGTTTTTTCTTCAAAAAGGTTTTTTGGGTTTTAGACTTGTCTGTTTATTGGCTTTAAACCTGCCATAGCTTTGCAGGAAATAGTTAGTTCCTCACACAATTTTCGTCTTTCTTTATTCTGGGAGAGGGGGCACGAAATTTTAAAAGGCAACGAGCCCTGCAGCGACTAATGAACACTTGCACTACTTTCTTTGTGGTTGGAAGTACTGAAAGCTATAGTTCCACAATCCCTTGAGTTAGTTTCTTGATGTACATAACATAGTAATATTAGGCTTGGGTATTTCACGGTTATTGAATCTAAGCTAATGCAAGGGCCACTACCTAAAAGCATTTCAACTGGAGAAAAAAGTTGACACGCGTGCTGCAGAGGCCTCGTAGACAGGCACAGGCACAGGCACAGAAAGCCTGTTTGTTTAGCATCAAGTGCAGCCAAAAATACGATTTCCATTTACAAGCTTTTCTTGGAAGCTTTGTCCAGTTTGAACTTCCATTCGCTAGAAAAGCAAGTAGTTGTAAAGAGCACCCCCATAGATTGCGAAAACAATCAGCTGACGCATACAGGGGGGGGGGGAGGAGGCGTGTGAAACATGTTAAATTAGCACTGTACAGACGGGACAACCAAGAAAAGACTACACAGGACTAGCGCTGCATATCAACTGAACTCCTTTGCCACACACAAAAGGCTATATACACAAACAGCGCATGCGCGAATACGGGGGAAGGCACCAGGAAAAAAATCAAGGGAAAAAAGCAATCAGGGGGAAGTGATTTCTTTTTAAAGGCAGAAGGAAAATACTTGAACTGGAAATATTATTAAGCCCTCATGAGGGGGTACACTAGGGGGCCAGCGGGAGCGGACGCGCATCACGTCGGCTCCGCAAAATGTTCTTTTCTCTGGCGGAACAAAGCAATTTTTTGGTTTGAAAGTGATGTGTGCTTCTGTCGGAACATCTACGGACCCCGTGGACACCAATTTTGAACCTGTGAGTGGACATTTAAGACTTTTCTGGACGCTTTCCCGATCGACCACGCCGAGCGCCTCGCTAGGCCTCGCCTAGCTTAGGCTTAGCTGCTGGGCGGCCCGGGCTACCTCTGCCGTCAGTTGTTTCTCGTTTCCCGACGGCGGCCCACGCGTGGCCGACGAAAATGGTGATGGAAGTGACGGTCGAAGGCACGGATATTGATCCGTCGGAACTTAAGGAATCCAGCTGGATCACGAAAGTGACCAAGAAAGTTACGGAATTACAAGACCAAGGTCGAAGGGAGAAACAAACCACCAACGACATCTGCACGGCAGCAGCCTTTGAACTCGAGAACAAGGTCAAGGGGTCTCCCGCCGGAGAAAATAAAGCTCTGCAGGCTGGCAAGCAGCTGGCAGGGAGGCCTATCGCCTCGCGACTACCCCACACGGACCACAAGGTAATTCTGAGACCCAAAGAAGGATTAGAGCTGACAAAGCTTTCCCTCGTCTATGTTGGGGGGACGATTAGACTCGCCGCCAACGTACACTGGGAAAGAGGAAAAGAAGAGGATCAAGTCGTACTGAACAAGATACAAGGTACCATCACGTACAGCACGCTGAAGAAAGAAGACGCCCTTAAAGTACTCGCACTGAAGAAGTTACAGTTCGGAAGTAAAGTGTACGAAGTTGCAACCTACATGGCCGCCCCAGAAGACTGCGGTAGAGGCGTGGTGCACGGCATTGACCGACGCATCACCGAAGAGGAATTGGAGGTGGGCCTCTCACATCCAACGAACCTGCCCGTTCTCGGACTTCGTAGGATGGGTACATCGGAGTCGGTGATTATCACCTTCGGCGTCTCCTGGGTCCCGAGGTGGGTGCGGATTCTGGGATCGCCCATACAATGCTTCCTCTATCGCAAGAAACATGAAGTCTGCTTCAAGTGCGGACAAGTGGGCCATCGCTCCGACGTCTATAACAACGAACCTTCTGAGAAATGTAGAAAATGTGGAAGCCCGCCATCCCCACCCGGCGAACACGACTGCAAGCCAAAATGTCAACTGTGCGGAAAGGATCACGAAACAGGGGACAGAAGGTGCAAAGCTCTCTACCGCATCCCGTACTTAATTAAGAAGAGGCAATGGGAGCGTAAGCTCGACGAGGAGACAAGAAAGCAAGAAGAAGAGAACAGAAAACAACGGCAAGGCAATGGGCCTTCAACCAGCAAGGACACGCAGCGGAAAAGTCGTTAAGACCAAAGCCGAGACGGTGGACGACGCAAATCCCGGAATCGCAGCAAGTCGAGAAACAGATCGGTCTCGTTTCCTCGACTACCATCGTTGAGGAAAGAAACACCAAACAATACAACGAACCTGTACGGTGCCCGTGTTGGTGCCCGTGAGACGCCGAAGCACAGCGCACCAAAGGTAGGCTGGGGAAGTGGGGTCACCCAGGATGCAAACGCAGTAATCGATAGATCTCAGAAGGAACTGATTAGGGAATTACGAGAGCAAAATAAATTTCTAACGGAGCAACTAAATGCCATGCAGGAACAGACAGAAGAAATTAAGTCCGCCAAGGAATCGGGGCCAGTAGACGGAGAGTAGATGCAGGTGGTAAACACATCTCCTTCTGAGCAACCAGAACTCAAGCAAATCCTTTGTAAGCTGGAAGAATATGAAGCTAGGTTCACCACGTTAGAACCAGCTCTCGTAGCACTGCCTGAACAGATTAAGAGTTTGAAAAGAATTGAGGGCAGACTCGGTGAACTGGAGAAACGTGCGGATCGACTGCAAAAATCGCAAACAAGAAATTTAAAGTGCGTGAGGAATCAGGACATTAAACTCGATGGATCGTAGGCCGCACCCTCATCTCTTAGTCTGGAAGTGCAATAGTAGGGGATACGGCAGCAAACGTGCGGTCTTACAAACTTTCCTGGGCAACGGCGGAGATCGTCCGGAAATAATTGCGATACAAGAATGTGGGAGAAATTCTAAATTGGCAGGATACAAAGCATACCCGGGTGCCGGAAACGACACTTGGGTAACCACTTTTGTTCGAAGAAACGTAACGACCATGCAGCACGAGACTGGGAACACTGAGATAGATCACTCGTTAATTGAAGTCATTCCGCGAAACCGTACCGACAAGAGCTTATTCGTACTGAACGTATACAGTTCGCCCAAACAAAGGAAATGTGACTTTGGAGACCTGTTCCTTAGAGTCAAAAGGCTTGCTAATGGTGCTCCCTTGCTAGTTGTGGGAGACTTTAATGCTCCGCATGCGGCGTGGGGTTATAGGCAAACCTTGGTCAAGGGCAGGATACTGAACGAAGAGGTTCAGCGACACGACCTGCTGCTCATCACCGATCCCACGAACCCCACTCGGCAGGGCAACAGTGTGTCAGTGGACACGACACCAGATCTTACCCTCATGCACGGGGGAGTCGAGGCCGAGTGGCGTAACACGGGGGAAGACCTGGGCAGCGACCACAAAATCATAGAGATAGTTGTGAGCAATGGTCCTCCGCTTCCGAAGAAACGCAAAAATAAAATCACTAACTGGGAAAATTTCCGAAACGCAGATGCATCGCTGGGCGAACCAATAAGCGACATCGCCGCGTGGAGTAGAAAGATATTGGATGCCGCACAAGCGGCAATGAATGAGCTAGAAACAGACGAAAGCACAGAAACGATTGACAGTCATCTCGTCAGCCTGTGGAGAAAGAAAAAGGAACTGGAAGGGCAACTTAAAAGTAAGAGGTGGGACAGAAATCTGCGCAAGAGGATTGCTGCCCTAAATAAGGACATCGAGGAATACTGCTTGGAATTGACTCGAGTAAACTGGGGGAACATATGCGATCAGATGAACGTGGGAATGGGGAACTCGAAAACGTGGAAGATACTTAGGTATCTCCTTGACCCAAGCACGACTAAGTCCGAAGAGCGAAAGAAACTACAAACCCTAACTTATAAATTCGACGGGACCACTAAAGACTTGTTAGACGAAATCCGGAGCAGATACTTGGGGCCATCCTCCCGAGAAAGTCTTCCCGACTACGGGGGTGCAGTGAACGAGATTCTCGACGCCCCGATCACGATCGCGGAGGTTAGAGCCGAGATAAATCGCCTCAAGACCAAAACGGCCGCTTGACCGGACAGAGTCAACAATAAGATGTTGAGGAACCTAAATGACGAATCCACCCGTGAACTAACCGGCTATATGCAGAGATGTTGGGACAGGGGCGAGGTTCCATCGGAATGGAAAACGGCTAATCTGGCACTCATCCCGAAACCCGGCAAGAAACTAGGTTTAGAGAATCTAAGAGCCATCTCCATCACATCGTGTGTAAGCAAGTTAATGGAACATGGAATTCAAACCAGACTTGGTAGGTATCTAGAAGACGAGGGGATGTACCCAGACTCCATGATAGGTTTCAGGGCGAACCTTTCGGTCTGTGATTTAATGCTACAAATCAAGGAGGATATAATTGACAGTACGAGTAAAGATACGAGAGTCATTGTTGGCCTCGATGTAGCCAAAGCTTTCGACAACGTCAGACATTCGGCCGTCCTGCGCCACCTGAGCGGCCTAAACGTGGGGACGAAAACATACAACTATGTCAAGGATTTCCTTTCGAATCGTACGGCTAACATAGAGTTACGGGGTGCCTCCCTCCGGAACATCGAACTAGGTAACTGGGGCACGCCTCAAGGGTCGGTCCTATCTCCGACATTGTTTAACGTAGCCATGATAGGACTATCCGAGAGGCTAGACAAGATAGAAGACCTGAGATACACCATATATGCGGACGATGTCACTCTGTGGATCAACCGTGGTAGTGACGGGCGCATTGAAGATATACTACAGCAAGCCATAGATGAAATTGAAAACTGCCTACAAACTTTGGGACTCAAGTGCTCGGCCGAAAAATCCGAGGCACTGTTCCTTGTCCCCCAGTACAAGCGGAAAGCGAGCAGGAACAGCCACGACATAAGACTTAAAGTAGGAGGACAGCAAATCCCCGCGAGGGACAAGATAAGAGTACTGGGGCTTTATGTCCAGGACACCGCAGAAACACGGAGACCATACGTCGACTAGAAAATGCGGTGGCACATGTTTGCAAAATGATGAAACGCATCTCTAACAAGCATGGGGGGATGAAGGAGCCCAACCTCCTCAGGGTGTTTCAGGCCTTCGGTATAAGTAGGATCCTTTTCGTAGCCCCCTACATGAGGCTGACAAAATCCGAGAAGAATAAGTTGGACATAATAATAAGAAAGGGAATCAAATGTGCGCTAGGTCTTTCCCCGAACACGTCAACGGCCAAGATTCTTAGTTTGGGTGTATCGAACACTTTAAATGAACTCATAGAGGCGGCAAATGCATCGCAACAACAGAGACTGTTGGGCAGCAGGACGGGTCGCAAAATACTCGAACGTCTGGGATACCAGACCAGTGAACTAGCCAAAGATACAAGCGAGATACCAAAGTCGATCAGGGAGAAAATTAAGGTAACGCCCATGCCCAGAAACATGCATTCCGCGTATCACGAAGCTAGACGAAAGAGCAGAGCTAAAGCCCTGCAAACCAGATACGGTGGACAGACGGACGCCCTTTACACCGACGACGCGGCATATCAGAGTAAAACCGCTTACGCAGCAGTAGCGGTTACTGAAAGCGGGGTCCCAGTCTCGTGTTGCACGTTACTGAGTAGGGACACGACTGAGGCCGAGGAGGTAGCCATTGCCTTAGCAATGACCCGGCCGGAAATTAGAACGATAGTGAGCGACTCTAAATCGGCCATCAGAAATTTCGACCGAGGGAGGATCTCCAGCGCCGCTTGGAGTATCCTCGCAAACATAAAAAACTTTAAAACCGAAGAGGTAACGTTAGTGTGGACACCAGCTCATCGGGGACTCATTGGGAATGAGAAAGCACATGCGACCGCCCGATGTCTTACAGTCCCGGCGACCGCCGCCAACGCCGCCGCTGCTGATGTCCAGTCGTTGGCCTCAGCCTTGCATGCCGAACCTCCTTCCCAAATGACGGCGAACGAAGGGCCGAGTGACTACAGTGAAATAACGCAATATTATAGACTGAAGAGGAAGATACTACCTCCTGCGGATCCGCAGCTAAGTAGAAAAGAGGAGATTTACTGGAGACGTTTGCAGACGGGAGTTTTCCAGAACCCAGTCCTATATAGTAAGTGGCATCCCAAAGTCGTCGATCCAAGATGTAAGAAATGTAAGGGTCGAGCGGGCCTCGTCCACATGGTGTGGACGTGTCCTTCGTACAAGAAACCGCACCGAAACGTAGCATCCTGGGAGGCACTACTCCTCAGCCGAACCTCCGAAACTCAGCGCAAGATCATCGGTCTCGCCCTAGAAGCCGCCAAGTCCCAAGGGATACCGGCCAACTGATGGGGGGAGGGATCACCTAACGCCCCTTTATGACTGGTGTGTAATAAAGTTTTCACTGACTGACTGACTAAGCCCTCATGGAAGCTAGCTCACCTGCATTTAGCACAGTCCAGAAGCGGGAATAGTAGGGGAAATTGGATAGGAGAGGGCAAAGTAAAGATTCGAAAGATGATGAAAGAGTAGAGAAGAGTAGTTCCACTGTGCTCGATTCCGTCGCACACAACACACCACGAACACTGTTGGCTGGCGTAATGCTGCGTCCGGGAGCCCAGAAGCCTCTAAGGGAACGGTGAAGCGCGGAGGAGAGCTTGGTGCGACGAAGAGCGAAGTCTGTGGCGGTCCCGGCCGCTTTGGAGTTCGCTGGATAGGAGTGCGGCTGACAGACGGGTACTGGGGGGGGGAGCTGGCACTCGAGCACCCACACCGGCAGAGCGAAAGCAGGGCGACATCCAAAGGCCCGCGGTTGCAACGGGCCGCCGAAATGAAGCCCTCCGAAGCACAGGAGCCCGAAAAAACACGTCCGCTCAACTCCGAAGCGACGACCAAGCTCCCCTGATGCACCCGCAAAAGCTCCCTCTCTGAGCGTACGAAGTACCCGCTACTCTACGCGCTACCCTTCTCAGTTGCGGAGAATGCAAAACTGCATCTAACGCGGCAGCACGGCACAAAAGTTCGCTACCTACCACAGGAAAAACTTTACACAACGCTTCTGCACAGCAAAGTTGTTACGGCGCACAAACAGCAGCGGTGGTTGCCATGATGGAATGCGTTTGTTGCTAGGTGAAAACCCACAACTGCCGCCAACTTTAGTAGGCAAAAAGGCAGCGGGCAACGCTGTGAGGGTGGAATCATGTCTGCGCCCGGTTGTAGCACGGTTTCAATGCACTGGCTGGCCGGGCAGCTTTTCCTCTAGAGTCAGTAGTATTAACTCTATGCTTATCTCCCTGCGGGAGTTATATAGAGGAACTCTAGCGCCAGCTAGAATTCCTGTATGTAGCTCCCGTAGAGCATAGAGTTTCATGTAGACGAGCAGAGTTGCGGGTCCATCCACCATCTTGAGTTCCAGACCGTGCGGGAAATCCACCCTTCTCGCGTGAAAAAGCTGCCGCCGGGCCGCCTCGCCAGTGGCAGCGGCGAGGAGGAGTGCCGAGCAGCGGCCGGGCAAAAAAATTCCCCCGCATTTCCCCGAGGGGGAGAATGTGAAAGTGCGAATGCACGGTTGTCGGCCCGCTTGCGGCGCTTGCGCTCGGCCCCCGCAGCCCACCGCCTCGCCGCCTTCTCTTCCATCTCTTCCATCGGGTTTGTAGTATCACGTGTACACCACGCAGTTATCAAGCCGCTATAACGCCGCTGAGTCGCCAACGCACGCCGCTGACGACGTAGTTTGAATGCGTTAAAGATATAAGGCGCGTTACTCACACTGATATCAGCGTGGCGTCCGTGGCTTAGTCGGTAGAGCGTCGCGCTGCGGCCGCAAAGTCCTCGGATCGAAACCTGGCGCCGGATGCTTTTTCTTTTTTAAATATAGAGGAGCACTGCGGACGCCGACGCCGCCGCCGCCGCCGGCGGTGGATGGTTTGGGGTCGCTTATAAAGTGTATTTAAAACTGGCGCACGATATTGGCCGCCACTTATCAGATGAGCGCCGCCGCTGCCGCTGCCGCCGCTTCCACAACCGCCGATGCCCAGAAATGACAGTGCGCAGAACTGAAAGCGGGCTTTCTGTCTAACTGGAACCCGCGGCATGTGGCAATTAGACGCGCAACTCTTGCGCTACGCAATGTACAGGAACTCTAGCGCCAGCAGCGCCACCTGTCCCACGTTCGGGCCCCTATTACGGACGTCCTCCTCCGACACCACGTGGCTTTTCCTTACACTGTCGTCACCCTCGCCAACAACGAAATCAGCCTGCCTTTCCTTAATTTTGGTTCTTTGTCCCAAGATCTCCCCGAGCGGATGTCGCTGGCCACGCTTTTTCCCCTAGACGATTTGCAAATTTCTGCCGTGTCCATTGACGCATGCAAGGGTGCACCGAATGATTCCAAGAATTGTCGGAAATCATCGGAAATTCGAAGTCGGAAATTCCAATTGTCGGAAATTCCAAGAATCATCGCAAAAATGATAGCGTCAGACCTTCCTTCTTCGCAAGTTTGCGAGTTATATCGCTGCTTTCGTCGTACAGGGACATTTTTTATTTGGACGATCGCCCTTTGGGACAGATATCGACGATACCCCACCGCATCAACACCGCGAATGCGAGCCCCATCCATCGGCGACCATACCAGATATCTGACGGCGAACGCAAAATCATTCAAGATGAAGTCAACAAAATGCCAAAAAAAATGTAATTGAGCCTTCGTCCAGTCTCTGGGCGTTACCAGTCGTTTTGGTGAAAAAGAAGGATGGGTCGTAGCGCTTCCGCATTGATTACCTGCACTTCAACAAGGTCACCAAAAAGGACGTTTATCCGCTTTTTCCAACTGATGACGCCCTCGATTGTCTGCATGGTGCATCGTACTTTCTTCTATTGACCTTCGGTCTGGGTATTGGGAAATTGCTGTTTATGTCTAGGACCGCGAAAATACCGCATTTGTGACGCCCGACGGGTTGTACCAATTCAAGGTCACGCCCTTTGGTCTGTGCAACGCGCGAGCTACCTTGGAAAGAATGATTTCCTCTTACGCGGATTCAAGTGGTTGACCTGCATCTGCTACTTGAACGACCTCATCTTTTTTTCCCCGAGATTTGAAAGTCATCTCCAGCGTCTTGCAGACATCCTAGAAGTTTTCCGTCGCGCCGGTTTCCAGCTCAATTCCTCAAAATGCCGTTTTGGTGGCCGGCAACTCAAGATCCTCGGCCACGTAGTCGATGCTGCTGGTGTCCGGCCTGATCCCGATAAGGTACGCGCCGTCCAAGAATTTCCAATTCCGCGTTCGGCAAAGGATGTTCGTAGCTTTGTGGACTATGCTCCTACTTTCCTCGGTTTATCGAGAATTTCGCTCAAATCGCCCGGCCATTGACAGATCTCCTTATGGCCGATACCTTATTCTCCTGGGGCACCACGCAAAGCGCAGCGTTTGCCGCTCTCGTTGACCGCCTGAGCCGTTGCCCAGTTTTGGCCCATTTCGATCCGTTAGCTCCCACAGAAGTTCGCACGGACGCGAGTGGACACGGGAGAGGGGCAGTCCTGGTTCAGAAACAGACTGGTCACGACAAGGTGATAGCCTACGCCAGCCGACTCCTGTCCCCCGCTGAACGTAACTATTCTATCACGGAACGTGAATGCCTCGCCCTCGTCTGGGCAGTTAGCAAGTTCCGTCCATATTTGTACGGCAAATCCTGTGCGGTTATTACCGACCATCATGCCCTATGTTGGCTTTCGTCGCTAAAAGATCCGTCCGGACTGCTCGGCCGCTGGGCGTTAAGACTCCAGGAGAATGACTATTGGGTGGTCTACCGGTCTGGACGCATGCACACGGACGCCGACTGCTTGTCTTACCATCCTGTTGATCCGCCTGATCAAACGTGGAATGATGATGACCCCTGCGTATTTGCCCTGTCCGACTTGCACGACATAGCCGCCCACCAACGACGCGACCCATCGCTTGGGCAGGTTAGAGACCGTCTTAGCTCAGAGCCGTCCGACCCATCTCTGCACGCCTTTACACTGCGTAATGGAGTCCTGTTTCGCCGCAACTTCCGGGCAAATGGCCCTGACGCCCTTCTAGCCGTACCTCAGCATCTGCGTCCCGACATACTCCACCAGCTTCATGACGTGCCGACTGCTGGGCATCTTGGTGTCACTCGGACCTACGACCGTGTGCGGCGACGCTTTTACTGGCCCGGCCTTTAGTGGTCTGTGCGAAGGTACGTCACGGCTTGTGACCTTTTCCAACGCCGCAAGACGCCCCGGTCACTTCCAGCAGGCACTGTTCAACCAATTGATGTTCCCTCTGAACCATTCTTCCGGGTTGGATTGGACCTTCTCGGTCCGTTGCCACCGATTACACCACGCGTTACGCCATCACACGTGCCCTTCCTACCAGCTGTGCCACGGACGTCGCCAATTTTCTACTACACGCGGTCACTCTGCATGACGGTGCTCCTCGTCAGCTGATCACGGACCGTGGTCGGTGCTTCTTACCGCAGGTCATCGACGACCTTCTTCGGTCCTGCCGCATTAAGCACAACCTCCCCACGGCCTATCATCCGCAGACCAATGGGCTCGCTCAACGATTTAACAAGACGCTTACCGATATGCACGCTATGTACGTGCCCACCGACCACCGTGACTGGGACGTTCCTCTCCCTTACGTTACTTTCGCCTACAATTCGTCGCACCTCGACACTGCCGGCTTCTCTCCTTTCTTCCTCTTATTCGGCCAAGACCCTGCCCTGCCATTGGACACCATGTTGCCTGACTCCACCACGCCCAGAACTGAGTATGCACGCGATCTGATTGCCCAGGCTGATGTGGCCCGCCAGATCGCCTGCGCCAAGATTACGGCGTCACAGGCAAGTCAGAAGCGCCGCTACGACGAGGCCCACGGTGACTGTGCTTCCAAACTGGCTCCCTGGTCCTCCTTTGGAAGCTTTTAAGCCATGTTGGGCTATGTGAAAAACTACTGTCCCGCTTCACAGGCCCCTACCGCATCATTCGCTTGGTTACTCCTGTGACGTACGAAATTATTCCAGTCACGCCCCCGCCGTCAACTGTGCAACCAGCGTCTTAAATTGTGCATGTGTCCTGCCTGAAGCCCTACTTCATCCGTGATTAAGTTCCGCCATCAACGTCTACCGTCTTGAGCACCGGGACGTTGCTTCGGGACGTTGCCCTCTGGGATACGTGAACCCATAGGCTGGGGAAGAAGAATACGCTCGCTGATGTCAGTGTGCGTGCAGTACCTCGGACATCGCGGCTGCCTTCTCTGTCGTTTCTATCCCGTCTATTTTTGTACCTGCAATCTCTAAATACATCACCTTCGTTGCCACGTCACAATATAACCAGAAGCCTAACGCCCGGCGGATTCCTTTTTACAATAGTAAACGAAAAAACTGGCCGCCATAACCGCAACGTTCAAAATTGCGCAGTAAAGCGCCGGAACGTGCGATATCCTGCTCGCGCGGTGCCAGGCAGGGGGTGCGCGAGCACTGCGAAGGCGGGGGTTAAGGAGAATTCATTATAACCACACATCAGGGCGCACCGACTAGTGGTAACAGCACTGCCCTAAGATCAGAAAATTAGCCAATGAGTTTTCATCGAGCATGGTCATTATACACACTGCACAAAAATGTTCGGGGGGGAGGGGAGGAAGCTACTATAAATCAATTCACACAAAGTTCACCAGCGTTCAAAGAAAGAGTTCATAAATTATATTGACCTCAGTAGGGCACTAGAGAAACGCTGAAGATGTTCCCCCTGACCACTTTAAAGCGCGTTCACCAACGAAAAAGGAAGGCTTCTTCTTGTAGAGCTGCCAACTCGGGCTGTAAATGACTCATCAGAATCAACTGGACACGCCACAGCAGTGGTAACATCGCCCGTTGTGGCCGGGCTCGAAGACATGCGGTACCACGATTTCTCTACAAAACAAAAGCACCATCGTGTATCAGAAAGTTCAACAACACATCTTTCGCACGTGCGTTCATTCGAAGTGCGAGTCCGAACAGCCTGCTTAATACAGTCCAAAACGTTGCCGATATACGACAGTGAAACAAGGCATGTTGTAATGTTTCAGTGTGGCTGCAGTGCGGACACCATGCGGAACGTACAACGCCAAATCCCGCCAGACCTCCACATGTCGGGAGGACGTCCCAGCCACGTGACCATCCGAAATCCCGAACATAAGATGGAAGTGCCACCGAAGCCAGATGATGCCAACGGGCACCGCGTGATCTTCTTATCTGTTTATTGTCCGATGGGGTTATTGCCAATACTCGCGCACTTCGCTTACCGAACTTTCCCTGAAACGTAGGCTTGGCAAGGAAGACTGGAGATTTTGAAATGTTTTTATAACTTCCAGTTATAAACAATTCAAATACGAACCGCAGAGCACACGCTTGAAGGTACAGGTGCCGTCACCTGGCACCGGCCGTGGAAAACACTCGGACATATGCGCAGTTGAGATGGCGGGAGCGAGGCTCCGTGTCCCAGTGCGATATGTTGCCCTCTGCTCGCTCGCATGCTTGCCTTGGCGCCATGCCGCAAGAGCGCTGAAAACAGTTGTTCGCGATGCGGCGCGAGAGTATCTGCGGCCACTGTGTGCTCGGATCTCACGAGGGCCTGCTCCCCATGTGTGCCGGCGTCACATTGCCAGCATAGCTTTGCATAGGAGGTTCAGTGACTTGAGCAAAAAAAAAAGCGATGGACACCTGGGACACGCCCATAGCATGCTCAGTGCTGCCCGCTTCGCAGATTTTTTCAAGATCTAAGGTGCCTGCCAAACAAAAACACGAACAAATCAGCCGCCAAATTGTTGTGCAAGTGCAACTGGCCTTACAATAGTTAGACCTGCTTATCTTCCTAATTTTTGTTAACATTACAATTCTGTCAGTAATTTTCCCAGCCCAACAATGCTTGCAGTTAATTGGAGACGAATTCTTGTGGTATACATATTGTTTGCTAGAAGACCCGAACCCGCGAAATGACACAGCCATGACTTCGTTAAACAAGGGCGCATTCTTGGCGGCCAGCTCATTGTTGAATTCCCGAGCCACTGCACCACGAACGTAAACCATTGCAGTGCCATCAAAATTCGGCGGCATGCATTTATTTTTGTCTCCATTTCTGGGCGATGGTTTGGTTCAAGAGAGCATGATGAGCTCAGCAGTACACCCTACGAGAGCGTGCTTGCGTTTCCCGCGCAAGCACTGGTCGTACCTGCAGGCAGTTACGCACCGCATTGCTCTCAACGCGACCAACACCTTCAGCTGCAGCGGCGGTAGTACTTTCAGTGCTTGCAGCGCTCTTGCGGCATGGCGACAAGCAGATGGACACGGAGTGGAACATATCGCAGTGGGACACGCAGCATCGCTCCCGCCATCTCAACTGCACATGTCCGTGCGTTTTCGACGGCCGCTGCCAGGTGACGGCACGGGTACCTTCGGTCGTGTGCTCAGCGGTTAGTATTTGAATTGTCCGTGACTGTACGCATAAAATGGCGGCGGCTGCTCAGCAGAATGGCATTGGTCAAACCTCCGTTCAAATTATCAAGAGGGGATTCAGACAAGAAGGCGAAGCGCATGGTGGGTGGTAGCAGTGACCGCATAACGGATAACGGCGCCGCAGACCGTTATGGCGAATCATTGCTTTGCACTTCGGACAACTTTCACGTTGGGTGCAACGGCTTTAATTTTTTACTGATACATTGCACTTGCATCTTTTTTGTCTCGCTTGCGTTTTTTTTGTCTTTTGGCAAGAATTACTTCGTCCGCCATTTTTTCTGCTATGCCGTGTTTGTGTCGCTTAATTTTCTTTCCTTTCTCTGTTTCTCGGCGTGAATTACGTCAGCAAGTGAACTGGCACATGCCATAGCCTCGCTATATTCGGGGTTCTGCGCAGGTTGTGGGTACCTGTCCTGCTCCTGTTGAATAACGTTCAGGTATCGCGCGTCACGCACTTTTCTGCAACTTTTACTTTTCTAATTCACTCATTTACGAATTTTGCGAACCGGACAAATGAGTGCTCAGAGCTCCTAATTGCTAGCTAATCTCTTAACTGGGCATGTGCTGCTACGAACAAAAGAATGGCAACAAAGACAACATTCATTCATTCATTCATTCATTCATTCATTCATTCATTCGTTCATTCATTCATTCATTCATTCATTCAGTCAGTCATTCATTCATTTTATTTTCCATAAAGACCCCGGAATGGGGATATTACATAAAGGGTGGTGTGAGCACAGGAAAGAGTAATTTGTAGCAACAAAAAAATTTAACAGGACAGGTGTTCCGTTACTTGGGCACTGAAAGAAGACGGGCTCGTGGTGGCCGCGATTTGGTGGGGAAGGCCGTTCCAGTCCTTAGCCGCGCGGGGGAAAAGCAGGCAGCGAAGGTGGTGGTGCGGGTGTGGTGACCTGAAACTTGAAGTGCATGACCGGTGCGATGAGATATATACTATCGGCGTCAAATGAAACGCGAACACGAAAATATGAACCGGAACGTGCAAAATTGAAAAATACTGTTCGTAGAGTGCATATAAGCACGCTACTGGTATATTTCAAAATCCACTTTTCCCAAATTTGTTTTTGTAACTAAGCCACGCGTCATTCGGGCTTGCATGCAAAGAAATCGCGCTCTTTGTTTGTTCATGTTCATATTTTTTGGTTCGGGTTTCATTTGAATCCGATAGTACGTCGGTGGGCTGATTTAAGGGGCGCAGTTCAGTGAAGAATACAAGAATCTATGAAACAAAAAAAGGGTGGCGATGCGACGTCGCAAAGAAAGAGGCTCTAGTCCCGATTGTGATTTTAAAGATGAAGTGCTGATATCGTAGGAGTATGCCGAATGGATGAACCTTGTAGCACGGTTTTGAACAGATTCAAGTGCGTTGATGAGATATATTTGGTGTATGTTCCAGATGGCGTATGCGTATTGAAGTTCGGAAAAAAACAATGGATTTGTGTGCGAGTTGTTGGACATGTGGTGGAGCATGGCGTAGATGACTTTCAGAAAATCAAGCGTTTTATTGGCTGAGGCGATAATGTTGGTTATGTGAGCCTTCCACGAAATATCATGTGACAGAATAACACCGAGGTATTTGAACGAAGGTATCAGGTTTATTGAAACGTTAGAAATGCTGTACGGAAAAGTTAAAAAAATACGCTGGCGGGTCGACGATATAACTTTACATTTGGAAGGATTGAGTGTCATCAGCCACACATCGCACCATCCCTGAATAAGAAGAAGGTCTTGTTGTAGGGCTAGATGATCGGATGTGTCGGTAACGGGCCGGTATATGACGCAGTCATCAGCGTACAGACGAATATGACTTGAATTACGCAATGGAAGGTAATTGATGTATATGAGAAACAGGAGGGGGCGAGAACAAACCCTTGTGGGACGCCGGACGTTACTGAATGCGAAGTTGAAGACTGGTTGTTTACTGTTACAAATTGCGAGTGGTTGCTTAGAAATTCTCTTGTCCAGTTAAGAAGGTGTTTAAGATGAGCTGAGAAAGTTTTAGTAAGAGACGTTGGTGGGGAACCTTGTCAAAGACCTTAGCGAAGTCAAGAAATACGACATCTGTTTGCAGGTTAGCATCAAGGTTAGAATGGAGGTCATGAAGAAAGATGGTCACTTGGGTTTCGCAAGGAAACCCTCGACGGAAACCATGCTGGGAAGGGGCAAGAAGTTGTTGGAATTTAAGAAATTCATGTTTTTGGAATAAATGACGTGTTTCATGAGTTTGCAGGGAATGCTAGTGAGAGAGATGGGACGATAATTGAGTGGTGAGTTCCTATTACCTGATTAAAAAATGGGAAAGACCTTCCCCACCTTCCAGTCGTTTGGTATATCGCGTGTAGAAAGGGACTGTGAGAAAATTAAACAAAAATACTTGGTCGAAATATACATAGTGTTTTTAGCACTTTCATGTTGATGTCATCTATACCAGAAGATGATGTTGCTTTGCTGTTTTGGATTAGTGACACAATGCCGTCTATAAAAAAATTAAGAGGGGCATACAAGAAGCAGTGATTTCAGCTAAGAGAAAACAAGGTACATCGCTCTCCTCAGTAAAGACCGAAGAAAAAGTGGAGTTAAAAAGATCCGCAGAATCACCATCGGAAACAACTTCTTCAGTATCACTTGCGAATGCGATCATGTGCAGTTCGTCAGGGTTTATCACTTGCCAGATAAACCCTGACTGGCCAGATCACTAGTATGCTGGCCAGGTCACTAGTGTGCTGGCCAGATACCAGATTTGTTTTCTCTTCTTTTACGAAGATTCCTACAGTAGCTTTTTTGTTCATTGAGTCCAATCCCCTCACTTTCCTCTCTCCCTTCGACCCCTTACCGCTCCCGCTTACCCTCTCTCTGGCGTTACGCGACTAATTTAGATCTTAATTCTTTTCTTCGGTCACTTTGCATGTTCAGCTGCCTGACAGACGACGGTGAAGCCGTACGAAGCGCGTTAGAATGTGTTGAGATCGTCTCCGGTAAGAGACGCGGCATTCATTGCACGTGCATATATAAGCTATCTTGCCTGTAACGCTTGCACCAGAAAGGTCCTTTCTGTGTCTACGCGCCTTGTCTGTGTCTACGTGTTTCTTCTGGTCCCCGTTGTTTAGCTCCTCAAATTTATTCAGTATGTTCAACCAACTGGCCCCGATCAAGCTTTTGTTACCAGAAAGGTGCGTCGCGCAATGCCTCAAGCGAAATGGTCCGCCATGAGTACGACAAATGACAGGCAATGCCTCAAGCGAAATACGCGTTCGGAACTGTTTTGCGCCAGGCCATAACTGAAGTGAAGTGCACGCTCCGGCTGCAGGCGTACAGACGCGTGGTTAAGCATACGGAAGCCACTTCCGGCGAACCACTTAAAAAGGCTAGGTCAGGGAAACACGTCTGCAGTGATCATATTCCGCACATAGCGGGTGTCTGTCGACTGGTGGTAGTCCATGGTGCGATCGCTACCAACGCTTCCGTGGAAGCTGTTCATCGCATGGTCCATCGCGCACACAGCATTTGCTCCTCGACGGTAATAAAGTGAAAGTGTTCGCGAACGGGAGTCTGTCGCCAAATGATTGCCCAGCCAGTGCAAAGTACTTTTTTTAGACACGAAAACAAGCTCGAAATTTCTCATTCGATTACAGTGTTCAGGAAGTGCATGTTGAGATCACTAAATCAAGAAACGCAGCTGCTAGATTGTGTGCTATGCGTTATCTGTGCCCAGTATAACAATTCTGCGTTGGATAGCAAACTAGGCTCTAGCCAGGTTAACTTTCCTGCCTTTCTTCTACATTCTTGCTTCCTTCCTTGTCGCTTCTTTCTCACCCTTTCCTGCGTGCTTATGGATACAGACGTTTAAACGCATGTACATCATCGATACTCCCGCGTTCGTCACGAAGCAGAGATACTGCTATTCTACACCTTGATCTCGCAGTTCCGGAGAAGAGAAGCGTCGTCTGCCCTGCTTCAGTGGTTTGCGGCGGCACCTTTGGTTTATTATCCTTTTTCTGCAGAACGCTTACACGCTATCATGTTCGTTGATATTTACTATTTTATAGCCTTTTCCAGGTTTCTCGCTATGACGCGCTTACACTACGCCGACATGACGACACAAAGGCAACGCGACTTCCGAGTTGGCAGATCGCGCTGTCGCACGAAGGCGACGGCGACACAAACACGACGGCCGAATGAAAATTCGTGTAGTCTGGCCGCCTCGCCGATGGAAGACGCCGAAAAAACCGCCCGGGCAGAGCGATTGACCCACTGGTCTTCAGGAATCCGTCGAGAAGATAATATTGCGCTCCGACAACATTTGTGCCGTGATGAATGCCACTCTGTCTTGTCAGTTTGTATAGTGCAATAAACCTAGTAAGGTCCTTGAAGCCCATAAAACTTCACATTAGCGTTAATGCGATATGCATTTTCTCTTACGGTGCTTGGGCCGTGCGTTTCGGCAAGTAAATCGTTTTCCCGCAGCTGGAAATTGCATATGCATGTGCGACCGGAACGTTCAGTTAAGGTCAGTTAAGAGCAGAAGAATAGTTACAAAAGGTAATTGGAAGAAGCAATCAACATGAGCCGAAAACTTTAGCGTAGATAGTAAAACAAAAGCACGGCAAACGCTATATCTTGTAGTGCGAAATTGCAGTCGCAGCCGGGTACACATTTGCGGTCGCTTTTACTGCCCGAAGCACCGGTGATAAGCTATGATGAGGGGCTTCAGAGAAGCTTAATTCGCAATCGTTAATGAAGTGATACTCACTTTACCAACAAGGAAATATTTAACGCAGGTATAGAACATTCGATGAAGGACAGGAAGGGTAAACCACCTCGTATAGAGGTTATTTCTTCCATTGCGCCCGTTCTGGAATTGCGCCGTGGTGTAAGCGTCGCACACACTTCATGAAAGTGGCGGGTTCAAATTCCGCGATCATCTCTGGTTTTTGCTGGATTGGTTATCAAGCCTCGTGATTTGCGTATCCTTTTTGCGGATTCAAAACAAATAAGTTTCGTTCAACTCCGGAACTAAAATTTTAAATCCCAATGTGTCCCTTAAGGTATTCGGATGATTTAATCAGCTTCGAGCACTATCGTGCTTTCCATGAGAAAAAGTCAAGTGTACTTTCAAAAGAAGACATACTGATCTATGTATTTTGAACAATTAGCAAGTCTATATAAGTAAATATAGTTTCTTTCAATACAGTTCAACAAGACCCAAGCTAATTTTGAAGGCGGCAGGCGGGGGGTTAATATTGTTCTGTGAGCCGAACAGATGGGGGTGGGTGGGGAGCGCAGGGGATCCTATTGTTTAGGGGGCCTTATAATCCATCGTGCGATTTTGGTGCTTGTTTTCTGTTTTTTTCTGTACATGACTGCTGAGCGCTACGCTGCACGCCTGATTAGCCTGACGTATGCGCTCGACGTCTTGCGTGAGAACTTCTGGCTCCTGATTGGGTGTTTTGTTTACGACACATAATTTTTCGACTAACGACAGGCTAACACCTTCGCTGTAAAGAACGGGCCGCTGCGCGCACGGCGTGGTCTACAGCCAATCTGGAGTTTTAAAAGAAGTAGTAGGGTTATCTGTTTTATGTCACGGAGTGAATATTCCAGATGGCTATCAGACGGCGCAGCTTGCAGATGCTAGCACAAGCTGAACTTTCTCAATGCAAGCTGCTCCAATCGGACGCGCTATATCACGGCCGGGCTAGAGCGGCGGAGTGCGCGCGTTGGTATGCCAAGCGTGCATCACGCAATGGCGCCGGTTTTTCTGGAGGTGTATCCTGTTCTCGACTACCATTACTGAAAACTCGATAGTAGGCCGAACTCGGGCCTTCTGGACTGCAAGTCTGAAGAAGAAATAGCCTGGTGCATGCCGCGTAGGATGTGAATGCGACTGCACGTGAGTAGAGCAGGTGTACGTGTGAGGAGAGCTCTCGCTGGGACGAGGATGCTGCGTGAATTGGGCCGAGTGTGTGGTCCGGAGTGGTTTGCTCCAAATTACGAAGAAACAAAAGTGAAGAAAACGAAGGGAACACTGGGGAGTAGCAACAAATTTTACTTATAATCGCTAGGCCTTCGCTTTCAAGGCTGGTATGCTCGTAAATTGTTTGCCTTTGTCTCTGATAGCGTTAAATTCGTGATGGTATACGTTGACCAAATGTGTTTGATTGATTGATTGACTGGCTATTTATTGAAGGAGGACATAAAAATGTGTTTGAAAATATTTTTCAGTGGTAGTTTCAAAATGAAGAAACGTTAACATAATACTGACGTAAGTATGCTGCATGCAAGATCGCGAAAATACGTCGTGGCAATGTTTTTCCCTTAGAGTTCTTACATGCTGCAAAAAAATGCAGCGCCCTGTGCTTATACCTTTTATTCTGATGAGCAGGTTTGCCGGAGGAAAGAAGCCGGAACAAGGCGCATGATCATAAATTTTTTTTGGGCGGTGTTGGTTCTCACCTGGAGTTTTCTTCCAAACGGGCTGCTGCAAACACCTGAGCCCGGTAAGCAATAGTTTGCTGTAAATTTTCAGCTGCTCAATGCACGACTATATATTCTTCTAAAAAGGAGAAGCGATATTTTTAGAATTGTTTAACTCGAAAGATCACCCAAATTCTAGCAATACGTAATCTTACAAGATACAGATATTTCTACATTCCATTTTTGTGTGTTGATTGTTTAAGGATAGACTAAATTATCGTTAATAGTTTGGGCAAACCATTGCGACTGCTAAGAGGCGGTGCTAACAAGAAAAGAACTCTTATCATTATGTCAAAAGATATTTGTGGCGTAGAACATAACTTCTGTGTGTCTTCGGGCTGCACTTACGGTGATGACAGTGGTTGTAAGTAAACAAAATAAAGGTACTTTTGGAAATTCTAGCGGTGCAATTTTTCCGTCACAACCCAGAGAGCTGCACAAAATGCTGGGATAACTTTAGTGCCACTCGAAATAGTTTTACAGAACGCAACGCTTTGAGTTACCGGGTTTTCTCAAGAGAAGTGACAAGCTATTATCAAAAAAAGAATCAAGGTTTTGGCGTGTGCTACCCATATACTGTACAGAACTGTTATACGTAATAACTCACGAATGCGATACTAATACTTTACAGTGTGGGGACTACATTTTGTCCCCATGTCTTGTCAGAGCTACTACGCTGGCTGCGCCGACTGGGCCGCTACCTCCAGCGATCCCTCTCACGAGAGTTGATCCACCCTCCTTCGCTGGTCGGCGCGTCATTCTGCCTTTTTAGCCCGCGAGCAACCTGTTCCTTCTTGGGAGACTTTTACCTCCAATAGAGGCATACAACTGAGCCATGGGGATTCTTCAAGGCCTATTCTCTACGCACGGTCAAACTGCCCGGGCGCACGAGGAACGTTCCGTTCCCTGACCACGAGGCAAGGCGAGTCTCCCCTCAGGAAAGAACTGATCCGGCGGCCTACGACTGCTTATCCAGCTCATCGAAACTCCGTTCTACGTCCAAGCTTCGGAAAGCCGCTCCCTTGTACATGGTATTCATTGGACAGACACTTCATCGACTTCGCCGGCCTCCGAGCTCGTTTTTGGCACGTTCCGGCGAGTCGCGTGCACCAACAGCGGCGTCCACAAGACGCCACGTGGTGGATTGCGGCTTTGTTGCTCGTGTTCTGGCTGACTAGCCGGTTATTACAGCCAATTTATAGTCGCGAACCCCTCAACAACCATGCTGGAATATCCGCCGCCACTATCGGTATATCCGCCGCCAAAGCATGGCTGTTGTGAGGTTCGCCGCTATAAATGTGCTGTAATAACCACTCTAGCCACCACTCTAAGCACTCTAGGCCACTCTGGCATCGGTGGAAATTAACTGGCGAATATAATAGCCGCCAATGCTGCCCTCCGAAACACTGTAAACATAACAACACTACCTTACACTAACCTCAAACCACACATCAGAGAAAAACTTCGCAAGCAGACTGAACCGAATAGACAACAAACTAAACGTAATAAACCACACTTGGTACAATACACTACTGACTCACACAACACGCACATGGAAATTACCTTTGCTAGGTTAAGGATTGGCCATACACGTGTAGCGCACTCGCACCTGCTCACTGGACATCCAAGACCCCTGTTTAACAGGTGTGGGGAGGGCCTATCCATGATACACATCCTCATTCAATGCAAGGCATTGGACATTACACTACGCAACCACTTCAGAGAACACTACAGACATACATGTGTCATTATTTTTAGGAAACTATGCAATATATTGTGTTCAGCGCACCTTTAAGTTTCTGTCGGAAGTTCATTTCTCACAGGTCATCTCATACGACCCATAGTTTTACCCTTGGTCCTATACACCAGCCACCTCATTTCTTTTCTCTACTCTTGGTTTTTATCCTGGCACAGTACACCAGCCATCCTCATAGTCTTTAATTGATTTATTCGTGTTCCCTCTAACCAATTTTAGTTGTTACCTATTCAAAAAGGCACTTTCTTGGCGTTCTTTGCCCTAGTTGGCCTTGCGCGATTAACATTCAAACATCGCCATCATCAAGCGTGTCAGTATGACCACCTCTGAGAATCCTGAAGCATGTGTTCTGAGCCAGCACTGTAGTTTTAGCCGGATTCATAGTTTTCCGAGTAATTTCTAATTTGGCGAGCGTATTTTGTAGGGCAATGAAAATGATGTTGTTACGGGGAAGAGACTATATTTGGAGGATTGCTACAGCGATATACAGGCACGGGGCACGACCAACAAGGCTGAATGCGAGAGAGAGCCATGATGATAATGACAGGGTCAAATGATGATCGCACTTAGTCGCGTAGATTGGCCACCTTATATCATGGGTCCTGCTGGCCAATAACATAACCATGACTTGTAACAATACTCCCGGCTGGAAAAACGTCGTCCTGGCGCTAACGTGCAGTCTACGAAGGCGCGCAGTATGTCTTGAGGCGGGACACATGCACCGTGTTAGTAAGCGGGCTTCTCCCGGAAGCTGAAGGGAGGACGGGGGTGATCTCATATGTAACGTCCGTAACCGGGCGGAGAACACGGTAAGGACCGGTATAAGGCGCAAGCAATTTTTATCGAAGTCCCACACCACGGGATGGTGTCCAGAGAAGGACCAATTATCCCGAAGGGAAGTGTACTGGCCGGTGGCGCTGGTCAAATTCGTTGCTTCTTAGAGGCTTATGACGCGTGATGACGGTCGCAGGCAATCTGCTTTGCGAAAGTAGCTTGGGTGATCGCATGGTGAGCGTGTTCGGTGGACAAAGCGGCAGAAGGGGGCAGTAAGGTGTCCAGATGCAAAGCGGGCTCACGGCCGTAGAAAGGGGAAAAGGGAAAATCTAATATGTCTTGACGCGAAGAATTGTAGGCGAATGTATTGTAGAGAAAGGCGTTGTTCCAATCGCGATGCTCCGCTGAGACGTAGGCAGACAGCATGTCCGTAAGGGTCCGGTTGAGTCGTTTGGTGGGTCCGTTTGTTTGTGTATGATATGCTGTGGAAAATTTGTTCTGAGTAGAGAAGGAGCGCAGAAGGTCGTCAACAACTTTGGATAAAATGTATTGGCTGCAATCGGTGAGCAATTGACGGGGAGCTCCGTTGTGCAGAATGATGTTGGCAAGGAGAAAATCGGCAACATCGGTCGCGCAACACGTAGGCAGTGCACGAGTGATTTCTAAACGGGTTGCATAGTCCGTCGAAGCGGCCACCCACTTGTTTTCGTACTTGCATAGAGGCAAAGGGCCCACTAAGTCCAAACCTACACGGAAAAGTGGCTCAAAAGGAATTTCGATATCTTGAAGCTGACTGGTGGGAAGCGTGGTCGGCGTGTTCCGCCGTTGGCAGAGGTTGCAGGCGGTGGCGTATCGCCGCCCGGATTTGTGTAGGCCGGGCCAAAAGAAGCGACGTCACACACGTTCGTACGTGCGGGTTATTCCGAGATGGCCAGCCGTGAGGACAGCGTATGCTGGTGCGACAGCAACACTTCCAGAACGGGCGAAAGAACGTAGTCATTGTTATGAACCGGAGGGCTTCACAACAAGGGAATGGAGGTTGCTGCTTGTGGCCGTAAGCGAGCATAATGCGTCGAGACAATACGGCATAAACGTTCTTCGCCGTTGAGCACATCTGAAGGCATCTGAATGGGTTCTTCGGGGGTCGAATTGGGAGAAGGCAAGTGAAGGCGGAGGACACCGGTCCAGCAACCGATAAGAGCTGAATGCTCCGACATGAAATCATGGCCCAGTATAAGGTTATGAGGGAATCTCTCTAATACGGCAAACAGAACGACATTGTCGTGGCCAGCAATAGCGAATTCGGGCAGCACACATTGCGGCGACGGCGGACGTACCTCCATCGGGGACCTGTACGGCACTGGGCACCGCCGGAGTGGGAACTTTGCGCAGGCGGCGGCGGAGGTTTGAGCTCATAACTGAAAAAGTGGCGCCGGTGTCAATGAGAGCACTTACTGGAACACCATCGACAGTAACGTCTAGTAAATTTCATCTGGTTGGCAAAGTGAGCAGAGGATTTGGTGGCCGGGTCAAAGATGCCGCATCACCTCCGGGAGCTGCACGTCCTAATTTTCAGGAGAGGAGCGGTCATACGGCATCGGCAACACGAAGCAGCGGGGCTGCGGCGAACAGGACTGGCGGCGGTGCGGTGACGGCGAGCGGTTGTTTCGGCGTGGTCGGACGTCGTCGTTTGGGGAGGGCGTCTGATGAGGGGGAGAGAAGTGAGCAGGGCGAGAGGTACTGGGATCGATACCCCGCACCTCCATCAAAATGTTACGGGGAAAAGAGTACATTTGGAGGATTTGTACAGCGAGATACAGGCACCGCGAAAGACGAACAAGGCTGAGTGCGAGAGAGAGCCGTGATGATAACGACAGGGTCAAATGATGATGATCGCAGTTAGTCGCGGAGATTGTACACCTTATATCATGGGTCCTGCTCACCGACAACATAACCGGCCTTGTAATAATATTGCCACAAAGGCAAAGACGACGCAGTTGTGTTCAAGGAAAAAATTACACCATCTTCCCGTGGGGAACCCAAATGAGGATGCGAAGCATCGTGGCGGTTCCGTGTGGTTCCATTGAGTTGCCGTTGTGTTGAGTGATCTGGTTTTAAGTGCGAAGCACTTCTTAGTCGGGCCTACTCCTGCTTCCACCGCCGTCCTCCGTCCGCAGCCTAGCAACGGAGCTAGCTACCGTGCCTAGCATGGAGGAAAAAAAAGCTTAGGAGAGGCCCCCAGCTATCCCCGCGCATTGGCAAAAGTGTGGAGGAAGTCACGTGTTTTCGGCGGCCATTGGAAGTCGCGTTAGCAATGGCGTCCTAGCACCAGCCCGCCCGCCGTTCGCCAGTCATGGAGGAAAGGCAGCGCCTGCCTTGTCGTCCGATTGCGAAGATTGCTGATTCGCTTTGCTGCGCTGTGGTCTTGCGGAACTCGAAAAGGATGCTGCGAGTTGCGACAGCTGCGCCGATGTGAATATGTCATTTAATTTCTACTTGCAAGTGCACCTTGTACCGCGTCAATTCTATTGCTCCGGTCGCGATCACGACGCGCCTATTGAAGTGCAGATATCGTGAACGCGCCGTCCCGTTGTACGCGCGGACACCCGTCTGGTAGATTTTCGGGAAGTGATACACGGTGTGCAGTACGTAGGCGACTTGCAACCGAACGATTCGCAACTAAATTTTTTGGTTATCGCCGCTGCAATATATAGTTTGCTAGGCCGGCAATGCGCGGCAGTGCTTTTGCAACTGTTACAAGGTAGATTCCCAGTTGATATAATTCCATCGTCCTATTACCTTAGTAGGTGTCCGTCTGTTGACTGGAAGAGTGCTGGATCTGGAATCTGGATCTTTTTGTGGTCTCGCTCTGGATTTCGCTTTTACACGCTTCATACTGCGAGGTTAGTGTATGAACGTTTTCAACTGATATCACCTTGAATTTATTGACACTGAGACAAGTTGAAACTTGGCGAAAAAAAGTTTATTGACGCCACCCACCCTCTCATTTTTTTTTTACTCAATAAAACGTTTTGCCTCCTCCTCCTCCTCCTCCTCCTCCTCCTTCGCAAAAAATTCTATCGAAGGTACATGAACAACGGTAAAAACATTCCACAATTTTTTAGCGTGAAATCTGCATGAAGTACTGCTTACCTATATATATATAGAACGGCCGTTTAATTGGCTAGCCATCTCTGGGATTGCCAGTGAAACTGCAACGCAAACTTGGGCACTCTCTAGTCCGGTCGCCGCACGGCGTTCGCCCACTGTTAGCGGCGTTCTCCATCGCTTGGGAACCTATAAACGGCGGCGATTGCAAACAACGGATGAATGCACACCAATGTACAGCAATACTTGTCAGCGGAATGATGCACTAACCGGTGGAAAGTAACGCCCAATTCCTTGGGTACCGATCGCGACTTGCAGCCTGGCACCGAGCATTGCGGCATTGTTAGAGCGAGCCGCTTCGCAAACCTGCTGCGGCCACACTGAAGACGTGTAACAGTGTAACCGCACGTTTAGGTTCACGGTCACGCGCTGCAAAACGGCCTTCTACCTGCCTATCAGCTGATTTCCGCCGGCTCGGCGCTGGCAGATGCAGACGACAAGAGAGGCGATACAGGACGGAGGAGGCGGAGAAGGTGCACCGAGAGAGAGAGGCAAAAAGAGTCCGCCAATGTCATGGAGGGCCAATGGTCCGCCATTCGACTTACAGAAATGGCGTTTCCGGCTGCGCTGGGTATGACGTCAGGGCCTCTCCTAAGCTTTTCTTTCCTCCATGAACGGCGCCGGATTTCCGACGCGTGAGGGCGCTCGCCTAGCGCCTCCTCTCCCCCCTCGCCTACTCTCCTAAAGCCCCTTTACTACTCTCCAGCTGGCAACACCCTCTCTCGGCGCGCCAGCCAGGCCGCTACACTATATAAAAAAAAACAGCATCCGGCGCCAGGTTTCGATCCGAGGACTTTGCGGCCGCAGCGCGACGCTCTACCGATTAAGCCTAGGACGCGACGCTGATATCAGTGTTAGTAACGCGCCTTATATCTTTAACGCATTCAAACTAAGTCGTCAGCGGCGTGCGTTGGCGACTCAGCGGCGTTATAGCGGCTTGATAACTGCGTGGTGTACACGTGATACTACAAGCCCGCTAGTTCTGCATTCTCTCACGTGACTGCGCCTCCTCTCCCTTCACTCCGGTGGGCGCTTCGCAGCTGCGGTGCGCTGCGGTGCGGTGCGCTCCTCCTCTTCCCTTCCCATTGTGTCGGCGGGCTCCACGTCCCCCGCATTTCCCCTTAACGGTCCACTTTAGCGACCACAAGGCGGTCGTAATGACCGTCGCATACAACGACAACACAAACAAGTGCTGAAATAAATACTGTCGTTTCACTTTACTTTGCGCGTGTGTGGGTGTGTGCGTGATTACATTCCCTCTCGAACATCTCTCGAACATACACGTTAATTCACCAAGATTTCCGCAGAGGGACAAACGAGGCGTGTTAAGCCGAACGTGATCACGAGGGGGTGTTAATGTAACTAACGGGCAAAATGCCACCAAACTTCAACAAACTCCCCCTCATAGCATCACCCCGTGCTTCGAACTTCCTCATACTCCCCGTCGGGGAAATGCGGGGGAATTTTTTCGTCGGTGGCAGTCACAGCAGCTCCGGACGTAGTGGGGCACATCGGTTGTAAGGCGAGACCAGCAGTACTTTTGATTTTCCCAATTGTGCGTGCAGTGCCGAGATGCTCGGATGACTGGTCGTCGTGGCAGGCTTTCAAAGTTACGTCACGGAGGTCTGCAGTGATGCCTAAAAGATAACTCGTTCACGTTCCGGGGTTGAAATTTTTCTTCACGGGGACCGAGTTTTTTAAGCAGAATGCTGTTAAGTTGCGTTTGAAGGTCCTAGGAACGGTAACCTTGTGTCCTTCGAGGTTGTCAATCATGACGCATAAGTACGGCTCGGCACGCTGCTGGGCGGCTACGTGTCTCTCCGTCACGACGCCGAAGAACGCGCTGTCTTCAACGGAGTCTTGAGGTGGTGGGTAGACGGGGGCATGGGGCAGACAGTCGGCGTCGGAGTGTTTTCTGCCGGTTTTATAGACGATCGTGACGTAAAAGTCGCGTAGGCGCAAGCTCCATTGCCCAAGACGGCCCCAGCGGTTCTCCAAATTGGCAAGCCAACAGAGCGCATGGTGGGCGGTCTCAACCTTCAACAGTCTACCATACATGTGTGGGCGAAATTTTGAAAAATGGCCCATATAATAGCGAGGCACTCTTTCTCAAAAGCAGAATAGTTTTTCTCCTGCTTTGACAGACCACGGCTGGCATAGGCGATTACCTTTATGCAACCGCTTTGCTTTTGGACGAGGACGGCACCCAAGCCTATATCGCTGGCGTCCGTGTGCAGTCCTGTTTCGGCGTTTTCGTCAAATTGAGCGAGCACAGGCAGGCTTTGCTGGCGTTGTTGCAGCTCGCAGAATGCTTCCTCTTGGATGATTTCCCAGCTGAAAGATGTGCTTTCTTCAAGCGCATGAATGGCTCTTCAGTGCGTGTCAAGTGTGCCACGAAGCGCCGGTAGTACGCTCGTAATCCGAGAAATCTTCGCACGCCCTTCTTGTCTTTCGGTCTTGGGAATTTCGCTATGGCTAAAGTTTTCGCCACGTCAGGCAGGACTCCCGCGATGTTCACGACGTGGCCCCAAAGCTTGCGCTCCTCGTACGTGAAGCGGCAATTTCAGGCTTCAGCGTTAACCCTGACGTACGAATGGCCTCGAGTACAGACTCCAACCTTGCAAAGTGTTCTTCGTAAGTTTTGGCGAATACCACAACGTCGTCGAGGTATAGGAGACAGGTGTGCCACTTCAGGCCAACCAGCACAGTGTCCATGAGTCTGTGGAACGTTGCTGTTACCATGTAGAGCCAAAACGGCATCACCTTGAACTCGTATAGGCCGTCCGGGGTTATGAATGCAGTCTTCTGTCGGTCTCTCTCGTTCATTTCAATTTGCCAGTAGCCGGTCTGGAAATCCATCGAAGAGAAGCACTTTGTGTGGCACAGGTGATCGAGGCCGTCGTCGATTCGGGGTAGGGGGTACACGTAATTTTTGGTGATTTTGTTCAGTTGCCGGCATTCAACGCAAAACCTCAGAGTGCCGTCGTTTTTCTTCACGACTACGACTGGAGCAGCCCAGGAGATTTTCGATGGCTGTATAATGTCGTCGCGAACATGTCTTCGACTTGTGATCAGATGGCTTCCCTTTCGTGTGAAGACACGGGGTACAGTGACTGTCGAGTAGGTCGTGCTCCATCTTCGGTTATAATTCGGTGCTTCGCTAGGGGTGTCTGACATAATTTTGAGTTAGACGGAAAATACTTGCTGTAGC